>NC_142398.1:22644713-22956380 GCF_059441095.1 Idiotropiscis lumnitzeri | reverse complement strand
CATTTGCCACCTTTGAAAACACTCGCAATTGTTCACAGTTCAGTGGGAAAGGATCTTAAGGAACCCACAAAGATGTTAGTGAATTCATTATATTAATTCTTAAAATTAATCGGGCAATTGATCAGCTATTGGTCTTTTACTCTACCAAAGATCGGAAATGGCCTCGTCAAAGTTGGGCCCTACTTGTCGGTCTTACTCGTGCGCTTTCTAGAGAGGACAAAGTGAGTTGTCGTACACGGAGCTAATGTTGGACCTGGAGGAAATGCTGAAATGGTGTTCCCCACGAGGATTTTTGTTATTTATGGGCTGTGAACAACTACTGGATGCAGCAGTTGTTGCGATGGCTGTTGGAATCTTTGAAACGCAGCCGCATCTTTGGACGATATTTCTCCAGGTAGAAGAGCTGCTTGCTGTTGAACGCTCCGCGACGCTTCCTGCATCAAATAAGAAAAAGTACACATAAAACAAGCCGTTACCAGGGCAACTGCAGAACATGGAACATTTTGACAAGAATTAATTCATGTCTGATTTCAGAAGATGAGCCCTTTCAGTAGATTACATTGGGTTGTATTGTAGAAACATGGAATATTAAACAACCTTCTATAGATGTTTAGTGTTAAATTTAGGGCAGTAACAAATGCTTACAGAATTAAATATTCAACATCCACATTAGAGGTATATGACAGAAAAGTAGATCACGACATAACGATTTCATATTGATCGATTTTTAACTAATGAACAAAAAAGGATGGCGGAATTAAGGCTGAATTAGGTCATTTTATCTAAGCACTTAATGCGCTATATAAATAAAGTTGTATTGTATTAAATGTTTCATTGAACATCTTTACAATCTCATTTCAAAACAAATCAGTTTATTACACCTAATGAATCAGCCTCAATTTCTTTAATATACATTTGCTGTGGCAAATCATGTTTTCTCTTCAAATTATTTAGAAGATTCATGTTTGAATGAAGATAACATTTTTATTTGCTATGACGAATGTGAAACACCCTCTGATATCAAATATGATTTTTTTATATATTGAAATCACGTCTTCAATATGGGGCAGCATTTTTAACCAAGTGAAATGACATACAAGTAATTCTGAATAATAAAGAGCAAATGAATGCATTTTGAGAAATATTCAACATTCTAAAGTATGTTTTTAAAATGGACATTCAGAACACGCAATTACACAATCCAAAAGTTGCATTGTGCAAGCAGTTATCTAAGGGGATTTTTTTAGATTTTGAAGACAACTACTTGGGCAACATTGTGTCTATTTGACATTTTTATACACATGCAGTGGTCACATTTGTCCCCATAATGAAGACATTAGGAAAATGCGCAATTTTCATTTAAAAACAGGCTCGTTTTCTGAATGGTTTTGAAGGTTACTGTGACGAAAACATTGCCAATGTGACTCACTGCCGAATAAACTGCACGGCGTCTTCATACTTCATGCCGCACTCAATGAGGGCGAGGGCGACCAGGACGGGAGCTCTGCGGGGGAAAACAAGACGTTTGATTGGAAGCGCGAGGCTTGGAGGCGGCTCGGGTTGAGCGCTCACCTGCCGAGGCCGGCCACACAGTGCACGGCCACACAGCAGCCCGGCTCCTCGCGGAACTTGAGCTTGAGCAGGTTGAGCCAGTCGTCCACGATCTGGTTGGAGGGAGGAGCACCATCGTCAAACGGCCAGTCCTGTGCAAGAGCGGAGAGAGAAGGCCAACCGCAAGAATAAAAACTTGGAGAACAGAAGTTGTGAAGAGGATTGCTACGCTGGCTCCCTCTACTGGCACCTGAGAGAATCACTGCCTAAGATCAACAGGGTGTCCTTCGGGTTCCCCGGTTTCCTCCCACATTCCAAAAACATGCATGGCAGGTTGATTGAAGACTCTAAATTGCCCTTAGGTATGAGTGTGAGTGCGGATGGTTGTTCGACGATGCCCTGCAATTGGCTGGCAACCCGTTCAGGGTGTCCCCCGCCTACTGCCCGAAGATAGCTGGGATAGGCTCCAGCACCCCCGCAACCCTCGTGAGGAGAAGCGGTACAGAAAATGGATGGATATCACCGATTCATTATTACCCTATTATTTTGATATTAAATACATTTGTTTGAAGATTCAAAGACCACTTGTAATATTTAAATCTGGTTATTTCTAATATAACTAGACACCAGGACTACTTGTTCAGTTCACCTTCAGCGCTCTTACTTTCTTATGCAATGTTGTTGTTGTGTTTTTTCAGGAGCGCCTTTAGCGTATTAGCGCCACAACGCACCGGTTGCCTTTGTTGTTCCCAAAAGCAGAGGGACCCTAAGCTTTTGGTTATTGTTGTTGTGCCGTTTCAAAGTGTCTAACATATCGCAGACTTCCATAGTGGAGTACGAATACATTTGACTGCAGATTGTGCTGCTTATTTGTGAGGGGAAAAAACATTTATTGGCATTGCTTTGTTTCTCTGTGTTGTTGCGCCATTACTTATAAAGTTGATGTTTGTAATTACACTGACCGATGCCAATTTCCTTTCGCCATTCGACGGAGTCTTGCACTAGACAGTGGCATGAAACTAGAGGACTTTCTTTGAGCAAAGCTATCGAACCGCGTGACTCACCAGGACTTGAATTCCCTCTTTCACCACCGGAGCGGCGTCGTAAGTGGCCTCACACACCCTCACCGCTGTGGTCACACCGTACTTCTTCAGCTCCTGCAGATGACAACGCATGTCAAACACAAACGTCGCTACAAATGCCCCTCTGCAGGGGGTGGGCACCATTGTTGCACACTCAACACTCACATGCATACACACACACAAACACACCCCCCCACACACACACACACTCACCCCCCCACACACTCACATATATATATTAGTGATAGACAATTATCGTCAGGGCCGATATCTGGCATTTTGCCAATTATCGTAATTAATGGAAAACCACAAAATATTAAGTGGATTTTAAATCAAAGACTGTTCTAATAGCTTTTTGTGATCCTTGAATACGATCTAAACGGTGTCAGGCATTTTCCTTAGAAACAATTCTCAAAACGTATACATTTAGTAGTGCCAACAAGCTGCACACTCCGGCGTTGGTGTGCAAGGCTCAATGGAAACTTGAGCACGGTGTTTTGTTCTGAGATCATGTGCTAAAGATGTACAGCTGATATGGTACAGTGTTTGAATTTGGATTTGCAAGATATGCAAATTATTTTGTTACGTAAATAAAACTGATATTAATATCTATATACACACACACACACAGAGGTGCTTGTTATTTCACTCTATTTTCCAGTCAATAAATTTGCCTTGCCAAGTCAAGTCTTTAGGTCATATCGTTTCAATGGTTTTCGCAAGTTTAATGCGGTGACTCGGGGGAGCGCTCAGATTTTGGTCCGCACGAGATTACTGGTGGATATTTAAGTGATACCGATTGGAGAGTGGGTCGCAGACAAAACACAAAGGTCGGGGAGATCTTAAGAAACAATAAACTTCAACTGTTTATTCTCCTTTCAAGGCATGTTTTGGACCAGATTTTCGAAAGGCAAAAAAAAAAAAAAAAAAACTTCACTGAAAAGGCGAAAGACGTTTCTCCAGAACCCATCATTTGTATCATGTGGCCAACAGTAGAAGCTCGACAAGACTCACCTCGATGAACTTGTTGAGGGTGGCATTGGTGGGGTTGTGAGTGATGAGGAACCTCATGTTCTTGTAGGTGATCTCCACTGGCGCGGGTCTGTTCATGCGCGCCATGATGACAGTAGAAGACAGGAAAAACCAAAAACAAAAAAAAAGGCAAGATGGCTTCGGCGCAAGGGGAGAGCTCGAGACGCTAAACGTAAACAGTTTGGCGTGGTGGGACGGGAATCCTCCGGGCGGCGGTGGGAGGAGGCGTCTCGTCAAGGGGGTGGCGGGCAGTCGGGCGTGTGTGCACGGGGAAGATGGGGCAACAAAACGAGGCGGATTCCACCTTGCTCGTGGCCGGGCGGGAGCCAACGGGGAGGGGCGGGGCGCAGAGGATCAAGTTACCCCATCCAGGCAGAGTTGCCGCTGGTTGCGGGAGGCGTCCCGCTCGAGCCGACGTCGGGGGGCTCTCTCCTTCTGAGGCTCGGGCGCGTCCAGGCGGTTGTGGAGTTGGCCCGTTCACTCGTCTGCATAAGCGGCGTGCTGAGCCTGGCAGTAGTCTCCGCTGCCCTTCAGAAACTCCATAAATGTGCGACCCAGAACACCACAGAACTGCTGCGGGGCGACATCAACACCAAATGTTAATTCAACACCTTACAGCAGCTGCGCAATGTCAAAACAACATTTTTGTCTCCTGTACAAATACAGTGGAAGGTAGACCTGGGAGTAGGGCTGGATGATTTTGAAAAATATTCTTCTTGCGACGCCCCGCCCCATAGTAGCGAATGTGATTTTACGTGCAATTATTTGTACAAGGTCATGTATATGCAGTGGGAGAAACAAGTATTTAGTCAGACACCAATTGTGCAAGTTTTCACATTTAAAAAGATGAGAGGCCTATAATTGTCCTCATGGGTATACCTCGACTATCCATTATACAAGCCGCTTCTCCTCGGGCATGTGGGACACTATCCTACCTATCTTCAGAACTGGTTGCCAGACAATTGCAGGGTCCACAAAGACAAACAAACATTCACACTCACTGGTTTTGACAAGACTGACTTTGGTCGGTATAACATTGTTAGAAGTGGGTCACTGTCGAGAGCAATTGTGTTACACCATGGACCAAATGAATTACGACGAAAGATTTGTGACTCCACAAGCACACTAAAGAAACGCAAAGTTAAAACGCACTCAGAAAACTCTCACAGGGTTGAGTGCGCATGGGCGAGCAAGTTATGAAACATGACAGCCAGGATGCACGATAGTCACTTAAAATTCAGAGTAGAGGCTTGAAGCCTGCACCATGCCTACATTTGCGACAATATCACAAATAGTATGTGTAGGACAATTTATAAAACTGTCCTGTGAAAAGATCGCATCTGAATTTGTTGCCATGACAATCGTGTACCTAATAACATTGCTAGATGCAACATTTACACAAATGGCATACCTATAGTGCAGAGTGACGAATGTGGCACAAATCTACTTATATCAAATAAAATATTCCCTCTCCCCCATTTTGACTGCTGTAGTAAACACCTTTTCTCATTACGATAACTCGAGCAGTTGGCAATGATGCATCAGTACTGCACAACATATGTCAATGTGGAATAATCTGAGACATTTAAGTAACAAATATTCCCAAAAATCAGTGAATGTCTAGACATAATTTGAGGTTCTTCATTGTTAAATATTGCTGTAGAATATCCTTGCACAATGTGTTTACAGATGGATGAAGCAATTTAAATTTTAAACAGGAGCTATTGTTGACAAACGCTGTCTATTGATCATTGTTCTGTGAAGCAAGTGCAGATTAACAAAAAAGTGGTATTGAACATCCCAATAAGAATTTTTTTTTTAGTGGAGGGTGAGACTTTTTGTTGGGCTTCAATTGTCATTTGTGTCAGGTCTCAGTCCCGTGCAATTAGCAGCAAAACACTAACTTAGCAAGAACTTAGGAAGAATTTAAGATTCAAAGTCTTCTGGGACTTGTTCAAAAGTTCCAGAGCGTCTGAACTTGCCTTGACCATGTCAATGGCAATTGAGCATCGCTATCTTCATTAGACGGTGTACCTAATGAAATGTCCCAGGGGGGCTTGGTCAGGTCGCGCGCATGCTCCGTTTGGCCCACGACATCCATGAGCTTCATTTGAATGGCGGTTGCTTGTCGTCATCGCGACAAGCAAGCTGTGCCGTGACGTCACCACTGCCGGCAAGTGTGTCATCAAGCTCTCAACACCAGCCACTTGTTCTTGACCAAAGTCGACATTTCTGGTGCCCTTTTTTTTTATTTATTT
Source organism: Idiotropiscis lumnitzeri (assembly GCF_059441095.1). Lineage (NCBI taxonomy): Eukaryota > Metazoa > Chordata > Actinopteri > Syngnathiformes > Syngnathidae > Idiotropiscis > Idiotropiscis lumnitzeri. The sequence continues at coordinate 22,950,457 of NC_142398.1, read as the reverse complement.
TATAAGACGCAAACCGTCTTGTTTCAACAGAAGAATACACGTCACGATATCGGCCGGCTAAATGCGCCATTGTCCGGTTTAAACTGCATCTGGACAACATGGCGCCTCAAGTGACTAAAGAAGGAAGCGAGAGACGCCATATGCAAAAACGCGCACAAATCTCGGATTTGACACAGCAGGTTTTCCTGATGAGTCGCTCGAGTTGTGGAAGAAATGTCAAAACAAACAAACAAACAAAAAAAAGCATACGGGGACGTTGGCCTTTCTGCCGCCGCCATGTTGAGCCGTCCGTCACGCGCCCTACAAACCAAATGTCGCCGAACATGGCGCCTCGTCAAAACCACAATGAGAGAAGAGAAAAAAATAGGCTAAGTACCTGCCCGTTTTGATCCCATACAAAGCAGGCGAATCTTATTTTTGGAACACCTCATCGGCGTCCAATGAGCGAAAAACTGCCAACATTTAATTATATGCTCGTGTCTACAAACTCAATTTGCAACCTTGAGCTCTCACACAAGTACACCCCCATAGCCGGCTCCAAAACAACCAGAGTTCATAGCAGCAACGCGGCCGTGATTTTTATTCTTACATTTTTTTAATCAGGCTTGACACTCGTTCGGGTGCAAACTTGACACATACAGAAAAACGATTAAAAAAATGTTACTCACTGGGATATGCTTACTCATTGAAGATTGTAACTTGATCATACAGCCAGTCCACAGGGGGGGAAACGTCAAGCGATTAAATGCTTCTTCACCATAAGAGGCAGTCGTTTACGTGTCCGAGTGAAGCACAAAGCCTCCGCAATCAAGGAAGCTAAGCAAAGTACTTCCTGTCGTGACCTTCAAAAGAAGACGATGTTTTGTTCGGAAAATGGCATTACAGCCTAAATCAATAAATCAATAGAAGTCGGCTGTTGTTATTTCAATGTGAGTAGTAATATTATATTAATTATCCCCCACCCGACGGTTGTTTCTCTTTAGGGGCGCCATACGAGTTTATTTTGAAGGACAGCTCCGCAGGCATGTCGTCATTTCTTCTGATGCAACCTTGATGCAGCTTTTCAAACCCCACCCTGAAAAAAAGTCACGTTTTTTTTAATCAATATATTTTTAAATCTCTTTTTCATTATATTCCAAGTCAAATGACCTGTAAATAAAAGACTATGCAAAATTTCCATTACATATTCTCTCTTAATTGTCCTCTGTTGTACAGCAGGGGAAATAGCCAGTTAAAAATGTGAAATAAATAAATACACGCACACAAGCCTAATACATTTTCAGCCACGATTGTCTTTTTGTTTGAAACCCACTTGTTGTACCACGAGTCAAATTGATGATTTAAAACAGCAACGAGACATTTCTCCCCAAAATTCGTATATATATATATATATATATATATATATATATATATATATATATATATATTATTATTTTTTTTTTTTTTAAGGTGATGTGTCTTGTTTACTTGAAATACTGTTTTCAAAACTTCCAAGACAAATGACTGATGGACAGGAAATTCAGGAGCAATTAAGGAATTAAATGCAATGTTGAGAGAAATTGTGTCCCACAGTGCATGAGAGGGAGACATTTTAATCCAAAGTGCATCAATAAAAAAGTAGCTTTACGTGCTCCTGGTACATTCCCGTTGTCTCGGCGCACAAGCCTCAATTTGGCTGCCGTCTTTCTAGAAGGCTAAAAGCAGCTGAGCTCGGCATTTTCGCACTACTGGGACACAAAAGGCTGCCGAATGGAAACCAACGGCAAACAATCGTATTGAAGTTATGTCGCTTCTGTGTCTGGCAACCACTGGTCGGCGGGTGGATGCCGGTCAGGCCCGAGTTGGACATCAAAGGATTGTGTGGGGCGGGGTATGCAAAAAAAAAAGAAGCTTCCAATGCGTCACCATTGTACCAATTGTGTATAAAAAATAATGTGCCAGTGAGCTTCTCACTTCACAATCAAATCCCATAAAGCAGCTTTGATGAAAGGCCACAAATGAATGATTCTGAAGATTCCAAGGTGACCACTCCGCACTGCATCGAATCAATCCACGACGTGCAAAGCGAAAGCCCAAATAGGAGCCAAGACCAAATGGACGGCACTGGGATGAGCGTGGCGAGCCAGAAGGGGGTGAGGGTGACAGGAAAATACACACCACCCATCGACTGGCTTGATAGCCGAGGCTCAAAGAAACCTCCGGACTCTCCTATCTGCGGCTTACCTCCACCTGAGCCATTTGACCAGCCTAGGCTGGAGGGACCAGACGTCGAGGAGGACTTGATTCGGGTGCCTCCAAGTAAGGCTCCGCTCAGGCAGACTGTGGAGGAACTGAAGAGCTTCCTGAGGGACGGACCGATTCTCCACCCCGGGGGAAGTCCTTACTCCTACCTGCACGGGGGCAGCAGCGGCGAGCCCGGCCGGCAGCAGAGCGACGTCAGCCCACAAAGAGTGTTCAGTACCTTCAAACCTCAGCCTGATGCTTCTAGAAAGGGGCCCGGCTCCAGAGAGAACTCTGCTATTCACGTACCGCTCATCATGGAGTCATCCAGCTCGTTTAGGCCTGACGCCAACTCAAACAGACAGCCAGAATTCCCGACTAGCACATGCAACAGCAGAGGCTCCCGTGGAGAGACCAAAGTACCTCATACAGGTCGGTATTGACAGATTTACCACTGGGATTGTGTCGACGTTTTGGAGAAACGGGGATGAATAGTTTTCAGACACGAGCGTTACGTCATTCATTCTGAGGTTCTCTCGGTGAGACGCGCAATCGTTTGGAATTCTTGTTTGCAGATAACGGAAAAGAGAGCCTGGACACATCAGGGAATCGGCGGTTCATCTCCAGCATGGAGACCATCAAGCAGCAGATTGCCAGGGACAGCATCAACTTTGTACGATTCGAAGCCACCGACCTGCACGGGGTGTCCAGATCCAAGACCGTGCCTGTCCGCTTCTTCCATGTAATCACCTCCAGATATTCCTCAATCCATCCATCCTTCACCAACCAACAATCCATCCGACATTTTATACAACCAACGATCAATCAAACCATCTAATGTTCCACCCAACAATCTGTCCATCCATTCCTCTGTTTAACAATCCATAAAGTCATCCGTCCGTCTCGACTTGTGGCTGGTGATTTGCGCAAAGGGCGTAAAAGGCGGCCCTCTTTGCATCTCACTGCACAACTGAGGACCTCATCATCCATAAGAAAATTGCTACAGCATTCGTACGGTTTGATTGTTTTTGCCAGGAAAAGGCGGTGTACGGTATCCCGATGCCGAGGAGCTACCTGGAACTGACGCTGAGTCCCAAGAGCAACGAGGTCGACCACGCCAACGCCGCCAACTTCAGCAGTGACATCCTCCTGATCCCGGACCTGTCCACTTTCCGGATCCTCCCGTGGGCCGAGCAGACGGCGAGGGTCATCTGCGACCCGTGCACAGTGACGGGCAGTCCCCTGCGGACGTCCCCTCGCCTGCAGGCCAAGCAACTCCTGAGCCAGCTCCAGAGCTTGGGCTTCTCCTTGCACTCGTCCTTCACCTACGAGTGTTGCGTCCTGGGGGCGCCGGACCGCGTCGGGCCCAAGACGCTGCTGTTTCCTGCCACCACGCTGCTGGGTAATCACGACCTGCCCTTCTTCCAGCAGCTGGTGGAAGGCATGTACTGCATGGGCGCCGACGTAGACAGCATGGCCTCAGCCAGCGGGCCAGGTCAGATGGAGATCAACCTGAGGCCTGAATTTGGCATCGCGGCGGCCGACAGTGCCTTCACCTTCCGCACCGGCATCAAGGTTCAAAGTTAATTCAGTTCAATCAGTCAGCGTGGTGGAATGGCAATATAAAGAAAGCAACAAGACACAAACACGCGTTCAAAAAGGCGTGTAATTGTCTGCAGACGCCACAAGGTGGCAGAAAAACACTTTTCTAAAAAGGCCCGATTAAAAGAAGCTCTTCTTCTGGGATTGTTATCAGTGCTTGACACTACCAGAAGGAAGCAAAGCTATTTTTATCTTGGACTTGGGTGTGACCAAAGCAAATAGCTAATAAAGAAGATGAAATCCTCCTCAAAATCCGAATCGAATTTGCGAATGCTGAAACACAAATATGCGGGGATTCACTGTGCACCAAAATTGGCATGAGAAAATAAATTGATCGCTTGCGACAAACTTAATTCAGTCCTCAAATCTTTTTATACTGAGGAAATGAATTGAAAAGCCGTTGATCTGCGCCGTTCTCCAGAAAATCACCTACAAAAAACTCTATTCATTTCATTTGATTTTTTTGCATGTGAAAATGATTATGATAATGAACTTTTTGATTTTTAATAACCTGTGATATAACAGGATGGTTGCAATAATAATATAAATAATGTAGCATATTTTTAATTTTTTTATGAAAGAATGATAGTCTTGCACTGTCCGAAAAAACAAACAATTTCTATTGCGCAATTGCCGTTACGACTTTAATATTCATGTGTTGGATGCGAGCCCTTAAGGGGCATGGCCTAGTGAGCGACATCACGAGCAGACGTCGGCTTGCTCACTTCGTGTGCCTGTGAGTGCCGGCCGCCTCTCGTGTTGTGATCAAGAGCAGCTCCTCAAATTGCATTTGTATGTTTGACCGTTGGTCGTCTTTACTGCACAGCTGAAATTGCATCGGCAACTGTGGCTCTCCTTGCACACATCTCCGGGCATTCGTGCTGTATTTGCACTTGCCCGCCCCCCATATCGCTTAAGCAGCTGCGTATCAGAAGCTCATTAAAAACTTAAAAAAAACAAAAAACGTTTTCAATCACTAAACAAACAAACGAAAGAAGCAAGGCTCATGTATGTACTCAATGTATTTCAGTTTTCTTCGGTAATGGTTAAAACGTAGGACTTAGATAACAAACCGTTTCTCTTCTTTCTACTCCTTTTTGGATGGTCAGAATATGACGTTTCAGTGTGGAATATCCACTGAAAAGTCTTGTTGTGTCTTTGTTTTTGTGCTGCATGCTTGGAACGCAATTGAAAGGAGATGGCCCGCAAACACAGCTACATCGCGAGCTTCTTCACGGACGACGGCCTCTACAACGCCGGCGTGCTCTCCCACAGTCTATGGGACGCCAACGGACGGCGTAGCCTGTTCCAAAGCGGGGAGAAGGCGGCGGGCGAGCTGTCCGACATCGGCCGCAAGTGGCTCGCCGGGCTCCTGACGCACTCGGCCGCCCTCAGCTGCCTCATGTCGCCGGGTCTCGGGTGCCGCAGTCACATGGCCAAGGCCGTCAAGGACCCCAAGCGGATGCTGTACGCAACCTACGGCTGCAACGACAACAGCAGCTCCTTCAACGTCAAGTCCCACGGCGGACGCGAGACCCACATCGACAACAAGCTGGGCTCGGCCATGGCGAACCCGTACGTGGTTCTGGCCGCCACCGCCGCCGCCGGATTGGATGGCATCCGGCGCAACCTGAGCATCGAGGGCGGCATACACAAGGCGCCCAGTCAGCAGAAGGAATTTGCCATTCCCGTCAAGCTGGACGATGCCCTGGAGGCGCTGGGCGAGGACCACGTCATCCGCAGTGCTCTGGGCGAGCCCTTTGTCCAGTACTTCATCGCCATGAAGAAGTTTGAGATTGAGACCCAGGAACTGGATGACGAGAGGAACAAGTGCTTGGAATACTTTATCTAAAATGTTGCCACCGTTTTCCACAATCAAATCAAAGCACAAAATGTTTTCCAACGGATACATCATTGCTAGCATGTAACATGTAACAAATAAAGGTGACGTGATACACTGATGTGGAAAACGCCTCCCTTGATGTGTTCTATTGACAGAAGAAAAGCAAGAAGCAGAAATGACGTCTATTTGCGCCACAATGGTGTCCATGCGTCAATTCCGGCCTCGACAAGTCAAGATGGCGGTAAACAAACTCGGCGCTCATTGAAATTCGGGTGGTTGTCTTTTGATTTCTTTTGGATTTCAAAATGAGATGAAATGTTGTTTGACTACTCTAACAATCTGCCTGCAGACGCAAAAGTGACAGAAATCGGACGTAATTAGTCTAATGTTGGACGAATGTCCTTACTAACAGCCAAGCGGCATTTGGGGGAACGATGCAACGAAATTAGTGAGATGTGGAGTATGGGAGCCCGCAAATATATCATTGACACACCCAAGTCATTTTTTTTACGCCATCAACATCAGCGATAGGCAGTTACGCCTTCTCGGATGACCGAACATAATCAAGATTTATTTTGATTATATTTATGGTAATAATTATACAATTTTATGATCTACTGTGAGGACCTGCTACAGAAAAGGCTTCGCCTAGTCCTCCGCTCCTCCAGCAGAATTTGGTCCACATCCATCCATACATACATGGGACTGTAGCAAAAGTCACTGGTAAGAACGCAGCCAATCAAGAGGCCCAGTGCGCATACAAGTCAATGTACACCTTTGGAGATTCTCGCCACACATTTGACACATTTGTTACATTATTACAAGAGGGCCTTGCTTATTTATTTTAAAAAAATGGTCGGAAAACAAAAAGATGGACTTGGTTGTTTAATTTCACACTTAATGGGCGGGCAGGGACACAAATACAAGATGTTAAAAAGTCACTTTTAAAGCATCTGTCCCTTTTAAGCGACAAAATTCTCCTTCTTCGGGTGTTCTACTTGTTCTTCCCAATGAGATTCCCAACACGCTGCATGAATCGTCCCAGTCTGTTGTCGGCGCCGCTTTGTGTTCGATGCGTCGGATTATCTGAGGGCTGCCCTCCATCTCTTCGCTTGGCTTTGTGCAGAGGGACACTAGAATGGAGCAAGTACTCGTAGCGACTGTAGGCCTTTTCCCGCCGGCTCTCGTGTTCTTCCCGATTTTCACCCGAGCCTTGCTCCGGACCTGCCGCAGCCAGGTTCGGTTTTCGTTTGCTGGAGCGCTGAGACGATAATCGGTGGAAGGCGAATGAAGACTTTGGCTTTTCTTTCTCGACCGCGGACCTGTTGATGGAGTTCTGACTGGTTTTGTGCTCGCTGGCAGAGGTTTTTCCAACGGGAGACGCCCGGGAGTTAGAGCCGACGGAGTTCTGCGATCTCAGTGAGGCCCTCCTCTGGAGAGATTTCTCCTCCTTCTTGAAAGCCTTCTTTTCCTCTGAGCTTTTCACCCTGGTGGAATTCTTCCGCTGAAGCGGCAAATCCTCCCGATGATGATTTTTCACCTCGGAGGCAGTTAAGATCTTTGGAAGAGTTTCCTTGTCATGACAAGGCGACTTCTTGACTTCTTGAGATCCTGAATTTTTCCCAGTCAAGTGCATTTTGGAAGTTTTGTCTTCATTTCTGTTGTTTCTGCCTTTGAGAATCGAATCAGCACCATTGACAGGATGACTGCAACCTTCTTTCTCCTCGGGGATTTCAATTAGAGACTCCATGGTTCTGGGGCGCTGGAGCCCACCGTTGTATTTGAGGGATGAGTCTTTGAGCTTGTCTTCCAGTTGGGCGGCCGAAGTGTTCCTGGCAAGCGGCTCATACCATTCATACGCAGGGGTGGCCTTTTGCTCGGGACCTGTTTGGATGTCAAAGTATGAGGCGGAGTGGTTGCTGTCATCTGCCTGATTTGAATCAACGTCTTTGTGGTTGAAGTCTTGCGGCCGGCCGGCCTCCTCCGCAACATGCTGCCTCACATCAAGGCCTCTCAACGAAGACTTGAACTTGGGCCGGTCCAGACTTTGGTACATGGAACGCAGAGACTCTTGGCTCTGCCTGAGATTGTTGTACTCCTGGAAACTGAGTCTTTTCTGTCGGATCTCGTCCAAGCGGGATTTGATGTCCCTGGATCTGTTGCCGATCCCCTGCGGCTGCTGGTCGTTCAGGCCTGTGCGGCTGCTGTATGGCGACGTCAGTGGGGACAAGGCGTCGCAAGAGCCTTCAAAGTGCACCTGGCTGTTCAGGTAGGTGTCCATCTTCCACTTGTGGAGGGAGGTCTCAGAGTTGAAAGGGATCAGATTCTGGTCAGGACCATAGCGACTTTGGTGTCGGACATGCTGGTAAGTCATCCTGTTGGGCATCAGCAGGCTCGAAGCGGCCCTGTCCGGAACGACAGGCACTCCTATGTCTTTTGTCCCCATCCTCAGCCGAGTCATGGGGTTTAACTTCTGCAGGTCGCCACCAAAACTGTGGCCCCGTGTCATGATGTCGGAAAAGTGGGACAGATGCAGGCGGTCCTGCATGCTGAGGCCCCTGTTCATCATGGCGGCTGCGTCCACGAGCTCGTCCTGAGCCAAACCCCTCATGCCGCGAGTCCGTCGCGATCTCCCGTGAAGTTGATGCAGTGAAAGTTGGCTGGGGTTTGGACTGCGCAAGAACGCCGCGTCTCTCAGGTAGTCCACGCGCGACCGCTCTTTGTACAGCGCTTCGGGGATGCTCGAGCGAGCGTAAAGGCGGCGGAACTCTTCGTCGTAGGAGCTCACAAGCTGACCGGTGACCACGAGGACCATGCTCACGTTAATCTTCTCAAAGGACCACGTGTAGCTGGAAGAAAGGAATGCACTGGTTACCATGTTTTGCTTGCTTGCAACTGCAACTGTTATCAAACGCGCTAAACAAATAAAGTTATATTGGATTGAGCAACGTTGAACCCCCACCAATTGACCATTTTTTTTCCTGTGGAATTGACCGTTGCTATATGCGAAGGCTGCCGTTTTATTGTTGTTGTTGTTAACCTACAAAACTATTAGCATGTTAGTAATTGAGCCATTCTCATGCGAAAGGGTGATCAGCCGTCCACCTTTTTCGACTCTGTCCTCGACGTGTGGGGGTGTTTCATAAATTGATGAAAATGTGCAGTTTTCATTGTTCTTCACCGGACCAGTTGGCATGTGTTGGACATGAATGCCGCTTTGCACAGAAAATGATGGTAGCTGACAGTGTTTCTTGAGACGGAATTCCAGAGAACCTGTCTAGTGGCTGCCTGTGCTGTGCTCAGCAACAGAGGGTGCCAAAATGCCAAAGCACGAGTGCACAAGTGTTGCTTTACTCCCTCAGAAAACATTAAAATTGACATTTTACCAGCACATCCTGAAAAGTTGGGAGCATTTGCTAGCATAATGGTCGCAGTGCCGAACTCTAACTTGATAATCGCGCTCTCGCCTGCTCTCATGAATTTTTTTTATCCAGTCCCGTCCCAATCAGTGATAAAAAGTTAATTTGACGGCCATCCCACGGGATTCCCCAAAAATGTCAGCCTCTATTCTTCAGCACAGGGCAAAATCAATCCTCCTCAGCCGTTTTCAGGTTCCCATCTCGACACGTGTCAGCATTAAAAAACATGTTCTTTTTCAAAAAGTGACATTCTTATCTTGCTGCCTTTGTGTTTGGTTGCTGTGATGCTCAATGTTTGCAAATCGACTGTTGCGTTGGATCAATTCTCACCTGTAGGTTCCGTATAAAACACTGCAGCAATCCACCAGGATGAAGCGTTGCTCCAAACCGCCATGAAACTTGACGCCGGACTGGCAGCGATACTGCTGACCTCTCACCGTCCGGACGCGAATATTCTGATGGCGACAATGACGATAGATGAATATCTCAATTTGAATTTTTTATTTTATTGAACTTTTTTTTAATCACGAGGACCGTGAAGACACAGCGGGTCACATTTATTGATGCGTGACTACTTTTAGCTCCAGCACGTTCGATGCTGTTGACTTTTTTTCAAGTGCAATTCTCGATGAAGAGAGAACGAGTGTAAAAGAGGACATTGAGGGGAGGCGTGTCTCCATGACGGTGGAGCTTGTTGGATCTTGGTGGCGGTCGTTCCACCAAGACTAAACATGCTGCCTGATGTTTTACTGAAGTCGTGTTTGTTCTGCCGTAGTCGATGCTGCTTGACAGGAAAATCCAGACGTGCCGCAAAGAACGCGGAGCGTTCGTCGTCACCTTTTTCACTGTCAAACCCAAACGGCTGTGTTGTGGTATGGAAGAGATGCGATCGCATGAGCAATGGCGTCACATTCGCTGCATTTGGAGACTAAATGGAATTCACAATGTGCCACGACTTGTGCTTTGGGGCGTATTTGTCTGCTGTATGTTTTTAAGATGGACATTTTGACCATTTTCCAAACAGGCAAACTAGTCCTCAAGATTTTTTGCAACGACTACTAAATAGCAAGGCTCAATTATGAAGAATTACATTTTGGAGATCAACTGCAAAAATCTTGAGTTCAGGTCATTGTGTGTGGGTCGAGCCCGGCGGTGAAGTTTTTGCATCTGAAAATGTCCTTTTGATCCGGTTGCAATTAGCGTCTATCGTGAGTAGAGCCACAAAAAAGTCTCAAGAACCCATGCCAGAAAAGAGATGAGAAATCTTCAATTTTGGTTCCATTTGAAGGGTTTGGCAAACGTCTCATAACTCACCTTGCAATCTTTTTAAAGATGTCGCCTCAGAAATCATTTTCACTTGGCAACGAGAACATTTTTACACGTCTATTGTGAGTAGATCCTCAAAACCTCACAATGGATTCAGCCAAGTATTACTCAAGTCGGCTACGGAACGCACATGTGTGTCAGGATGCCGCCTGTCAATCAAGTTGGATTTGAGTTGTCACCTTGAGCTCCTGAATGTTGATGCCTGCCCTGTGCGACATGGCGTGGAAGCTGCCAAAGTGGCCCTCGTCCAGCAGGATGTAGACCACCACCCCCCGCAGCGTGGCGCTCAGAACCTCCTTGAAAATGTCCACGTCCGTGAAGATGTCCATCGCTATGGCAACCATCTTCAAGCACAGTGTGAACACGTGGAAAACAAACAAAAATAAATAAAGCCAAAGCATTGAATTCACAATATCTGTGGATCATTAAAAAAATCCAATACATATATCAGTGGCGGGCGGTCAAGGCCTTCAAGGCCTTCTCTGCTGGCCTCACATAATCAAGAAAAAAAAGGATCCTATTCTTCACATTGATGTCATATTATATCCTAGTGTTGAATTTTTAGGTTAGAGTTTTAATCCAATCAGAATTCCGCTAGCTCGTGTTGCCGGGCAGATTTCACAAGACCAGTAGCACGCACTATTATTTCCAAGGCGTGTCTTCCGTCAAAGTCAATCGGCTTTCAGATTTGATAGACATTTGCGATAGCCAATCAGATCACGAGTAGATGACGGTAAGGCCTTCTCGCTGGCCTTCCGTTGAAAGTGATGAACGCGTCTTGTGATTGGATACGCACTCACAAGGGGGCAGCGCTATGCGAAATCAACACACCCGAAAGACGTAACTGGCGACCGTTCGAAAATCGAAAATATATTCTTGCTTTTTTTTTTTTTTTTTAAACCACAATGGCCGAATGATGGAAAAGCGGGGATTTAATTGCTGATACACTTGAGATGCCATTTTCAAGTCGGACCTTTCAAGAGAAGCTAGGTCGTCCAACACTCACTCAGTACGGTGTAAGTGTGTTTCTGGATATTATTTGTCCAGCCGTAGTGTCATACATGATGCTAATATGAGGGGGACTGATTCAAGTCGGACTAAGTAGGACTTCACTGAAGGCCGACGTGTGAAATGCACGGCCACAGCATATAATGTATAAAAACAATTTCATGTTGAATCAACAGTTTATTTATTTGCACTTAGAGTACCCAAGGTAGAAAAGCGCTATACAAGCGACAGCCCAAATGGTGAATATTGTTAAAAAGTGGAAATGTACGTTTGACAAACTATTGCAATTGAAATGCTCCTAGTTCAAATTGAACTTTGTTTTCTGAACTGCTGTATTTATTACACACGACCATGCGAATTTTGTCACGGTGAGATGAAACCACAGAAAGAGCTCACCTGCTTGGCGTCCTGGATCTGCTTGCGAACCACCTCCTTGATGGTGGGCGTGTTGGCCCGGGGCGGGTGGAAGAGTAAGCTGATGCTCGTGTCCTGGTCCTCCAGAGCCACCTCGGGCCAGCCCAGGTCCAGGTCGGGCACTTCCTCGTCCGATTCCAGCGGGAAGTAGGTGGACGGGCCCAGCTCGCCCCGGGGGCGCCGACCCTCCGGGTCGTCGTCATCCTCTACCAAGGGGGCCTCGGCGTTCTCCAAGATGAAGCGGATCTCCTTCTCGGACAGGAAGTGGTTGATCTGCTCGGCCTGGAGGAAGTCGAGGTAGGCATCCTTGCCTCCGCAGAGCAAAGCGTAGATGGCCAGACGGTAGGACTCCTTGTAGTGAGGATGGATGTAAGGAGGCGGTTCGGCATCCTTCAGAGCTGACAAGCTCGACGCCACAGACTCCTTGGACGCCATCGCATTTGAAAGGCCGCTCTACCAAGTCTCCAACTTTCTCAGTCTCAAAGGCTACTCCTCTGCGTCCAAAAGTTTACTTGACCAAATCTGAAAGTCCACTCTACTCAAGCTACGATTTTCCAAGTCGACAAAGCCAAGATAAAAAGTGCACTTCAGAACGACTACATTTGTCAATGTCCATCTTGCAACACTTCAAGTTCCGTCTACTAAGACCACATGTCCACTGTAGCAAGTCCATTTTACCACATCCATCAAGACTTAAAGCCCACTCTACCAAGTCGACAATCTTTCTGTCTGCTCCACCAGGTCTATAATCTTCAAAGTCTCCTCCTCCAAGCGCAGTAGTCCACTCAACTTGAGTTTGCAAGTCTATTCTACCGCGTCCATAATGTTAGAAGTCCAAAAGTCTACTCTGCAAAGTCTATCAGGTTTGCAAGTCCACTCGAGCAGGTCGACAATGTAGCAGGTCCGCGAGAGCACTCTACAAAGTCTGCAAATCCAATCTATGAAGTCTATGAGTCTAGTCGACCAAGTCTATAAGTCCACTCTACCAAGTCTGATTGTGCACTCTTAAAGTCATATCGAGTCTGTAAGTCCACTCTACACTCTAGCAGGTGTACATGGTTACTCCCCCTCGTTCGGAAGTCGGCAAGATCACTCTTCTTAGTGTCCAGGTCAACAAGTCTTCCATGCCAAAATCCATAAGTCCACTCGACAAGTTCTAGGATCTACCAAGTGTACCCCTCGAGTCTATCATATAAACTTGAAGTCTGCAAGACTACAATGTCCATCGTGTCTGCAAGTTTACCCCCGAAAAAGTTTGAATTGTTGCTGTCGACAAGTTCCGGATATCAAGATGAAAAGTCAACTCCTTAAGTCCTGACTTCTAGCAAGTCTGCTTGTGCACGCTATAAAGTATGCAGGTCTACTCAACCAGGTTTACATCCATCGTCCGTGTGGATACAAGTTTACTCATGCCAAGACAAAAGTCGCCTGACGACAATAAAATGTAGTCTTATTTTTCAATGGAAACGCTATTTCTAAAAAAAAAAAAAAAGCATTTATCAGACACTTATAGTTTGTGAAGTTACAAGTTTCAAGATTTGTTTCATTCTAACTTCCATTTTTCAAGACAACAGGTCTATAAGTCCACTTTAGCAAATCTACACCACCAAATCTATTGCTCTTAAAATTCACTTTTTGAAGAGAAGTCCAATCTACAAAGTCACGTCATCCAAAGACACAAGTCCACTCGACCAAGTCCACAAGTCCACTCCTCCAAGTCGAGGCGTCGACACTCCCAATTGGACTCTCCAAGTCCCTCGTTTGAAGTTGAAGATGATGAAGTTGCATTCGCATGCATGTCACCCACATGAACGGCTTCCGCGATGGCGGCACCCAAGTAGTTTCCCCTTCATTTTTCGTCTTTTCTCCTCGTCTCTTGAATTTTTTTCCCCTTTCAACGTCAGCTTAAAACAGCAGCTAATACGTTGAGCAAAGACGCAAGAACCGGTCGATCCAGTGTGAGTAAACAACGCGGGGCGAGTCTTTTCCTGGAGCACAAACACACACTACTACTTGCCAGAACTTACCGACGGGGCTCTTCAGAGCTGGGGGGGGGGGGGGGGGGACTGGTAGAGTGCTGATGTCAAGTCCTGCAAGGCTTCTTGCAAGTAAGGTTTTGGATCACAACCTGTTGTACCTGCTATCCCCCGAACACCCCCCCCCCCCACACACACACACAGTAACAAGCCTCGCCCACGGCTTTACCGGGAGCAGGTTTGTTCAGATGGCCTGCGGGCCTTACAGACGACACCACAAAACAAAAACCAAGACCAGGTCCATAGATCACAGCCATGGTTTATTGAGGGAGGAAAGCAGAAAGGGAATATTTCTCTCCACTCAACCCCAAAATTGAAAAGCAGCAGGACACTACAAAGTGCCACACATGACATGGGAACATTTTTTTTAAATTGGAGCCATAACGTCGACAGTGTATTTTGCTCATTTGTGTAGACAAAAGGCAAAATTGCGGCCATAAAAATGCAACCCTGCGACCACAATTTAGTAATGTATGAGCAAGATAGCTGTAACGTGTGCAAAATACACTTATCCGTGGCTAGGAAATACTACATGGTGTCTTCAAAATACTCAATTGTGGCCCCTAAATTCCTAAAACATACACAAAATATCTATTTGTGGCCCCTAACTTCTACATTATGCCAACAAAATAATCTATTGTGGCCACAAAATGGGGGTTAATGTGTGCAGAAAATTTGCAAATCAGTGGCCACAACAAAGTATATTGTGCAGACAAAAGGATAAATTGTGGCTGCAAAATAAAAGAATTGTCACCATAAAATACTAAAATGTAGGCGGTCTGCAATTTGCCAAGTTCACTCTACCGGGGCTCCAATCCAATAAGTCCGCTAGTCCAGTCATCGAGTCTACAATCTTCCAAGTCCAAAAGAGTCCACTCTACCAAGTCTACAACATTGCAAGTTGACTACGCTGAGTCTACAATCCACTGTAGAAGAGCTCGAATTGTCCAAGTCTAGTCCTCAAAGCACTCCCGGGGAAATTTCATGCCATCAAAAAAGTATTATGTGCACACAAAATACTAATTTGTGCTCACAAAGTAGTATAATGGCCGGACAAAATGTGAAATTGTGGCCTCAAAATATTACACTGCGACCACAAAAATGTACGTTCAGCCACTAGGCATCTCAGCCAACACCACAAAAACCAAGACCAAGACCATAAATCAGCGCCATTGTTCATTGAGGGAATATATTGCTTCAAATAAAAAAGAAAAACAGCCGGAAACTGTGGAGGCCAAGACATGACGACAGAAGTTTTTGTCCACAACATACTGTTGATGAAAATTTGTGGCTATGTAGCTAGGCTTGGTTGGTTAATTTGAAACTTGATGGGTGAGGAGACACTCCAGAAACAAGAACAAAAAGATCATTCGTATACCTGAGCTGCGTTTAATGCTGACGACACCAGATGATCTTAAAAAAAAATTGGCTTGTCATATTCCGTTCCAAAACAAGAAGCGACAATAGCCACGCTTAGACCACCCCACCTGAGCATTCTGCAAGTGCGCAACACAGCGGAAGGTGCAGATTTTCAATGTATCAAGTCGAAATTCCAAATATATTGCAGACACCATAAAAGTGAATTTTTTTTCCTCTTTATTTTTCACGGTGACCAATTTCATGCGCATGCTAAGAAAAAAACCTCACCACCAGAGACTTCCAGAATCAGGGCGGGGTTGGGGGGCGCACCTTGATGCTGGAGGTCAGGGAACCTTGGGGGCCAGATACAGGGATATTTCTATTTCCAAGGGCGGTGGAGAATTGAAGCCTCGCGATTTGCGCAGTGTGGTTGGGAATTTTGCCGTGAGTGGGAGATTTGAAAAGTGGAGTGGGGGGGCATATGGGCCAGTTTGGGCCTGGAATGGGACATGTTCAGGATGGCTGACTTCATGAGAGGGGTAAGGAACTTTTGGTGTCAGGGTACGTTTTGGGAATTTGGGGGGGGGGGCAGACTTGGGAGCATTCCCAAGGAAGTCAGAAACTTGAATCCAAGATTTGAGGGTGGAGTGGGAGATTACAGGGCCAAGGGAAGAACTTCAGGGCGGTGTTGGGCCACAACCGACCGCCTGAGAGTGACCAGAAACTTGATGAATCTGAGCAGAGTGGGTGGTTTGACGCTTGGGAGTTGAATACTTGATTATTTAGTCAGGCTATGCGTCACGGACTTTGGGGCTGCTGTTGGAGACATTCCTATGGAAGTTAGAAGCTTCAAACCTGGATATTTGGCGGTTGAGAGATTTCAAGCCAGGAGCAGGGAGATTTTAGGGTCGAGGTGGGCCACCAACTACTTCCTGGGTGGGGTCGGAGACTTCATAAATCTGGGCGGAGTGGGCGACTTGACACTCGGGGTCGGGGACTTAGGTCTCGGGGTAGGAGTGGGGGACTTTCCAAATGGGGTTGGAGACTTAAAGGCCGGAGATTTTGGGGTCGGAGGGGGAGACTTCGGAGCTGGGGTGGGAGACTTTGGGGCCGGGGTTGGAGATTTGGGGGCAGGGGTGGGAGATTTTGGGCCGGAGGTGGGAGATTTGGGAGCAGGGGTGGGAGACTTGGGGACTGGGGTTGGAGATTTGGGAGCCGGTGTTGAGGCTTTGGGGGCTGGGGTCGGGGATTTGGGGGTGGAGGCGGGTGTGGGGCTCTTCATGGACATGGATGGGGTCTGAGCCTTAGACGAGGCGGGGGTGGGTGTCTTGGAAGGCGGTATGACAGCGGGCGTGGCCATCTTGGTCTGGCTCATCTTAGATTCTGGGATTTTCGCTCCGTGCCGATACACGCTGACGGTGATTTCTACAAACTCGCCGCCGTACTTGTTGCGCACGTTGATGCTATACTTGCCGGAGTCTTCGGGTGTGACCTGGTTGATGACCAGACTGGAGAACTTTCCACCATCAAAAGTGATCTTGGTGTGCTCGTTGGAGGCCACCTCCTGCTCATTTTTAAACCAGGTGACCTCAGGGGTGGGATCGCCCCACACAGTGCAAGTCAGGCTCAGGGACTGGAGGAGGCAAAAGGGGAAAGCAATGAATGTTTGTCTAAATGCGGAGACCAACGCACGCTTGGAATCAAAGACGAGGTGCACGTTGACAAAAGCTGACGATTATAAAGTCCTGTCCATGTTATACACTCTAGACAGTAGTCGCATACTATTCATGGTTTATACTGGTGTACATTTGTATTGGCTGTACATGATGCAATGGCATTTGTTTTCTTTAAACCCGATCCCCAATTTAGTCACATTTTTTTAAGCGGTGGGCGGTCAAGGCCTTCTTTGCTGGCCTAACATAATCAAGAAATGATGATCATATTCTTCTCATTGATGTCATTCTTATAACCTCGTGTTGTATTTTTAGGTGGTAGTTTTTATCCAATCAGAATTCAGCTAGCTTTCAAAATACAAGTAGCACCCACTATTCGTCCAATCGTCTTGTGATTGGACACTCGCTCGTGAGGGAGCAGCGCTGTGCGGAATCGACACACCCAAAAGTCGTAACTGGCGACCGTTCGAAAATCTAAAATATATTCTTTGCTTTTTTTTTAAACCACAATGGCCGATGGAGGGTAAAGTGTGGATTTAATTGCAAATACACTTGCGAGGCCACGGACATTTCAAGAGAAGCTCGGTCGTCCAACACTCACTGAGTACTGTGTCTTTCTGTATATTATTTGTCCAGCCGTGGTGTCATAAACGATCGTAGTATGAGGGGGATTTATCCAAGTCAGACTAAGTACAACTTCACTGAAGGCCGAGGTGCGTGAAAAGTGCACGGCCCGACACTGATTTTTTTTTATTTATTCATGGCAACAATAAGGGAGTGTTGATTATTTCAATTTTCACTTTTCACGGCATACATTTAGGGTGTTTACTGTACACAATGTACAAGGTATATACCGCTCAAAGTATTCAATGTTTATGGTATACTGTTAACCAGGGCCGAATGCTTTTAGGAAAAAAAATTGTATTGCGATTTCGATTTGATTGGCAATTTTCTTCACAATGTACAACGACTTTGACAAACATGACAGATTACGCCATTAAAAGACTATCATAACCAACGTGTAGTTTGGGAGTGTGTGAACGTGCCTATTTGATTCCAAGCGCAGTGTTTTCAGTGTACCTTATCCTCCATGATGGTGACCACGTCGGGCAGGCCGCCCAGCACTCGGCCGCGGTCTGAGGAGACAAACAAACCAAAGGGTCGCGCTTACGTTGAATGACTGGACGCCAGCGCAGACATCAGGCCCGAAAAAAACTCACTTTTCTCCGCATAGGCAGCAGCCCTGTGAGAAAAGAACGAGTCAAGTTTGATGAAGAAGTCGAAGCAGCGAGAACAAAGCGTCAATATTGACGTTGACAAACGACTCACTTTAGTCTCAGGTACTCCTCGTAGGCGTCCGTGTAAGCTGCCGAACGACAAACAACATTTCAACGTCTTGTTCAAAGCTTCCATGAAGTCGCGAGACACACAAGTTGCTGCATCGAAACAAAATGGCTAACTTGCAGTTCTTTTTCAGGTTTAGGTCCTTCAGACATTTTCATGCATCTGATGATAGACAAGCCGAGCCAATTTCGGGGTCATCTGTGAAACTCATTTCAGAGGCTGATTTTTTTTCTAACGGGTTGTGACCAAGAAAAAAAATAGCTTATTGAAACCAAAATAGCCGCTTCCTATTCAATGTCAGGCATGAGTAATTGAGACAATTTTGTGTTTTGCTCAACACAAAAATCCAGTTTTGTGCTGATCATCAATTGCTTTACCCTAACCCTAAACGCTAACCATAACCCTAACCCTATGCAAATTTTCGGTGCTTCGCTCTGCTTCCCATCGCTCCAGACACATCATCCGCGACGCCACGCACGCAATTGCGCCTGCTCGTGCACTCCAGTGAGTTCAATTCAATTGCGCCACCAGAAACGCTCGCAATGAATTTGGTCTCACGGCTCAGCAGGACCTTATCCCAGCTGACTTGGGCTGTGATGCTGTGCACACCCTTTACTGGTTACCAGTCAATCGCAGGTCGCACAAAAACACCATTCACAAACCCTAAACTCGTGTGCATTGAGAAAATAAACTCAAGCATGCAAACTCAACACACAGAAGTGACGCTGTGAGTTAAACGTATTTTCCATGACTCCACCGCTCTGACGGCTCTTGTTATCAATCCGTTTTACAATTTTACAGAGGGTGACTCGTTGTTAAATAGCTGCTGCACGATTCTTATTTTCGGCATTTTTCTCCAAACCTATGACATCATAAGGACACATTCAAATGTGGTCACCAAAGACGTTACCTTGTCCGGAAAGGTCGAAGGTCCTGGCGTAGGTCTTGACGCCGTCCGAGATCTCGATGGTGTACAGACCCTTGTCCTTGTCTAATGGGTCGCAGATCTGCATCCAGGCCATTTCGGCCGTGCCGCCGATCCTCATCTTCTCCGATGAGGCGATCTTGCTCTCCCTGCAGGGAGCGACAACGCACAAGAAAATTGTCAAGCATCATTCGCGTCTTTGGTGCTTGGCCAATTGGCAGGTTGAGCCGCTAACGTGGCTAACGCTAAAGTATCCGGTACACAAAAACAATTGACGAGCAACGTCAACGACAAAAAGATGTGACACAGTGAACAAATTCATAAATGAAAGAGCAAATATCATCAACTATCAATTTTTTTTTTTTTAAAAGACAAAGTACAAAAATGACAAGAACAAGCCAAACACCGTGACGAACTACCAAAAAAAAACGTGACAAACACCAGAGGTGGGGGGGGGGCGACTGACGTTTACAATTCATTTCACCACAAAAATTGACGAACGACGGACGGGTACTCTGGGTGCTCACGGATGCCGAAAGATGGATGACAAAATTTAAGTAAAATGCCAACCTCTGACAAACACAAAATCAAGAAACAAACATCGTGAACAGCGACAAAAATATCACAAACAACTACAAAACAAGTCACCGGCACCTTTAACAACAAAACAAAACAAGGGACCAACACCATGAACAACGACATAACAAGTGACCGGCACCTTTAACAGCTACATATGAAAAAAAAAAAAATAACACAACGAACAAAACGCATTAAACAATTTCCTAAACAAGTGGCCGACACGTTGAAAAACGACTTTCAGAAGTGACAAGCACCGTCCGTGTCCAACTACAAAAACAACGCTAACATCACAAACTACAAAAATAATTGACACACGTGAACAACTAAATCAATAAGTGATTAACACCTTCACCAACGACACAATCAATTGACAATCACAAAAAGTCGTTCATCATCAAATCATGACAGGAACACTCTGGAGACAATGTGGCGTGTTTGCGTTCACATCAGCCAACTTTTCAAAGTCAGTCAATATTTGAGAACACAAAAAACAGTACTTGTGTTTCCACACGGTCTTCATCTCCTCCGTGTAGTAGTTCATGTAGCACTGCAGACGGATGCCCTCTGGAGTACACTGGAGCACCAGCTCGGAGGCCGATTCGCCTGAAAAGCAAAATCAGGCGTCCTGGATAGTGTACACGCCACGCGCGCGATAATATACTGCCGCTACACCTCGCTGATGGCAGCAATGCACGACGGCAAATTTCAAATTTGGCCGTCAGACCCGAGCGACAAACGAGCTAAGTGCAAGCTAAGATGAAGAATTTCAAACCGGACCAAAGGCAAAAAAAGAGAGATGAAACGCGATATAACTGCACACATTGGATTTTTACATTTTTTTTTTATTTGCTGGACTGTGATGGGTTTTCCATCCAGCCGAGATGGCCCGTTTTTCACTAACAAGCCCAGTTTATATTTTTTTGATCAGGAAACTGAAATGAGTTTTCATTTTCTATTTTATCATTTTGCAGAAATTGTGAAATAAGTGACGACTTAAAAAACGGCGACTTTTAAAGAGGAAGATGGCCACGCCCCCCTCCCATGTCTGGGTCGCAGTCACAAAAGGGAGCGGGGACAAACTTTCCATTGGAAATCGCTGTACTCTCATTGCTTATAATGTCTAAAAACGTCATCCGTCGTCGCATTGTTGGCCGGTGAGGGAAGGAGATAAAGATCCAAGCCCGCCTCGTGTCCGCTTCCATCGAGTTGACGCGACTTTAGCTTAGCTAAATGTCCGAAATATAACCCGTCGGGGTTGGTGTGTGCATTCTTGCTCTTGTCCGCTTCAACCTGAGTAAGTGGAGAATCGATCGATTTTGTGAGCTCGCGTTTGACGTCAATAAATGCAAACTATTGTGCAGAACGCTTTACTACTTTCACAGGTTGAAGTGGACAAGAGCAGTCATGAGCATTTCGCATTTCCGTTCAGGTTTATTTGCACAATTCAAATGAGGATGGTGGAGGCAAACCCACCTTATAACGTGTTTTTCAGGAAATCCAATCGAGTTCATTCAGAATTCGTTGATAGCAACACAAGAAGCAAACGCGGGTCCCTGCTACGGGAAATACTGGACACGCCGGTGCTTAACAGTGTTAATTCTTTTATCAATGATCTAGACGGTGTGGACCCACCAGCGATCCTGGCGAGGGCATTGATGATGTCATCAAAGACTGCAAGGGAAGAAGGCAAATTTGTGTCATACGCCAAGCAGGAACAGGAACAAGAACAATGTGCCGAAGTGGAACACAAACAGGAAGTACCTTGTCCCGAGATGTCATAAGTGGACGTGTCCTTTCCGCGCTCGTCTCCAATCACAGCCTTGTACACGCCCTGATCCTTCCTGGAGAACTGCAACAATCAATCCATCAATCTGTCAGTTTGTCAGTCTGTCAAGACACAGCAGACGTGATTGACGTGGCAAGCAGTCGCTCACCAGCGGAATGGGAATAGCACAGGCTCCCGACATGACGTTGGGCGGAGTTTCCGGAACCATCTCCACGTCTTCTTTGTAGCAGTGGAAGCTGCTCTCCTTTTTCACGTTGGCCACCTGGCAAGAGACACGCCCACACATGTGTTGACCACAACGCCAGTCAAAGCCACAAACGCAACAAAGGCAAGCGGGACCTTGCAGGCCAGCATCACGGTGCAGTCCTCCGTCACGGTGAAAGCCAGATACTCGGAGAAATGTGCTCCTAGAAGTGGGGAAACAACAAAAAGTGACCGATTACCCAACATCAAACTGAAGACAGTGAGGAACGGCAAACACGATGAGATGAGAAGCATCATGAACAACAGCAGGACAAAGTGAAAAACAGAACCAACAAGCAAACAGGGAAAAAAAACACGACAAACGAGAAAAATAAGTGAAAAATACCACAAATCAATACAAACAAATACAACAAACACCACGCTACAAAAGTGACATCATAAACTACAAAAACAAGTGACAACCACGGCCTGACCGATTCATTGGTCGGCCCATTTCATCGAACATTATTTGCAATTTCTAAAGGCAGAAAAAATTGGTCACGTTTTGGCAGATTGTTTTGGTTGTTTTAAACCTTACAGCTTTATACTATGATAATGGCAATGGCAAAAAAAATAAATGACTAAAAACGGTTCATTTATGCAGATTTTCCTCTCTGTTTTTCAACAAAAAGAAATATATTCAAGGACAAAGTCAGCCAAATATTTTTATAGTTTTAAGCATTAAGGGACCAAAAAAAAAAAAAAGTCCTTTTATTCATTATATATTTTTAAAAATAAGAATCTAATAAATGCGAGTCATCTGTTAAAAATAAATACAAATAATAATACAATACTAAAAAAGTGGGAGACTCCAACCCAAATCCTACACCACCAACAGCAAGAAAACAAAGTGACAAACTCTCCGAACAACAACAAAGCAAAGAGCGCTACTCTAGGAGTTTACCTTGCTTCCTGACGTGCTCTCGCCTCTGGAACTCGGCTTCCTTCAGCACAGTCAGGAAGACTGGACGCACAAAGACAAAAAACAAGTGTCGCGCTAACCTTAGCATCTGTGCTAACACTACCACGCCGAGCGTTTACGGCTTGAAGTTTACCATCTCCGACCAGGACCAGGGAACTCTGCGTTTTGGCCTTGCCGTCGTGGATTTGCACCGTGTAGGTGCCCTCGCTATCTCGGGTGAAATTTTCCACCATCATCTGGATGATGCCCGTGGACACGTCGTGGCTTATTTTGTGGCCCTGTGACAAATGCAGACAGATGCTTGCGCTTTACAATTTGTCTGCTGTCGATTCACTTGCCTTTTGAGGGTCTGAACGTGCCAGAAAACTATCCTGGTCTCAGTTTATCTATTTTAGGGGCCCCTGACAAGAAAAAAATCAAATAAAATAATTGGAATTTTGGTTTAAAGAAGCTACTTTGGATTCAATTGTACACTCAAGGAACGTTCGAATAAAAAAATTTAAAAATGTAGCGCCCAGCACCAATTGATTTCACAGCTCGATGCAAAATTGGGTGCAAAAATGTGAAATTCAACAGTCACACATTTTGATTTGAAGCATTTGGAAAGTCAAAAAAAAAATCTTTTTTTTTTTTTGTTCAACGCATAATTGAGTGGATATTTCTTTCATTTAAAGTTTCAAAAGCTCTCAAGGACCGATCGATGCCCGTAATGGAACAGGAAGTCAGCCATTTTGGGAGAATTCCATGACCCTTCAAAAAATAATTCCCCCCACAAATTTGGTCTGATTGAATTTGAAAAATTCATTTTCCTCATCAACATGAATGATTCCCATCATCCTTATTTGCGTCCCACTTACGTCACCGCTGGTCACCTGCTGGTCGTTGACGACGAACCTGTACGTCACGGCGGGCGAAAGCTTGATGGCCTGCACCCAGAAGCGCACTTGGCCTTTCTCCAAGACTTCGTAGTTGAGGCCGTACTTGAGTGGGACGACTGCATGGAGAAGGCAAAGTTGTGTAATAGACACGTCTTAACTGCCAAGTTTCAAGTGACACCCAAGTTAACCGAAACTAGTGAAATAACTCAAGTTAAAATTGAAAAAATATTTCCTAAAATAAAAAACGAAAATGCTTTTAAAACAATGAAAACTAACTGAAACTACATTTTAATCATCCAATCTGGCTCAACCACAACATTTATTGGCACTGACACTCAACATCTGTACTTGCAAGTCAAACCGTGCACAAGTTTTAGTCCTAAAAATGGATCGTCTCCATCAAGCGGTGGGACTGGCGTGCCCCAGCTCCGGTGAGCGGAGGAAACGTGATACTCACCGGGGTTCCTGATGGCATGGCTGAGCTCTAGCATGGAGTTGAGCGCTGCGGAGCAAAGACAACCCACGTGAAGGGAAAGACTTTTGATTGGTCAGCGGATGACGGCCGTGCCATCTATGGCGTACCGTCCTCGGTGAGCGTGTGGCTGGCAGAAACGCCGCCAGTGTCGGTGACCAGCACGGAGTAACGGCCCAGATCGTCTTTGTCGGGGTTCAGGAAACTCAGTCTGGAACTAAAACACGCCAACAGGACATTCAATTTCACCCTTGTAACACTCACTCATCACTCTCAGACACAATGCCCATGCGTCATATTCTTGGCACATATACTGTATATGATCAGTGGTAAACAATTTAAATGCATAGACTGGAGAATATTCCTCGCATAGTTCACATACGGGCGGCATGGTGGATGACTGCTTAGCACGATGGCCTCACAGTGCAGAAGTCGTGGGTTCGATCCCGACTACAACCTTCCTGTGTGGAGTTTGCATGTCCTCCCCGTGCCCGCGTGGGTTTCCTTCGGGTACCCCGGTTTCCTCCCACGTTCCAAAAACATGCACGGCAGGTCGATTGGACACTCTAAATTGTCCCTAGGTATGAGTGTGAGTGCGGATGGTTGTTTGTCTTTGTATGCCCTGCAATTGGCTGGCAACCAGTTCAGGGTGTCCCCCGCCTACTGCCCAAAGACAGCTGGGGTATACCCAGAAAAAACCCACGCACGTACAGGTAGACCATGCAAACCCCACACAGGAAGGCCGGAGCCAGAATCGAACCTCTGCACGGTGAGGCCATCGCGTTAACTGGTCGGCCACCGTGACGCCCATGGTGCATAATGTTCAAGGTATGAAAAGTTGACTATATACTGTGTGATCAGCGCAATCCTTCATGCTCTCAAATGCAGCAGGAATGAAGTCCATTTGGAAAAATGACGAGCTTACGTGCGTCCTTTGGTGGTGACGGTGACGCGAGGGCATTCGCCAATGGGCTTGTAGTTTTTGGACCACACGAAGGCTGAGGTCTGGCTGATGTCGCTGGCTTCCAGAGACAGGAAGATGTCACCCGTTTCCTCATCCACACCGGCCACGATCTCCTTAGTGTCTGGTGACATCAGAAAGCTCCGTAAAGGAAGAACTGCTCAGCAGACCCCCCCCAAAAATGGTCTACATTACCTGGAGGAGGTCTGGCACAGACAGCCTCAGTCACCAAGGAGGGTGTCCCGATGCCGTGAGCGTTGACAGTGCGAACCCGGAACACGTACCACTCGCCCTCCTCCAGACCGCTTATCTGCAGGACAAAGGGCAGCTGGTTGGTCTCATTTGTCCAACATTTTTGAACAGTTTGATTCAGATAAGTATCCCACACTATGGCAGGTGGCATCCCAACGGTAGGGTACATAAAAGAATCAGAATCAGAATCAGAAATCCCTTTATTGTCATTGTACTCAAGTGTGCAACGAGATTAGAGAGCTTCCCTCTCCAGTGCAATACAACAATAATTCAGATAGATATATAAATTAGATAAATAAGAGAATAGTTAGTGCAATGGCAACTTCACCAGGAAGACTCAGATTTGTTTCCCAGCCATCTGTGAGACCAATCTCCTTTTACGTGTCCTCGGTCTTATCTAAGGCCTTTTCCTGGTTGGAGGTTCCCAGAGTCGCTTCTCAGGGAGGCATCTGCAAA
The DNA here is from genome assembly GCF_059441095.1 of Idiotropiscis lumnitzeri. NCBI lineage: Eukaryota > Metazoa > Chordata > Actinopteri > Syngnathiformes > Syngnathidae > Idiotropiscis > Idiotropiscis lumnitzeri. The sequence goes on along the minus strand of NC_142398.1, from coordinate 22,924,739 downwards.
TGATAGCTGAACCATCTCAGCTCCTCATTACGTCCTGTCTTGAGCAAAGTCCTCAACTTAGCTTTGAGACACCCTATACCTCTCGGAGATGCCAGAACCACCTCAGTGAGTTCCTCACCTATTTGCCCTTTTGGTCACGACCAAAAGCTGAGGGTCATGGTGGTAATGTTGACTGACCAGTAAATCGCTGTATCCCAAGGGCACATGACCCCCGAGGCAATTGTATTTCTTTTGATCACTAGCCAGAGCTTGTGAGTCTAGGAATATAGACTGAAATAGAAATGGACTGGTAAATCACTGCATCTCTGAGGCACTAGACAGATACCCAAAAGGAACTTGTTCCTTTCAGTTACTGCCCAAAGCTTGTGAGGGTTGAACTGGAGACTGACTTGTCAATCACGGTATATCTGATCCATGGAATTTTCTTGTCTTCACCTTTCATCTTGTCATTATGGCAAGCTCCCACGGATGAGGATAGGAACAGACTGACGGGTAAACCCAGGGATGAGACACAAAAGTCTGATACAGCGACGACATCATTCTTCTCGTGCTTTATCAAGAGACGCCACCTCAATGGCTCAGGCCTCAGATTTTGAGGCTTCTTCACACTGAGGTTCAAACCTTCCTGGCAGATGTTGACGATCCAATTTGGATGAATCTCAGAGACCCTCCCCATCATCCGCAGCCAAAAACAATCAGATCTTCAGGTGACCAGACTGGACTGAGACCTCCACACTCTGGCTGGTCTCTCTCACCTGCATGTAGCGTTGAGTGACGGCGTTTTCATTCAGGGCGACAAAATCACAGGAGCCCTTCTTGGCCATGTCCACAAAGTACCCAGAGACAGCGCTTGCCCCTGTGTAGACCGGAGCTTTCCAAACCAGGACTAGGGAATGACTACGGACCTCGCTAAAGGTCAGGTCATAGGCTGGACCTGCGGCAGAGGAAAAGAAACAGCGTGATGACGAGCAAACCACATTACAAATTTGCATTAGCGCTAGCAATCGCATGAGAGGCGATGGAAACAACAACGTTTAGACTTCCCCAAAATCGACTTACCTGGCTGCTCCATGGTCCAAGCTTCACACTTCATCGGCAGACTGGGAGCCGAGGGCACGCCCACGCCTGCCATGTTGGCTGCTTGAACTTTGAACTCATAGAAGGTCCCTTCAGTCAGATTATCCACCTAGCAAATGACAAAATTTATATACGGTCGTCGTTTGAACAGAAGATCGCTGACGCCATATGTAGGTATGCAATTTCACCAATTGCACATGGTAAATTCTTGCTCAATATTTTTGAGGACCCATCAAGCTCAAGCTCGGAGACCCCAGCTTGAAAACTAAAGGCACAAACGCCTCATCTGTTGCAAAAAAAAACGCAGGACATCCGATACTACCCGTGGGTTCCAGACACTCACCGTGCACACTGGGTCCACGATGCCGCCCACATTGACCTCTTTCCAGACCAGAGTGTCGACGTCCCTTCTGTCCACGTAGTAGGCACTGATCTTGGAGCCGCCGCAGCTCTTGGGGCTGCTCCAGGACACCGTCATGGACGAGCCGTCAGAGTTCAGCAGGCTGATACCGTACGGCGCGCTGGGGGTGGCTGCCAGAAAGGTGACGGTCAGTGGTGGGAAGCGGCAACACACGACGCCTTCAGTGCGGACTTGTCTTAATCCAGCTGATTATAGCACGACTATCATCTCGCATTTATAGAAAAAACAAAGCACCGGTACTATACGAAAATACAGCGGAACACCACGCAACTGTTCCACGAACATTGTCAAGAGAAGCCTGATGTCCATATTGATCAAAAACGCAACAAAAAAAGGAAATAATACGTGAAATTGTATCGCGATATAACCTAAGTATCCATTTTGGCCAACTTTTCTATTCCCTAAATTTGAAAAGAGATCTGTAGTTTCTACCCATTATTTTTTCAAAATAAGATTACTTTTTAAGGCTGCAAAGATGATGAGACAAAACAACATGAAAAAAGAGGTAGGAATAAAGTACCGTATTTTCCAGACGATAAGCCGCTATTTCTTTCCTCGATTTTGAACCATGCGGCTAATACGTGGGTGCAGCTTTTCTGTGGATTTTTCTTTCACCAGTAGGGGCGCTTATAGTTCAGAAAATACGCTAAAAGAATCGCGATTTTTTTTTCTTCTCTTGGGTCTGTTCTGTTTTAATTAGCAAAGTTGTTGCCGTGTTAAAAGTTGTTCCCTAACCACGCTTGTGTCTCAAAGCACTTGAATCTCAAATTGCCTTCCCAATGCAAAAGGATAAAATTGCCTTCATTCCTTCAAGCCTCCGCCCCACAAAAAACGGTGGGTGAGTAGTGCATCAGTGTTGTATTAAAACTAGACAAGTCTTCAAGTGTGACTTGTGAGGACAACAATAAATCACGTGAAGCAGTAGGTCACGTGCAAATGAAGGTGAGGGTGGGGTGGCGGTGAGGCACAACCATTTAATACATACCGTACTCAAACCCCCCACCTGGCAGAACAATAGAATAGCAGATAACGTGAAAGTAGCAAACGACAAGCAAGCAGTTTGTTGTCAAAGCTTGTGGTCGATGCTCACCCAGCGCCGGCTCCACCGCGATGGGTCCAGATTCTTGAGACTCTTCGCTCAGGCCGAAGACGTTGACGGCTTGCACCCGAAAAACGTAGGTCTCCCCTGGCGTTAGCCCATGCACCGCAAACCTGGAACGATGCAAAACGTCGCGTGTAAAAGAAGCTCAAAGTGACCCGAGACTAGACTGAAGAAAGCTGAAGAGTTCCAAGGGAGAGGTTTGCTAACCGGCTAACTTCACACGGGTCGTTGCACAGACGTGTTTGTCGCGTTGCAGTTTTCCATGATTAAAAAAGTAGCATGAGCAGAGTTGCTAGTGGAGAGGCTTGCTCATCGGCTAATTTAGCATAAATGACGATGCCGTGTTTATTTTGGTCACCGGAGAGACAAACTGCCAACACTGCAGCTAATTCGGTATCCAAGTAAATATGATTTGTCGTAGGGACGTATTCTAGGGACGAGGAACTCGGGATCCTCGGGCAGTGCTTCTCAAGTTGTAGGGCAGGCCCTCCTGGGGGGGTGGGGAGGCACATTGCGATGCTGAGCGAGGCAAATGTCTTTTTTCTGCCGAACTACAATAAAGCGTAATTGCACATCCACTCCAGCAGTTGGCGGTGGCGCTCTCCTTGCTCATTGTGCGCAGCGAGTATTAACTCAAATGTGGAGGTTTGTTTTGCAACTAAAATGCAATTATTGATAGTATAGGCGGAGAGTGGGTGGTGGTGGGGGCGTGAGAATTGTTTTCTTCTTGCTAAGGGGGCGCAAAAGAAAATAATTGAGAAGCACTGAGCAAAGGGACATACAACCACAATGTGGAAGAGCGTTTGAGCCAAGAAAACAGCCACAATAATAAAGGACCTGTTGAGTTTGAATGGTTTGTGGTTGCAGGCGAACCAGTCCTTGCAGCCCACCGCACGAGCGTCAATGTAGTATCCCATCAGGCCTTGCTGTCCGTGCTTGGGCGCGTCCCACTGGACGAAGACGGACGACTTGGTGTTCCTGGAAGCGACCGGTTGCCCAGGAGCGGAGGCCACGCCTGTTTGTTGGGAGAGACGGGCAGAAGCCATTAGCAACGGCGCGGCTAACAAGGCATAGATGTTAAACGTTGCGTCCTGTCGGCCGTTTTCAGTGAAGCGTGCTTCATTCGCACTGCGTGAGTTGACTTTCACCACCAACAATAACGACAACACTTTTCTCGCCTCTTGTTGACTTCAAACGAAATCAACACCAAATTAAGACATATTTGGGTCCTTGACACTGATTCTTGCTGTGTGTTATGAGAGATATAGCTGACCAATTCTGTATAAATCTGTAGCTTTGTCCTAATTTGTAGGCCGCATGACGTAACTTCTTGTGCACCTCGTCGGCCCGCTGGGGCCCAAATTCCTTCAAATCTGGTCTTTGTTTCCCCGGAGACGGGCAACGAGTGAAGAAGGCTGCCTGGAAGCAACTTTTGTCTGACTTCACTACTCCGCTCTTCTTCTACGCTCGGCATGACCAAACTGGCGTCGCAAGCTACATGAGGAGGAGGTTTTGAAGGCCACAGCGGCAAGGGAGAACGCGGCACATGAATTTTGGACACAGCAAGTGACACTGATGTTGGGGGCTGATTTTTCTCATTTTTTTTTTTATTTAAACTTTTCAGGGCTTAGGGGGCGGTACTGAGTGACTTTTAGGGGTGTTGTGTTGTGGGACGCATACAACGCAGTACATTTTCATCAGGAACCCAAAAAAAATAAGAAAAATCTGGGTCCAAATTTGTTTCTGGTACGAAAATTCCCAACTTGGGCAAACGAGTATAATCAACAGCGATAATCAACATAGATAGACAAGAAAATATGAACGTGAATCGTAACATTCTTTGTACACTTGGGGTGGTTAAACATGTGCCAGGACAGATTGACCCATACTAAATAAAAATTCAAACTGAATATTTTGATAAGAGTCACCGGCTCTGGTGACTTCAACATGACCCGGGTCAAACAATCAAACAACCCAAATCCCCGTTGTCATCGCTTAGATCGCATCATTAACCTCAGCAGTGAGCTTTTAACTCCTTGTGGGTCAATTTGAGCCGCACTTGAAGATTCTTAACGTGCAGGGTGCTCAGAGGAGGACACACGTGAAACGTGTAGCAAACGTGTCCTGGTACGTACCAACAGGCGGCGAGCAACCTGCAACACAGCGTTTCACATCGTCACGTACATAAACGAGGATAATAGAGCGCGTACGGGCCACGGCTGCATTGCCTTACCGTCCCGGTCAGCCTTCCTCACCGGTCGGGAGGGCGCCGAGGCCCGGCTGACGCCGCACGCGTTGAACGCAAACACTCGGAAGAGGTAAGCGGCCCCGTCGGGCAAATGGAAGACAGCCAAATGGGGCGAGCGAAGCTCCACGCCCGTAGTGACGCGCTGCCACGCCTCACCGGCAGCGGCAGCAGCTAAACACTGAAGGACACCACACACACGAGCGACACGGCGACCGTGCCTTCAGAAGAAGACTTTTGACTTTTTTTAAATTTTGGATGGAATTTCAATTTGATTTTGGCTGACCAACTTTTTGTGAACAAAGCGCTTTTCATTTCATTCCTTTGTTTGCACTTGACTGATCTTTTTGTGAACAAAAGACTTGGCTCTTGTGCTTGGAACTGATTGACACTTGGAACTCAAATTTCCCCATTGTGGGACGAATAAAGGACATCTTTATCTTTATCTTTGACGAAGGACCGAGCTTTGCATTTTCGATGTACTTGAGCCACTTTTGTAAACAAAAGCATGATTTTGGATTTGTGACTGAGTGAATTTGTTAACTCAAGATTTTGTCTTGGGTCGTTCGTTTGTGACGGACTGACTTTTTCTGAGGAAAATATTTGAATTTGAATCTTGTGTATTTTGGCTCAACTGACTTTTTGTAAACAAAACACTTTGATTTGTATCGTCCCCGTGCCAGACTGACTTTTTGTGAACACGGCACCGTAATTTGGATCTTCTGTTTGTGCCGTTTTGCAAAGCGTTTTATTTGGATCTTCTGTTTTTGACCGACCAACTTCTTGTGAGCAACGGACAGAATCACAGCATCAGAATAGCACGAGAGAAGCAAGACGTACCGCTGTATCTTGAATGCAACCACGTGTCACACACGCAAAGAAGCTGATGCTTGACACACACACACACACACACCCCCACACACACACACACCTTCTCCACGGCGTAGCAGAGTGGCGCTGGTCCGCGCCGGCTGGGCGGCGTCCAGCTGAGCACCACGTGCGTTTCGTAAATCTCGGATGCGTGCACGTCGCTGGGCGGGCCAGGAATGGTCGCCTGGCCTAAGAACGTTCGGCGGATTCATTAGGATTTGGGATGGTGCGCTCAGTGTGGGAGGACTTTGAGTCAGGTTTAAGGTGGCTTCAGGAGGACTTAAGATTGTTACAAGTGGTCTTAGGGTGCAGGATGTAATCTTGTCTTTCAGTTTGTTTTCAGGTGGGTTAGAAGGGTTTTAAGTCTGAATCAAGAAAAGATCAAGGCTTGTTTTAGGGTGTTTCAAGGTGCGTTTAAGGTTGGTTTTGTCTGGGGGGGGTTAAGAGGGTGGGTTTGAGGTCAGCTAGAAGGTTGTTTGAAGGTGGACTCATAGAGCTTTGAGACTTGGATGAAGGCAGTGCTTCTCAAATAGTGGTGAGGGAAAGTAGATTTGGTGGCTTCATTTTTCAAACCTTTCCACATGACTAGGTTGTTCATTTCTAAACGGTAGAAATTCACACACTTAACCGAAAAAATATGTTTGCATTTTTTTAATTCCCGGTAACCAATTTAGTAGGCAATATTGACGATTTGGCGTTTAAATCGTAAAACTGTGGCTAATTTCTAACGGGAATGAGTGAAGTATTTCTTTACAAGTTGCGAGCGTAGGGCTAGCGTGCTAACTCTTAGCGCGCCTCCACGATAACAAGCACAAACACATTTCTTAATAAATGTTATTTCAAATGAATGAATACAATCCAAAACATCGAATCACTTTTGAAAGTGAGCGCGCTAAAACCGACATGTCGTGCGCACTCGATGATGTCGCAAAATGTCCCACCGACAAGACGGTGCCCACCGCGGACCATGGTGGGCACGACGGACGCACTCTGCAACTAGAGAGCGTCGGTCCTGATGACAAGTTTGTTTCAAAGTGGTTTAGAGTTAGTTTTGGGTGGGTTCAAGCGAGATTTAAAGTGGCTTTAAATTCGGTTTCAGTGGCCTAAAATCACGTTAATGTTGTTGTCAGGTTGTTTTAGGGTCAATAATAAGGTGGTCGAAGGTTGCATTTTTTTTTCAGAGCTCCACACAGCCAGTAGCTACCAGAATTCTGTCGTACCTTGCAGCTCATGATTCCTGGTGACAACATGGTACTTGCCCTGCCTCTCAATTACTAAGGCAAGGGAAAAAAAGACAAAAAGAAACAGAAATGCGTGAAGCGGACCCTGGATTTCCTTTTTACCTTCAGCGCTACCTTCCAGCCCGGCGCTCTCGGCGGCGTCCAGAGCCGCGACTCGGTCGGAGGGCCGCGAGGCCCTGCTGACGCCCGCGCTGTTCACGGCGCGCACCCGGAAGCGGTACGAGTGGCCCGCCTTCAGGTTGTGGACCGGGTACTTGCACACGTTCACTGGGGCGTCGTTGCACTGCACCCACGAGTCGCTGCCGGCCTCACACCTGAAAATAAATCAATCAAATCTAATTGATAGATAAATGAGCACCGCAGAAGGGCCAAATTTGTCGATTCAAAGAGGGGGTTAAAAATGTGGTTTAACTACCAATACCATATGCTCCAATTTGTCTCATTTTATTATTGGGAATGAATTTAAGCGTTATTAACCAATTGTTTTGTTGAACTTTAAAAATATCTTTTATTCTAGCAATAAAATAGTAATGTGTCGTTTCAACGTATTTTATTTTAATATTAAAATGATCACTACATGTTTTTGTTTCATCAATTAAAATCAATTTCATTATAGTTAATTGACCTGCTGCTGATTAAATAAAAACATTTTATTATAATAGTGGTATTTTGTGAAATGATTTTAATACTATTTTAATTACAAGTAAAACTAATTATCTAACATGTATTTCAAATCGTTTTTTACAAATATTGTGGTATTTTATGTCAAACTCTTTATTAAATAATAACCCAAACAATGATTGTAATCTTTCAAAAGTATTGTTTATTATTTGTCTAACTTTAAATGATCAACTATTTATCAATTATTTAATTAAATTGAAAATAAATATTCCACTAATATTGCGAATTGCATGATAGAAAAAAGGAATACAAAATAAATTTTTGAATGTTATCTTCAAATGAATTTAATACTAGTTCAGTAATTTTCTTAAAGGAAAAAATTTATTTTAACAAGTAAATAATTCATGCTAACATTTCAACTGAATTATTTCAAATCAATTTAATTTTAAGTAATCATTATTAAAGATATAAATACGTATAAAAGTGTATATTTCTCAAATATTGAAGTTTTTGCGTTATTAACAATAAAACCAAAAAACCGCAACAAGATTAATTGAAAAAAACGACAAAAATGAGGAAACACATCTCAACGGTCTCAACTGTCTAAATACTGCAGTGACTGTTGACAATGTGTGCAAACAACGCTCGATGGGCCCGCCGCGCGACATGCGCCACACGCTAACGAGCCGCGTCACGTGAACAAACCCACCTGTCCACAAAGTAGCCCTTGATGGCCGCCTCGTTAACGGTGTTGGGTGGTTTCCAGGCAACCAGGATGTAGTCCGAGTTGATGTCGTAAGCCTTGACGCTCATGGGGGCTCCGGGGGCCCCGGCCACTGGGGGGGTGGCGTCTGGGGGCGGGTGGTGTGGAATTTCAATTGCGATTTATCATTTGATTTGTAATTTTATTCACAACGTACAGTGTCATTTCCAAACCTCATTTACCTGAGACGAAGAGGTAGGCGCAGTGCTCAGAGGTGCCGTCTTTGGTGTAGACGCGGATGGTGTAGAGGCCCTCGTCGTCTTTAGCCAACTGGGGCAACACCAGGCGGGCCACACTGCCCACCACTGACATGCCCACCAGGGGGCCGGGCTGTAAAAGTTTATCTGGAACACAAGTGTAATTGCAGGCTAAAATGTAATCACGTCACCTGAAATGATGTGTCGCCGTCGTATAGCACCGTTTCCGATTATTGTGGAACAATTGGAGCAGAAGGTGCCTCACCATCTCTGTACCACTCGATGAAGGGTGGCAGGTTGGGCAGGTCGGGGACGACCACCAGTGAGCACAGCAGGCCGGCCGACTCGCCCTCCACGCCGAAGGTGACCGGGAAACAATGCACCAGGCTCACCTCCAGTTTACTGAAGTGGCTCCCACTCAGACGGGGGACTGCAATTTTGGAAAAAAACACTGTGGAATCATCAGAGCTGGGCACCTGACCCTTTTTTGCCGGTCAGTTCCCTGGAATAATCGTCCATTGTTCCGATGTACTCGTCGAGCAATGTGAAATGATGGGAGCGGAATAAATTGAGGACTATTTATAAGACATCATTTTAGAACTTTGTGGAATAATTGTAAAAATGACCGCAGATTGTTGCAGATTCATCTGAGAACATGATGGACTCATTGGAGAAGCTTGTCAATCATTATTTATTTGTGTGTCCTCTCACCTAGACCGATCTGGCTGGACCATCCTCCTCCACTTGCGCCTGCGTAGACACAAAAGTTGTCACCACGCCGTCGCTACACAGCTAAGGAGATTCATTTGGGGGACACAAAATGCGGAAGGCGGACTTACTCCTAACAGCCACCGTGGCCGCGCTGGTGGCTGTGCCGTGCGGGTTGGTGGCCACGGCGCTGTAATCCGCAGTGTCACTCACTGCACACCTGAAAATCAGATCAGCGTCAAACAACGTGAGCCACCGTGCAAGAATCGTAAGCATCGTGTCATGGCCGCAGGCCACGGTCATCGCCAGACAAAATGACGGTCGACGGTTGCGGAATAATGGCACAACATTGTGGGATAATGGAGGAATAAAGTTTGTGGAATAAATGCAAGAGTAACAAGGTAGTGCAGTGAGGCAGCAACACATGAACAAAAAATACTTTCATCGACGGGGGGTGCGGAAGGACCTTTCTTGAAACGTGCGCCGCCTCTATGCCAGCAGGATGCACGAGCATGAATCTTTTATTGATCGATTTCATTGGTTCAACCGAGATGGCGGCCCCGTGGGCCCTTGCACACCCCTGCGTGGCAATTTTGTAATCTTATTGACGCTTTTGAGATGAGAGAGGAATTATGAAGCCATAGAATCTCTCAAAAAGGATAATAAAAAAAAAAAAACGCACAAGTGATCCATTTCCTCCACTTTTACTATTGGATGGATGTTGAACTGTCGAGACTACGGGAGTTCCACAAAACATATTGGTGTGTTTCTACATGTTTGCGTTTTTGCTGTTGTACCTGCTAATGATCAAACTGTGGACTCCGTACTTGCTCTCAATCTTGTACTTTCCCGGAGCACTCAAAGGGTCCACCGGGACGCCTCCCTTGTACCTGCACACAAGCACAACACTTTTGAGGTACAACCTGCCGTACTGTGGTATATTAGTAGTACATTGTGCAATAATAGTTGAATGCTTTGGACTAATTGTAGGGCACTCTGGAATGATTATCACACATTTCAGAAGAGTAAAATTGCGGGGTCATTGTAAAACTAGCAATGGAACACGTCGCAGAAAGTTGCGTCACTAATAATGTTTTTGTCATTGTCATAATCGAGCACTGGGAATTATGGAACAACGTTGTGTAATTGTAACTGTAGAATGTCGCAAAATCAGAGGTGGGTGCTCAAGGCCTTCTCTGCTGGCCTAACAAAATCAAGAAATCATGATCATATTCTTCTTAGTGATGTTGTTAGGTTGAATTTATATTTGATCCCATATTTTACTCTATTAGTATTGCAAAAGAATTGTTCCACAGCGTGACCATATGGATGAGAAGACTTTAAGAGAAGCGGATGCCTGAAGACTGGATTCAATAGCTGCAACATTAAAGGAGGTGTGCCCGAGACACACCTCTGAAACAAAAGGACTGTGACTGGTGACTGCCTTGTCAATCAGTTAACGACTGCCAGTGATGTCTGTTTTGCCTCTCGTGTCTGAAATGTTTACATGTTCCTGCTGGTGCTCCCCGCTTCATTCTTTAGTGCAAATACGTTGTATTGTTAGGGACTTCCCTAATAAAATAGAGGGCTCGGCAGAGTGTGCTCCAGAACAAAGTTGGAGATGTAACTGAGCACACCTCCGTTCGTTCTCCTCGCGAGTAAAAGATCAACTCTTGTCTTCCTTCCATTCATTTTGCCTATGTTCAGTGATTGAACCTGACAGATGTCATATTATATCTTAGTGTTGATTTTTTTTTTAGGGTTTTCATCCAATCAGAATTCAGGTAGCTCATGTTGCTAGGCAGATTTCATAATACCAGTAGCACACGCTATCCTTTCCGAGGCCTTCCGATACAATCGTGTGGGCGTCTCCTCGGTGTGTCAATGGGCTTTCACAGTTGATAGACAGTTGCGATAGCCAATCATATTGCGAGTTGGTTGCAGTGAGCCTTCTCGCTGGCCTTACGTTGAAGGGGACGAACACGGCTTCTGATTGGATCCTCACTCGTGAGGGGAAAGCGCTATGCCGGAATCAACGCACCAGAAAGTCGTCACTGGCGACCGTTGGAAAATCCAAAATACATTCTTTGCTTTTTTAAACCACAATGGCCGAAAGAGGGAAAAGTGTGGATTTCATTGCAGATACGCTTGCGAGGCCATTTTCAAGACGGACCTCTCAACACTCATTTAGTACTGCGTCAGTGTGTTTCTGTATATTATTTGTCCAGACGTGGTGTCATAAATGATGGTATTATGAGGAGGATTCATTTCAAGTAGGGCAAAGAAGGACTTCACTGAAGGCCCAGGTGTGAAATGCACAACACGCCACTCCGCAATACTCGAAGATCGCCGTGGCATTATGGGCAACACGGAAATAATTGTACAAATTGTGGCAGAAGCATAACCTTTGGGAATCATCATAGAACACTGGAATAAAATGTGGAATAATTGTTGAAGGATGTGGAATAATTGTTCCACATGGTGGAATAAGCATAGAGAATGATGGTAGACTTGTAGAAGGAAGTGGAATACTAGAATAATGATGAATTTTGTGGCAACTTAGCAGGATAATTGTTGGGCATTGTGAACTAACGGTAGAAAGTTGTGTGAAGGCAGTGCAAAGACAGACGTGAAGAGGATCAAAGATTTTTAGTGACCATTTGACGACGGGCATGGGGGTCCCCAGCACGGTGCAGAAGAGTTTGACGGGCATCTTCTCCCACACGGTGTGAGGCCGCAGGGCCACGATGAAATCGGGCATGCGCGGGATTTCCTCCAGCAAATCCACTTTCCTGTACATCTTCTCTTTCACCTGACGGCACAAGACGGACGTTTTGACAAAACAAGATCATGATCTTGCTTTGCTTTTCGGACACGATGGGACTCTCCTTGCCTCTTTCTCGACGGCCAGACGATCGACTTGAACCTTGGTGGCGATCCTCATCCTTTGGAGTTCCTCCTGGATGGCAGCCAAGCCCTTTTCCACTTTTTTGCTTACTCGCTGGTACTCCTCAGTCTCTCCTGTCTCCTCGCTGGTCCTGCGGCACGCAACGACATTTTTACAGACAATAATGTACACAAAATTCCCGTCATATCCCATCATCATTGGGAGGGAATTATTATGTTTGTGGGGGACTCCAGTCACATGACGTGACTCCAGTCAGACCAAAGTTGCCAGTTTGAGGACTTGGAACTTCCTTGACTGACTTGGTGTTCATGAGGATGCGACTTAACAAGACTTGCCTGTTTACATTTGAAAAAGTGCCAGATGGCACATCTTGACTTGGGACTCGCTTAACGCCAGTCATGACTTGATTTGCTTGAAACGTGAAGGTTAAGTTTTGAGACTCTGCAGCATACGGTAGCAAACGAGCAGAACGCCGGGATCGTGAATTTGGGTCAGCGCCGCTTGGCGTTCTATTTCGCCTCAGAAAGCACGACTTGACATGTCTCATCCTCACCTCTGCCGGAACACCGGGATGGTGTACGCTAGTTCCGCCATCGCCTCTGCGGCCGCAGCCTGCACCTGCCTCGCCGACTTGAAACTCGACTTCCTGCTGATCAAGGAAATTAAAAAAAAAAAAAAAAAGTCAGCCAGAGTCTTTTTGTCTCGCAACTTGGAAACCTCTGTGATTTTGTTCCTTTCAAGCAACTTTCCACCAACCAAACAAATTGTCAACTGCTTTAACATGTTCATCATTTTTGGTGAGTGGCAAGTCAAGATGCGCTTGACATTTGGTGCTCAAGTTGCTGGCAGTCACATGATGGTCATCTTCTAGTGGGGGGTCACGCAGATGTGTAGATTTCCTCTCAGACCTCTTCCCGAGTGGATCCAGTCAAAAAAAAAAAAAAAAAAAGAAAAATAGCCGAGACACAGAATCCACTGCGCATCGTAGAGCATTGCAGAATAATAATGCCGTCGCTGTTTTGGGGAACGACTGGAGACCACTGACTTATGATTACAGCTGGTTGCAAATAACTACGCTTTTCTGTAGTACGTGCAGAACATTAGGGAAGCATTGTTGCAAAATAAATTTGGCACACAAAAATAATGGCACAACTTTGTGGTCGTTCGATAGAATATTTGTTGAACATTACAGGGCAGCCAGAGAATGCTGTGGCATTATCGTTGAATGTTGTGGTGAAAAGATATTATAGACTCAGGTAGAGTGACGATAAAACATTGCGGATTAGGTGCAGAACGCAGCAGAATGTATCTAAAACATTGCGGAATGAGAGCAGATTGTTGTCGAACAGAAGGTGCTGCGCATCAGTGGGTGTGAGCACATTGGAAAGGCCCCGTTTTGCATCGCTGTCTCTGCGGCGTGTCATGCAAAGCCGCCGCTGCGAGTTGGCTGGCATCAAAACGACAACTAAAAACTTCAGCCGGCAGCTTTTTGGCAACAATTCACGTCAAAGCCGGCCTGCCCGAGCGCCACACCACGATGAGCAAGAGCGGCACGGAGCGCTTAAGCGAAGGCAGAATGCTCAGCATGAAGGTTCATGCCCTGAGACGTTGTGGAACCTCCAAATTTGTTTCGCCGCAGGAAAAGTACGACTCTGAGAAAAAAAAGAGCGCGCATCCAGAAAGGAAAAGCCAAATTGAAAGAAACTCATTTTGATCTTGCCTTAGTTGTCCCTGATTAGAATCAAAGAAGAACGAGTTAAAAGTGTTCTCCGCAATAATACGTGTCCCCAAATGTTTAAACACGGCGTTCTGAGATTATTAGTCCATTCGTGGGATAAGAATTGAGCGTACGAATCCTCGCAATATCAATTTTGCCGTCGACTGAACTTGAAAAACGTCACGTGAGAAAACAAGTGAGCCAGAAATTCAAATGAGAATGTTTTCCGAATATGAGCTTCAACCAAAATGTTGAGACGATCTTCCTTTTGGATGTTTTGATTGTAGAGCGCTTTGAGCTGCATTTTAAGTCCAAAAATTGGTTATGACCGATTTTCCGGGTGCGCAAAGAGCAGCTGTGATGGCGTTTTCCGCTGTCAGCCAGAGACAAAATGGCCGCCCCCGCGGATCTTTGCGCTTAATTCATATTCCAGAAGTGCAATATTGATCAGAAAAGCCATGTTTAGACGAGTGGAGGCACATGCAAAATATTATTGTGAAGAAAATATTCAAATTAACATCCCGGTTAGAGAAAGGTTGGCGATCGGATTGGCACGATATTTTTATTTCGTATTGATTTGCTGGATTCATTTCAATATAGAGAAAAACGGAATTGTAGCTGTCAATTTCCTTTTTCCATCACTCCAACAGATTGCGTTTGACCTTGGAGGTTCTACAATGTGAGAAGCATGTGAACGCGCGAGCCAAGCAGCAAGAGGCAGCGTCCTGGCGTACCTTTGCATCGTCTGCCGAGAGACGACGCGCTTGGTGCTGTACTGATAAGCGAGATCACTTTTCACTTGGTTGTGGCGCTTCCGCTTATACCAGGGAATGACATTGGAAGCCATGACGGGAACGCTGGAAGGGAGGAGGAAACCTTGAGTGTGTGTGTGTGTGTGAGACCAAGGAGGAAGGGACGGAAGGGACATTCCTGACAGATTTAGAAGATGACCATGGTTTATGCTCCAAGTATCGGTGGCAGGTATCGGCATTCTTTGAAATTAGGCGAGCGTCTTGCGTATCTTTCGCTTTTACAGGACAGCTGCAAGACTTCAGGTCATGCCGGGCAGCACGGAGCTCGACTGGAAGAGTCGTTGCGGTAGGCTGAAAAGGTAACTTCCTGGGCCGCTGCTGGTATACTTGCAGTTAAAACCAATATTTGCAGACAATATTCATTTGCAAGAAAAGGCGAAAATACATTTTAAACTCTAAAACTTTCTTTAAATGGCATAATGTTTAGTAAACAACTTTTCAGATTTGCAGCTTGTTGACGTTTTCTTTTTTTTTTTCCTTTAACAACTTTGTTTTAGAAAGCGCATGGAGCTCCCGAGCTCGGAAAGTTCAATGAAAACTTAAAATCTTTTTCTTTCTTTAATTAAAATGCTGCCAAAGATGTTTTAGTTCATAACATTTTGCCGACATTACTACCGAACTGAAATGTTTTTGTTTTTGACACTTTTACTTAGCAATGTGAAATTTGGTAGACCCACAAAAAAATCTCCCGCTATGATTTGAAGAGGCCATTTTAGGGTCGTTGTTGCAAACGTTTCATAGCTTCACTTCAATTTCCCCACAAGTTTAATAGCAACTTAATATTTTGGACATTTTCACTGAGCAACTTGAAATTTGGTAGACATGTATTACACGAGTAGACCGGCAAAAAAAAAGAAAAAAATCCTCAAGGAACCATGCCTGAAAAGACACAAAGTCTCCCACTTTGATTTGAAGAGGCCATTTTGGAGAAATATTCCTCATTTTTCAAAGGCTTTTCCAAAACAAATCCCGTCAAGAGATTGTCGAACCACTCATCCTCGCCATCGCTCCATTTTCTACTTCCACGCAAGGTCAAAACATGACCGAGCGCTTCACTGAAATATGGTTGCCATATCTATCATTAGGAGATCCCAAAAATGCCGATGACCGTATTCTGGAGAGCACACTTGACAACCCTTGAAATGTTTGGCCTGAGGACCTCACAGCGCTCTGCTATGAATAGCTTGCAGCCGTCAGCCGTGATTGGATAAGAGGAAGAGGGACTAAAAATGAGTCATGAGCACGGCAAAGTCCTTCAATGCAACGCCATGAAACACTCTAATCCTTATTGTTATCCTGTGGATTGAATTTATCATCGAGTGGCAAGCAGACACGCTTCTGTTATGTTAAGCGGAGATGAAATACTTGCCACTGATCCCGGCTTTGCGGAGGACTGTTAAATTGGGCTTAAAATAAGGGGTGTGTGCATGTGTGGACGACAAATGAAAGAGTGGAGAATATTTTGAAAAAAAAAAAATGGAATGGTTTGTCAATGTGATCAGCGATGTTTTCAAACAATAATTCTATGACAAAAAAATGCAAATACCAAAAATTCTTTCAAATGTAAGTGTGAAAAAAAAGAGGGGGGGGGGGGCTCCATTTGACCCAAGGCAGTTTTAGCTTTATGAAACATACAAGAACTATGGTTAGGGCTATTTAAGGAGTCAACAAAAACGAAATGAAGTGACACGTACATTTCTATTTCTAATCATATCAATTGCTGGGGGTGGAGGATTCGAAAAGGTTTTTGGGGAGGTGTCGAAAAAGATGTTTTGGCTGCGTGAATTGTAGAAGAAATACGTTTAAGGCTATTTAGTCAAAATCATAAACATGTTTTTTGGGGCGGGGGTCAATTTGACTTAAGGCTGTTTTAGTGGTTTGAAACATAACAGATTGGGGACCAAGGGTTATTTCTCCACCCCCCCCCCCCCCCCCTCAAAAAAAAAAAGTAACTGAAACATGGACTTCTATTTGGAATAATTTTGGAGTAGTTTAAATGGCTGGCGTTTAGGATAGGAAACTGACGTCAATTGTGGGGGGGTCAATGTGACCCGAGGCTGTCTTAGGTGTAAAAAAAAAAAAACAGAGAATACATCTCTATTTAAGCAGTGCAAAACAAATTAAGCGACACACAGACTTGCATTGAAAATCATATTTTGGAGAGTATTTTTTTTTTTTTCAAAGATTAGAAATTGTGAGTACATTTCAAGTTAAAAGGAAGATTGACCCGAGGCTGTTTTAGCTTTCCAAACTATCCAATCCGTCACCAAGAGGACATGAACTTGTATTTCTAATCCTTTTGCGGGTTGTTGGAATTGCAATGTCAAGAGGAGGGTTAGCGGTCCATTTGGACAATCCCAAGCTGACACAAAAGTGAGCACTTACCCCCAAGAGATTAAAGAGAGCAAAGCAACGGTGGCGTTGGCGGCGCTGGAGCGGGCGGACGTGGCTTGCGAAGCACTTTGCTGATGGGAAGAAAAACATTAGCCACATTAGCCCCTCGCCGGCCGGCCGGGGGCATGCCGATCCCCTTCCACCCCATGTATGGACGCGCCTGCGACTATATTTAGCATTTAACTACAAATTGGGCACAATTTCCAATTGGACCAGCTTCTCATCATCGACATCATCTGCTAACGCTTCTATTCATCCATTTCCCCCCAATATGACATTTTTTGCTTTGTTTTTATGTTCTTCTCATAATTTGACTTTCTAGTAATTGTTACCTTACTGTTAATGGCACATGTTGTAAGCAATCCGTTTGGACAGTTGACTGACGTTTATGTTTATTGACCTACAAATGAAAAGATTATTTATTTGCAAGAAGGTAGCAAAAGTTGGAGGAAATCTTTTTAGGTTGCGGGAGGGAAGGGGGGGGGGGGCGTCTGTCCTCCTTGGCTGCACACTTGTGGACAGCAGTCAGTTATTTTTAAACTCCTGAATCACACGGACACTCCTCAAGTCTTACTGTACAAGCACCAAGGAGAAACTTAGCTCTCAAGTTCAAACAGCAAAGTGGGAGAAAAAAAATGGCCACTTTATATAATTTCGTTTGGGCATTTTTCCAAAGGTTGAGCTTGTGACAACAATTTTTGAAAATTCAGCCAGTTTCACTTCGCAATGTGAAACTTGTTAGGCATGTCTGTCATGAGGAGTCCCACAGAAAAGTCAAAGGGGGCCCCATTTTCAGATCCAGTGCAAGTAACTGTGCGCATGGCTGGAGTTTTGGTAGCTCGTGCAGGTAGAGGAGGGCGTTTGCGCCATTGTGGGAGGGAACGCAGCTGACCTGGATGCCATCCTAGGGAAGTGGCTCCCCTCATTTCCTTGAAATTCAATGCAGAGTGGTGTGATGAATTAAATAATACGGCATGTATAAACACGAGATGGGCAAGGTGAAAAAAAATCGCAAAAAAGGAACTGCAAGAAGACGTCCGATGACGTTAATTTGACCACTGTGGATTGGGAACTTGGAGACCACCGGTGACTGCCAATTGTACGTCCATGTGTGACAACTCGAAAGCCCACCCACAGCTGTCTCACGGGCGCTTTTAAAAATATTTTGGAGATAATCATCATAATTTGTTCAAGTAATTGATTTGGACAATGATTCAAAGGCATTATCCTACGCTCTTGTCATACGACGACGTCCACCACACACGTCCGTGGAACTCAGCCACCGAAATTGTGTTTTACCACCTGCGCCACAACTTAGAACTGCTTTTAGCTGGTCTAAATTCTAGTCTACTTTCTGCCACCAAATGACGAGGTACAACAGGGACTTGTTTTAAAAAATAACAAATAAAAAAAAAACATCAGTCTGCCAATTTTTGGGCAATTTTGCAAGTCTAATTATTCATCTTAAAGAAATGAGTGAAAATTGAACCCCGGAAGCCGGTTTTACTTAACAGCGTGAGATTTGGTATAGGCATGTTGATAATACAATGCAACACAACTTTATTTACATAGAGCATTTTGCAAGAGCGGCAGCTATAAATAAACACTTGATAGATCATTATGCATCGATCAACAACAACAAAAAAAAAGTCTCAATAGGCCATCCCCTAAATATAGACATGAAATCTGATATTTTGGGTCATTTTGGCCATCTTGGCAGCCCATGAAGCCAATTTTACTTTGCAAAGATGAAATTTGGTAGGCATGTCTATCATTAGAAGACCCACAAAAAAAAGACTCAAAAAGCTGTGCGCACAAAGGCAACCTAGGTCATGATTTTTACTTTTGGTGGCCATATAGGGTCATTATGGTAGTTTATTATTTTTTACAAATGTACAAAAAGTCTCAGGATGCTATTTTTCAACATTTTCGACCAATTCTATGATGTCCTTTGCTATCACTCCAGTCCACTCATAAACATCAGCCGTTTTAGCTCAAGTTGCAGCGTAGCAGTACAAGTTGAATAAACTCTGTAGTGCAACACTCCCCCCTGGTGGCCAACCTCTGGACACGAAACTTTGCGAGGAGAGAAGAATGGAGCGCCTGCATTGCCAAGTGAGGAGAACAGTAAATACCAAAACAAGAAGATTTTTCTTTGGATTATTTTGTTAAACGTACTAGAAATGGCAAAGAGACACAAAACATCACAAAAACCTTTCCGCTCCTGTTATTCAACAAGTGAGCAGTTTGACTTGATTTTAATTGCAATCATAAATTCGGTTGCACTGAAAGTGTGACTTACTAAAATTGACCGAAAGTTGCTGTTTGAGAGTTGAGGGAGTTCCTGTGCGTGTGCGTGTGCGTGTGCGGGGTCAGTCGGTGGTGAGAATGAAAGCGATTACTGGAGCATGTTAATGTGCCGAGCAGTGAGTCGCAAAAGCTCAAATATGCTCTTTTAGACAGCGTGAAGCAAGTTTTACACGGGCACTCAATGAATGCATACGGCACGTTTTAAATTGATGAATGCGCCAGCGATCAATGGCGAGACATCTGCGGCCTGCTAACTGTAAAAACGGAAATACGGACTTTATAAAGTCAAATCGTTTTACTTGACGAGGTTGACCTTCCATCAGAGGTTGTGATCTTCCAGGATGTAGCGGTGCAAATTCCAAAAAGAAAAGTGCCATATGTGCCCACAGGGTGACTAGCACCACAGACCACTGTGAGTTAACTCATTTATTGCCATCAACAACTTTTTTTTTTCACAAAGGTTGCATTACGCCATCTCGGTCTCCCCTACTCATCACCTGTAGTGAGCGTCCAAAAAAGATGGAACCCTTCGTCTTGTCATTGCTCTTCACATTCACTTCAACATATACAGGCAAACATCTATTTGTAGAAATAAGGATGGAGATATTCTGGACGCTGATACCATGGACTTTGCTGCTGCAAAACTGGAATTTTCCCATTGGAGGACCAACAAAGGCTGCTTTTATCGATTCTATTCACAGATGAGTCTAAAGAGGTCTTTGGGGGAAGGTCACCCTCAAGCAGCCATGACAGCCGACAGCAGCGTGGAGGCTCGCTGACAGCCATCACCCCCCCCCCCCCCCCCCCTCTTCCTCTATCACTTTGAAGCAGGTCGTGTCGATGATGCCAAGCTACCAGCAGGCAGTGGCGTGGAACTCGCTAAAAGTGAATCCGTGTCCTTCCTTTACGATGCAGGTTGGGATCAGAGAGCGTGCAGCTGGGTGTGTTTGCACTTTTCTTTCTTTATTTGAAGGAGTGGCGTGTTTGCTCACCATATCAAGTTGACACATTGCTCATTGTCTGCAGCGTTTTCCATTCATGACTAGAGGCCACATTTTACAGAAAAAAAGGAGGATAAAAAATATGATGTCCTGCCCGCTTTCCATCTCTCCCTGCTGCAACACATTTGATTCAAATGATCTGATAATCAGCAAGGTGTGCAGAAGCTAGGTGACCATCCTGATCATTTGAATCAGTTGTATTGTAGCACGAAGAGATGGAAAACAGGCAGGACAGCGGCCCTCGAGGAATAGGAATGAAGACCCCTGTGTTAAACTGTTCCGGGTTTCTACACAGTCCATCAACCTGTCACAATCTACCCTGTGGCAGGAAGCGTGATGATGACATCACATGACACGACACGGCGGCGACCCTGCTCATCTGCACGTCCGCCCCTGGTTGTCGTGGCAACGTGAGGGACGTGCCGACTATGAAGGGATGGGGGTAGGGATATGAGCTTATCATTGAGATACAGCTTCCTGCTTCAGTGGGAGAGGGGCCCTGCTCAAACCCCTCCTTTACTACTCATTGGTTTCTTCCTTTCCTGCTTCCCCGTCCTTCTTTGCTGCTCAGCCAATCAGGATGCCGCAAGGGGGCAGGACACCATTACACGGCTGAGCTGCTGCTGCGTGGGGGTTATGGGGCATTTTCTAAATAAAATAAATAATAATGTTTAAATAAAAATATGCAAAGAAATAACTACTTTTTAGATGAAAATGAGGTTTTATATATATATATATATATATATATATTTGAAGTCATTTAAAAAATGTTTCTACTTTGGAATAAAATCCATATATCCAAGAATTCCTCTGTTTGAAAAAAAATCTAGAAAACAAATTATTCGCAAATTTGGCAAAAACAAATCCCAAAACAATATTTCTTCTGATTGAATATTTGGGATTTTTACAAGAAGAAAATACGTTTTAAAACTAATATTTTTCCCAGAAAACTACTGCGTTAGTTTACATAAAATAAATATATCTCCAAAAATAAGACATCTTAATATTAGGGAATTTCAAAATGTTTTTGTTGAGAAAAAAAGTGTTTTGACCAACAGTAAGTAAATTAAAAAAAAATATTCTCAATATGGATGAATCTAACCCCCCCAAAAATCTCATAAATCTATTTTAGAAAAAACTCAGTAAAATTTTGATTTTTACTATTTAGAATAAAAGATTCCAGGAAACTTTCTAGAAAAATACTGCATTATTCCACAAGACAAACATATTTTTCTAAAAAATGAGCCTATTTCTAGAATAGATTTATTGACTATAAAACCATTCCCACCCCCCAAGAAAAAAAACCTCTTCGCCCTTTATTTACACTTACCCCGATAATCTAGAAAACGACCTTTCGTCGGGGGCAAAAAAAAAACCAACAAAAAAAACAACTAAAAACCCATTTTATTTCCCTGGCTCTTCTTCCTCCTCGCCAGCATGTCCTTGTTGCTCAGCCAATCAGAACAGCGGATGGGGGCAGGGCAAGGCGGCCGATCTGCTCCACGTCCGGGGTAGGGTCGGTGGGGGCAGACGCACACTCCAACACCTCCCTCCCCGCGCTAGTCGCAGACTTGCAGTCACCCGCGCTGCTGCTCACTTTTTCCTTTTCCCTTGTCAGCCTCGCCCACCAGTGGGAACGAAAACAAAAAACAAAACAAAAAAACGGGACGCCAGGACACGAGGGTGGACAAGCAAGCAGGCGGCCGAGCAGCTTCTTCTCGACAACTCCGGCAGGATGATCGCGGCTCAGCTCCTGGCCTACTACTTCACCGAGTTGAAGGATGATCAACTCAAAAAGGTAAAAGCAACTTAGGGGTGACTGCAAAACGCCCAGTTGTCTTCACTATGGCGGCCATGTTTCTTGGCGGGTGGGAGGATGCACAGGAAGAAGAGGAGAAGGAGAAAGAGGAGGATGGATGGATGGACACGGTTGAGACGGTGGGAGGTTAGCGGCGTGCCCTTGACACGGTCGCCTCCATGATGGCTTACACTTAGAAAGGTGTCAAGCCTGCGAGGCTTCACAATTGTTGCACGCGAGCGCGCTCAAACCTTGCGGTGATGTGACCTTGCTCAAATTAGCTGCCGGGCGCTAGCTGCTGTGCTAGTGAGCGATGACAGACCGGCGTCGTAGATGGAGGGGGGAGGTGTGACGTCACAGTGCAGTAGACGCACGTGCGCGGAAGGCCACTGGGAAGACAATACAACTGTATTTCTATCGCGCAGTTCGCAACAGCTGGAGCTGTAACAAACACTTCACATGTGGTGAAATATTAATTAGCAGGAAATTAGGAAACACATATACAATAGATACCAGAAGAACAGCGACAGTCTCATGTTGAGTCAAAAGCCAAAGAATAAAAATGTGTCTTCAAACGACTTTGCTAACATTCAATGGGAGGTCATTCCATAGAGAAGGACCGGCAACAGACATGGGTAGTGGGTTCGCTTACGCTTCCTTCAAACCAGCGGTCCTCCATATCCAGAATTTACATGTCGTTTTCCTCGAAGGAATGTCCCATCTTCTTGAGATTGAATGATTCAATGGATTTTGTTTGTATCTCGGTTTCGTTGTCACCATTTCCGGTTTGGTTCTGAACACTTGGAAAAATCAATTATGCCTTGAATAGTGTTGTACAAAGTGCTACGATGAACACAAAATATTCTCACAGAGGTATTAATTAAGACCCGAGCAGCCATCGCTGCTCTCGTTATCTTACTATTATTTTTTATTAATCGGAAATATATATATTTTGTCTATCCATGCCAGTGGCATATAGTGAATGCTCTTCCACTGGATGGCGCAAGGTACAATAAACCTGTGTCAACACCAGAGTTGGGAGTAAGTTACATAGTATAGTACGTGCAAGTCTCATGTCGTAGCCTTCAAGTTTCAGGCAAGTCAAAATTATTGTGATAAACTACAAAAACACTAATACATTAAGCCAGTCAACATCACCACATATTTCATTACTTTGTTCAAGCAAGTCAAAAGTCAAGTAAAAATGTTTTTTTAAAAGTACACTTTGTGTTTAGGAATGACTTTAATCGCAACGTCCTCTGCTAATGGGATAGGTCACGCTGTCATGTGACTTTATCAACTGGCAGGCGTGCAATGATAATGAGCGTTTAATAATAGCAGCACCCGCAAAAGTTCACTGAATCCAGAATTCATCTCTTGATGTTAATGTGTGACTAATTAAGAGGCTCAGTCGCTCTGCTCATGAGCCCACTCAACATATGGAATTGTTTTATAATTTAACAATGCAGAACAAGTATTAGTGGAGGTCCTCTTTCTTGTTAAGATTGCCATTTTTTCCTGGGTGTGTGTGTGCGGGGGGTGATTGTTGGGGTTAACGAAAAATTTTATTGTTGTGAAATTATAACCCCCAATTTACATTATTTCTCCAAATGTATTTTTACAATTTCATTCATTAAAATTTTCCAGAAAGTCATTTAAAAATCTGATTTCATTTTAATAAGATGAGCAATAACCCCCCACTTAATGTGGCCTTAAAATGCTGTCATTTACACACGTAATTATTTTGTCCAATTGTTGTTGCAAGTTGTACCCAGGTTTACGTTACATTAAGAGGAACACCTTGTCAGTGCTGCCCCCGTGTGGTCACGATCGGTAAGTGACCAAGTTCCGGCATTGGTTTTGTATCTGCAGATCGACAAGTACCTCTACTCGATGCGTTTCTCAGACGAGACACTCAAAGACATCATGAACCGCTTCCGCCGGGAGATGGAGGACGGCCTCGGCCATGGCACAAACCCCACCGCCACAGTCAAGATGTTGCCCACCTTCGTCAGGTCCATCCCAGACGGTTCAGGTATCATGGAAAAACAAATTGTCAGTTCATTTAGTCATGGCCAGGAGGTTTAGATTCTGTGGTCAAGATTAGATGCCACAGAATTCATTGCTTCCAATCAAAATGGCTGACTTCCATCTCAAATTTGAACATGCGTCAGTCACAGAGACGTTTCTCTGCGTGCTGTTAAGATCGACATGCTGACAACCTTTTTTTGTTTTTTGGCTACATTCCATTCCACCGAAAATATTGAACACATTTAATAGTTGGGGTTGTTGGCCTTGATGTATTTCAGACCCAGAAAACAGAATATTGAGCCAAATGCAATATGAACACACCTCTCAACAGATGATGCCCAAGTCTAGACCTCAAGAGCCCCTATCCAGCCTGTCGATATCTCGCTACTTCAACAACACACCTGACTGAAACCATCAGCTCATCATCCATTTTTGTAGAAGCCTGATAGCGAACCTGATCATTTAAATCAGGTGTGTTGGAGGAGAGGAACATGTAAAACAGGTTGGAGAGGAGGGCACATATTTTCTTCTGCAAACACACGACTTCGTGCATGTGTCATTCAACGTTGCGTTATGGGCATTTATTTCACGGTTGCATTCCGTTCACATTTAAGCGCCTTTTCTTTCTTCCTTCTTTTGTAATGTGAACGACGAGCCGCGAGGGCTGCCACAAACGATTATTTTGCTCGTCGACTCATCACCAACAGTTGTCGTGATTAGTCGACTAACCTTGGCAGCGCTAACGACAACATAATCAAGTTAGCTTAGCGTCGAGCATACCCGAGTAGCGAAAGCACTAAAGTATGTGCGACTGCTTGATGGGGCTGCGCCGTTGATGCGATTGGTCGTTAGACCCCAAACCAATATCGTGCGCGGCTTCTATACTGTCTACCGCATGTACGGTGCACACTTGACAGAGTTGAGTGCTTTGCAATGAGTCGGGCTGGCCAAAGAACAAAATATGTTAAGTTATCGGCACATTCCCGCAAGCAGATGGGACGCCGGCTATCGCAAACGTGACTCTGCACCTGCACTGTGTTGAAACAAACGGTCTCCATGAGGTCTCAAGGTCAATTTGGGCAATTATTAGGAATTTAGATAGAAAACCCCAATTTAAAGGGACACTTGATTGGGCTGAACATTGGCACTTCTATAATAGGTTTGCATATCAAAATTACATCAGAACTAAAATGCCCCCCTAAAAGTGGAGTGATTTAAGGGCCTTTATTGTGTTGAGATTTACGCCGCCTTTTGGAGCTCGGCTTGTTATTTGTACAGCAGGGAAGCAAGTGAGGTAACATTGCTCACTTTGTCAGTTTTGTTGCCTAAAACGGCGACCAATCGCCACCAAAATGCAAATGCACATGACTACTCTTGTCCACTTCAACCTGTGAAAGTAGAAAAGAAAGGAGAAAAAAAAAATCTCAGATTTAAACTCTGTGCTTCTTGTATTGATCGATCCTGTTGTAGTAGCTTTTGATTTTTCACTGGTTCCCAATGAATGCAAAGCTATGACAAGACCTAGTTTAAAGTTAATGCACGATAACCCGGAAATATTTATCTTGTCATAAACACATCTACATGTATACATAGCTTTCATATCAGACAAAATGTTTGCAGGCAGACGGCAAACAAACGCACCACCGGTACTCGTTTCCTCGTACTGGCAAGCCTGATGCCGATGTTTAAAAATAGTCTCAAGTCAGGTCGCGGTGGCTTGAGGGGACACGCAAAGGGCAGAGTTGACAAACATTTAACAGACACCACGGCTGACCAAAGCAAGTCAGGAAAGAAGGGAACGTCGTTTGACTTGCTCTCTTGGTCTCCTGCAATGGACAGACTTTGATTGCTTGTTTTAGTTGACGAGATGTTTCAAAAGTGTGTATTAAAACTTCAGCAGATCTTAAAAAAAAGTTGACTTTGAAATTTGAAATGTGTTTTGTCGTTTTGACAGAAAAGGGGGATTTCATTGCTCTGGACCTTGGGGGATCAAATTTTCGGATCCTGCGGGTCAAGGTGACACAGGATAAAAAGCAACCGGTTCAAATGGAGAGCCAGGTCTACGAGACCCCCGATGACATCATTCACGGGAGTGGGACTCAGGTAAACCCAAAGGTTGAGTCACAACAGAACTGACAGAACTTTGCCTTGGTTGCGCTGAATCCCGCACTGCTCCACTGTTCTGTGGTGTTCCACAGGGTTCAATTCTGGGGCCTCTGCTATTTTCATTGTACTTTGCATAGAGCGGTGGTTGTCCTCAAGTGCTTTATAAATACAGTTGAGTTGAGATGGAACACAAAGCCGGTCGTGCCGACCACCAAACCAACAGGGAGGCAGACACTGAGGTACTCAACAGAAAGAAACGCGAGCCGAATCCTCATCCAAAGAAGAAAACGAGTTCTGAGTCAGGTGATGTCAGATGCCGCGATGGCCTGGTGAACTCGTGGGCAACAGCTGGCAGTTGCATCGTAACACGATCGCAAAATAATGGGCGGCAGCCGGGGGCTCGTGCGATTGGCCAGGCGGCAACCAGCAGCGACAGATGCACGTTCATAAAATGGCAGCTGTGCCTAAAATGTAACGCGATATGCAAGCCGGTTAACAAACAACACGCTTTGTCTCACAGCAGAGTCACATATCGTAACTTTAGGTAAAGATTTCAGCGCCCGTTTGCTGTTGAAGTTACGCTAAATAGGGTAGGAAGGAGTTCAGAAGACTTTGTGACAAGACGCTAGGACCAGCTGAATGTTTACGAAATAAGAAAAGTGGCAAAAACAATGAACCAGTCATGTTTCGGTGTTTTCCCCATGTTGTGTCTGCAGCTTTTCGACCACGTGGCAGAATGTCTCGGCGACTTCATGGAGAAACAAAAGATTAAGGATAAAAAGCTTCCCGTCGGATTCACCTTCTCATTTCCCTGCGCCCAAAGCAAACTGGATGAGGTAAATGTTATTGCCAGACAACACTGCATAACCCGGTTGTAAAAAAAAAAAAAAAGGAAAAAAAAATCAAATTTGTAAGGATTTTTTTGGGGAGCCAAAAATTGAGCTGCCATTAAGCTACAGATAGTCCCAAATAATAATAATAACAAAGTGCGAGGTAGCATTACACAAACAACTGAGCCATGTCAAACCTCATTCACAGGCCGTCTTAGTGACATGGACAAAGAAGTTTAAGGCCAGTGGCGTGGAAGGCATGGACGTTGTAAAACTCCTCAATAAGGCCATCAAGAAACGGGGGGTAGGTTCCGCTGAGCCAAAACCGGCGAGAGGCCGACAAGTTTTTAATCAGCTCAACTTTTTTGTCCATTTGTCAGGACTATGAGGCAGACATCATGGCGGTGGTGAACGATACGGTGGGAACCATGATGACGTGCGGCTTTGACGATCAGCGCTGCGAAGTGGGCATCATCATCGGTAAGTCGGGGGTGGTGTTCACCTGACTAAATCTAGCGAAGAAATGACCTCAAAGAGTAGCTTGCACTACAATATCACAACATTTTGTCAACAATAACAATGCAGCCATTATGTGATTAAAAAAAACCTCTTAAAACTATTATTTTAAAAAAATTCTAAGTAACAATTAGCTTCCTTAATAATGTAGTAGTGCATAGTAGCGGAGAAGCCAAATATTAATGACATGAAATGTTGTTTCAATACATGATGATGAAAGCTGCTTTAAATTGTTTAAAAAAAAAATATAAAAAAGTTTCACTCAAGTTACCACAAATTAACAAATAATAAACTAAAAATGGTAATAAACTGCAAAGTCTGTTTGTTATTGTCACAAATTAGCTGACAAAATAGTTTGCAAAAGCTGCAATCAATGTTGGTAGCTTGCTGTTAGCTGGCTTAGTTGTTAGTTGTTAATTAACATTGTCGACGTTCATAGTTTCTGCACATTTTTTGTGGGGGGGCGGGGTGGGCTTTAGCTTTTGGATTAGGATTTTCACTTAAGGAATCATTTTTTTTAAAAAATGCACATTTTTCAGGGTTTTCCAAATGTAAGTTTGTCTGTCTGTCCGAATGGGTTCAGAATGAATAATTACAGGTTTGAGGGAAGTGTTTTAATTAAAAAGATCAACTCATGACGTGTACTACTGCACAGTCGGACGGAATCAATATCGTACGTTGGCATATCACTACCGCTAAAAAGTACTTTGACCACAACCTGACATCATGAGCACAACAGTTCTGTCGCTCGACTGACCACGCCCACAACTTGCCCAACGCCAGGAACAGGAACCAATGCCTGCTACATGGAGGAAATGCGTCACATCGACCAGGTGGAGGGCGACGAGGGTCGGATGTGCATCAACACCGAGTGGGGCGCCTTTGGGGACGACGGCTCCTTGGAGGACCTCCGCACGGAGTTTGACCGCGAGATCGACAGGGGGTCCATCAACCCAGGAAAGCAGCTGTGAGTGTCGACATTTCCTTTCTCTGGAAAGACGCTTTTTATGTTGATGTCTTATCACTTCCACAATTCGGGAAGTATATAAGGCAACAATGTGCAAAAGGAGGCAACTGGACTTTCTCCTTGAATCCAAGAGACTTTGTGAAGTTCCCTTATTCATATCGCCACTGGATGTTGGGGAGCTCCACACCTACGATTTAGGGCTGAACAAGCCTTTTGGATTTGTAAAAGGTGAAACATCTTGAGAGTCCAGAAGTCTCCATTCCATCTTTCACAAAAATGCCTCGTTTGAAATGCCAGCTGTGTTTTGTTTGTTTCCACTCAGTTTTGAGAAGATGGCCAGTGGCATGTACATGGGGGAGCTGGTACGACTCATTCTGGTCAAGATGGCCAAAGAAGGTCTCCTATTTGAAGGACGCATCACACCCGAGCTCCTGACCAAAGGAAAGATTGAGACCAAGCATGTTTCTGCCATTGAAAAGTGAGTGGTGCGCGGTTTGACACAAAAACAAACGCAAAGCTGACGAGAATTTTGCATTAACCTCCAAGATTTTCTTCACACTTTGAGGAACTGCTGGAAATGCAAGAAAAAGACCAAAACACAAAACACATTTTGTTTGAAACCTCCGAATGAGAGAGAGATATAGCCAAGCAAACGTTCATCTAATTCAACATGCAGCAAATCTCAATTTAAGACGTTTACATGGAATGATCCCGTGCCTGATACCTCTTCCACCAGGACTAAAGAAGGGCTGAAAAAGTGCATGGAAATCTTAACAAGGCTGGGGGTGGAGCCCTCCGATGAAGACTGCCTTGCCGTGCAGCACGTGTGCACCATAGTGTCCTTCCGCTCGGCCAATCTGATCGCCGCCACCCTGGGGGGCATCCTCTCTCGCTTGAAAGAGAACAAGGGCGTGGCTCGCCTTCGCACCACCGTCGGCATCGACGGCTCTCTCTACAAGATGCATCCTCAGTAAGCACATGAGCTCTCGCCAAATGTCGGTATCAGAATAATGTTAAGTAGGGCTGCTCGAATACCAAAAGAAAAATTCATCACGATTATTTCAGTAAGAATTGATATCACCATTCGCGAGCAGGTTTGATTTCCAAATCTTTACGTCGCAGCACCCAACCTGGCAGTGATTGATGAACCACAATGCCGACTTCTTTGTAGACGTGCTCAACAGCTCCTTGCGGCCTTCCAAAAAAGACAAACAAAACTAAGAGTCTGTATCTGTGGCCAGGTATGCCCGCCGTCTGCACAAGATGGTGCGCCGTTTGGTGCCAGACTCGGATGTTCGCTTCTTGCTGTCGGAGAGCGGGAGTGGCAAGGGCGCCGCCATGGTGACGGCGGTTGCCTACCGCCTGACGGAGCAGGCGCGGCAGATCCAGCAGACCTTGGCCGAGTTCCGGCTGGGCAAAGCTCAACTGCTGGAGGTGAAGAAGCGCATGCGAGTGGAGATTGAAAGGGGCCTCAAGAAGGACACGCACCAGGAGGCAACAGTCAAAATGTTGCCCACATACGTCCGAAGTACACCGGATGGAACAGGTAAATAATGTCCAAGAAAATGCCTATTTAGTTCTTGAAGGAGACGTTGAGCATTTTCAAAGAATACAATCCAACTTTAATTCCATAGCGCATTTCACAACAGCTGAAGCCGTAACAAAGCGCTTTCCATATGGTGGAATATAAATTAGCAGGAAATTAGAACATAAATTTGAAATTAGATCGGCAAATCAGTCTTTCATCTTAGGCAGCTGGCCAAAGTGAAGCCCTTTCTTTCTCAACATTTAGAAAACGGTAATCCATGCCTTTGTTACATCTCGGCTAGATTACTGTCAGGCACTTTACTTTGGAGTCAGCCAGTCCTCCCTCAAGCATCTCCAGTTGGTCCAAAATGCTGCTGCTCGTCTTTTAACTGGAGCTCGGAAGAAGGAACACATAAGCCCAATCGTGGGCTTCTCTTCACGGGCTCCCAGTGCACGTTAGAGTTCACTTTAAGATACTTCTGTTTGTCTTCAAATCTTTCAATGGCCTCGCTCACTGTGCCGGGGGGGGGGGGCATCGTCAACAGGCTTGAAAGTAGAAGGGCTACCGGGACCGAACACCATAACTTCTGTCTTCTTTTTGTTGAAATTAAGTGACATCCAGATTTTGATTTCCTCGAGACAGGACAGAAGTGCTTTCGGTCAGTGGCTTGAAAATGGCTCTGGATAGTCATCTAGCCAAGCCTTGAGTGGAGAAGCTCCATGTGAGGGGGCGGGATTGTAAAGAATTTGAATTGTGATGATAATTTGGCAATTCAGGAGGCTCCCTCACAGATTTTTTTAGAAATGGACTAAGTTGCTCAATTTCCAAACTTGACGGGCTGGTTGGCACTCCAGAGACAAGATACGAGACATTCAGAAGTCATAATGTATCCTCTTGAAATTCCAAGCGGCCTCAGTGAAAATGTCCTGCGTGATGATGGAAACATTTCTTTTCCTTCCAGAAAACGGAGACTTTCTCGCTCTGGACCTTGGTGGGACAAACTTCCGTGTGCTTCTGGTAAAGATTCGCAGTGGGAAGAGGCGGTCGGTGGAGATGCACAACAAAATCTACGCCATTCCTATCGAGGTTATGCAGGGAACAGGAGAGGAGGTAACATTAAGCACCGTCTCTGTGCACCAGGAATTGGAATTATTCCAAAACGTTTCTCATTTGACAGCTCTTTTTCTGATCGTTTCCTAGCTCTTTGACCACATTGTGCACTGCATCTCCGACTTCCTGGACTATATGGGGATGAAGAGTGCTCGTTTGCCTCTGGGCTTCACATTCTCCTTCCCTTGTCATCAGACCAGCCTGGATGCAGTGAGTTTGCCACAAAACACTGAGCGAAATCAACAAGTTCACCAAATTAGTTGAACCGATTTGTTTGCGTTGAGCTAATAATGCTTTGCGTTTGGCAGGGGATACTTGTGACCTGGACCAAAGGTTTCAAAGCCACCGACTGTGAGGGTGAGGATGTGGTGGAGCTTCTGAGAGAGGCCATCAAGAGGAAAGAGGTAATTAAAAAAAAAAACATTCCGTCTCCTTCATTCAGTAGGATCAAATAAGGATTATTGTATGCTCGAACCGAGCTCTCTAACCGGACGTTAGCCCCTCTCGCACTGCCTGCCAAAGCCAGCTTCAACTCACGTCAAATGGTACCACCACCAATTCTATGTGTGCAATGTTCTTTTAAATGGCCACCTGAAATCAAAACCCGACAGTCCAGTATGTGTATGTCACGTCTTCATTCCCAGAATTCCTTGGACTGAACTAAGACGAGCCACTTCCTGTTCACTCTTTGTTAACGTATGTCATCACTTGTCGTGCTCTAATAGGACTTTTACCCTTTTAGATGGAGGAACCAGTAAGTATTCAGTGACTGTTAGTGCTTAAGTGCCAGGTAACACAGAACCAGGGCAGCGATGATTGTGGCTACTGTTATGCAAGCATGCCTTAACACTGACACGTCGTCCGATGTACGAGTCTGCAGCGTGGGGGCCTTTCAAACGGGAAATCAAATGAGTTGGCCCCTCTCATGGGGTATTTGGTGCTTTGTGTGGTGTGCAAGCATTGCGCTGTGTCCAGATGGTCTTATCTGGTTGAAAGTGTGATCTGTGGAACCGCCAGCTAAAACTTTGGGAAGACGTTTTTGATCAGCAGATTTTTATTGTCCTGTAACGAAGACCCACAAACACTAAAGCTAACGCATGCTTGTTAGGTTGATGTTTAAAGAAACAATGATCGTGGTGGTTCACATGTCCAACCAGCATATTTTACTTTGATCTATGTCCTCTCTCAGGAGTTTGAGTTGGATGTGGTCGCAATCGTCAACGACACCGTGGGCACCATGATGACCTGTGCATATGAGGAACCCACCTGTGAGGTGGGCCTGATTGCCGGTAAGATTCACCTGATTGGGGAAAAATGTCGTGAAACATTGAACATTGCATTTTAGGATCATCCTGAGTGCAATTTCCCAAACTTATTGTGAGGAGTGTATCTGATTTCAAATGTCAGGACTTAAAGTTTAAGATCCTCAGGAAAAAAGTCATAAAAAAATCCACTTAAGTACAATAATAAATGACTTCCCTTTCCACACTGCACTCGCCCAGCGCGAAAAGGGCCGCGCTGCCCAACAAACAAACGACGGCCCCGGATTGGCCTGCACGTCCATATTTGAAAGTGCTGAAGTAGCTGCCTGCTAGAAAGTAAACGCCCGAATGCCGAGACGTGTCACTGGTTTAGAAGTAAACCGCATCTCCAAGATGTAGCTTCACTCTTGAGAAAAGAAATCCACATCAATGCTCATTACAAGAAGTCAAGAGATCAACAGAGAGCATAATGAGGACAACCTTTAGCGAGTGGCTCGGTTGGAATTTGCCGTGTTGAAACTCACCGCATTGTCGACGTGACGTCAGATAAGCGCCTCCAATAGGAGAGAGGGGCTGGCGGACTCATCTAGCGCCATGTTCGCTGACTCACACAGGTAATTAAAACAAATACAATAGAGGAAACATTGCTAAATGCCGTGGCTCAATTTCCAATCGTACCGTGACATATTTTCAAAGACGCGGCAATTATTAGAAATCTACCAGGTTGCTTGAAAATGGAGCCAACATGTGACTCAAGACCACATACCCAATGAATGGATTTGACAACGGTGCGCCGCATCTTGCTCAATGCGGTGTGAAAAGGGTTTATGAAGAGGTTTGGTCTCCCCTCAGGGACAGGCAGCAACGCTTGTTATATGGAGGAGATGAGGAACATCGAGATTGTGGAAGGGAATGAAGGTCGGATGTGTGTCAACATGGAATGGGGAGCGTTTGGAGACAACGGCTGCCTGGATGATATCAGAACCCAGTATGACCAGGCGGTGGATGAGAACTCCCTTAACGAAGGAAAACAAAGGTCATGATACTTTTTGGCATCCTTGAGTATGTTGAAGTCAACGATTCCTAACAAATGTTGTTCTTCAGATACGAGAAGATGTGCAGTGGCATGTACCTGGGAGAAATCGTCAGGCAGATTCTGATTGATCTCACCAAACGTGGATTCCTTTTCCGGGGACAAATCTCTGAAACACTAAAGACTAGAGGCATCTTCGAGACAAAGTTCCTGTCTCAGATCGAAAGGTGAGTCATTTGTCAGAGTTTGCAATGCTTTCAGTCTTTAAAGGCAATTACTTTTACTCAGACATTGTGGATTTGGGATTTATCCTCAAGACCAGACAAGACCAAATCTTCACATCATCATAGAAGCCTCATCCTGATCTTGGTCGCTGCTCTTTAATGTCTCGGTATAGACTTGGTACAGGTTCCCTAATGTCCTGGGTCTTACTTGGTATCAGCTGCTAAAGGTTTTATCTACTGTGTCTTTAATACCATGGTCTTGACTTGAGTTTAACTGCACACAGACTTGGACAATTTGGTACTGGCTCCTGAATGTTTGGGTCTTGACTTGGTCTCAGCTCCACAAAGTTTTGTTCTGAATTTGGTCTCTCTCAACTGCAAAGTTTTGCTCTTGATTTATGTCGTAACCCCTCATAGTCTTGGTTCCTTAATGCTTGGTCTCGGCTTTGTGTCAATTCCTTAAAGCAAGGGTCCTCAATCTTGTTACTCGAGGGAGGGTGCCCTGTCTGTTTTCCATCTTTTGGTCCTGCTCATTTGAATCAGGACTGTTGCTGCAAGGAGAGATGGAAATCAGGCAGGAGACCGCCCCCCCCCCGAGGAACAGGTTTAAAGGCCCCTGCCTCAAAGTTTTGGCTTGTACTGTTTTTCAGTTACTTAAAGTCTTACAGTCAACGCAACTGTATTTATAAAGCACTTTAAGACAACCACCGCTGTATGCAAAATGCTGTACATGGAGCAAAAGTAAGTCATACAATAAAAAAAAATTATAATGAAGTCAGTAAAAAGCGCAAAAGTAGTAAAACCAAAAACCAAGTTTCATGCTGAGTCAAAAGCGAAACAATAAAATTTAGTTTCGCAGACCTAAGGCACCGCACAGGTGCGTATGGGTGGAGGAGCTCAGAGAGGTAGGTGGAGCGGGTCCATTTAAAGATTTGAAAACAAATAATAGAACCTTAAAAACAACTATAAAATGTACAGGAAGCCAGTGAAGGGACACCAGAGTCGGATTTATATGCTCCCTCTTACGAGTGCCGGTCAAGAGGCGAGCAGCAGCATTTTGGACCAACTGGAGATGCTTGATGGAGGATTGGTTGACTCCAAAATAAAGTGTATTGGAGGAATCCAGCCGAAATGTGATGAATGCATGAATTAAAGTCTAGATATTGACTTGGTCTTAATCCCTGAAAGTATAGTTCTTGCCTTGGGCCCAGCCCCTTAAAGCCATGACAGTTCCATGGATAATTAAAGCCTTTTTTGCGTTTCAATCTGGGGATCAAAGATGGTACCTTTGAGTCTCCAACTGGTACGGATGGAAGAAAAAGAGTTTAGGTTACTGCAACATCAGACTAAGCCTTAAACCGTCACCTCTGGCAACAGCTGTGAGGGGTCCGGTGACTCCCTTGACTTGTCGACCCCCTTTCTCCACAGCGATCGTCTGGCTCTGCTGCAGGTCAGGGCCATCCTGCAGCAACTGGGTCTGGACAGCACCTGTGACGACAGTATCATCGTCAAGGAGGTTTGTGGTACCGTTTCCCGCCGCGCTGCCCAGATCTGCGGGGCTGGCATGGCAGCAGTTGTGGACAAGATCCGCGAGAACCGGAGACTGGACCACCTGAATGTGACCGTGGGCGTGGACGGAACGCTCTACAAGCTGCACCCACAGTAAGGCCACCTCATAGCTGTACTATGGTTGACTCTTTTTGCCACCAGAAAATTTGCACCCTGGGCGACCGCAGCTGGCTTTTTCCCAGCTGTGTGAATGATACCGATCCGAAATTAGGGTTTAAAGTGGGCCCACAAATTGGCGGGATTAAAAACATAGTTTCAGAGCATCCGTCCAATTGTCCGCGGCACAGGGCAGCTCTTGGCGTAAAGGCAGTGTGAAAGTTTCTATACAGATGCTCCTTTTCAGAAGTTGTCAAATTCAGTGATGGCTTCAACCCCACTTTATGGATCAGGGCCTTTTACACTGAACATTGATGACGTTGGCGCCATTGTATGGTGTGACGTATTCAATTGCCACAAGTGCCGGAGAAGTGAGTTCACGCCCCTTTTCACACTGGGAAAAAACCTGGGTCACACAAGAAACGCGCTGATTTTACAAATCCTCCTGGTTTCCCAAAAGAGATTTGGTGTAAACTGTATATTTGCTGGTCAACTCGCGATTCCGTATCAATAACTTTCACACAGGACATCGACCTCAGCTTCAGACCAGGACCTTAGCTTTGCAAGATAAGAGTTTGTAAAAATCAATATTCCAGCCCAGCTGCTTACCCCGAACAACAGTTCTACGTGCCACCTCTGCTCATCTCTCACCTCCTCACCCTGTTTGTCTTTCCCTCTGCTCTTTGCAGCTTTTCGCGGATCTTCCAGCAAACAGTGAAAGAGCTCTCCCCCAAATGCGACGTTAACTTCCTGCTGTCTGAGGACGGCAGCGGAAAGGGGGCTGCTCTCATCACGGCTGTGGGCTGCCGTCAGAGGGAGCAGGAAGCTCAGCAACACTGAGGCCCTTCCAGAAAATACGACACAAACTTGCCGCTGCTCCATGGTCACCGTTCACCCCGTAAGCCACCCCCCCGACAGCCGTGACTCCCGCTTTGGGGGCCTACCCATCCGCCACCCGACCACCACCACCCCACAGCCAAGGCAGCACACAACAAGCAGGCTAAGCTCTGCATATTTATTGTTCTGCTCCAGCAGCTTTCTTGTATTTGTCTGTTCTCCTCAGTAGCTCGTCATTGTCTTAACTCCGTAGGTGTGTAATATTTGTGTATTGCTCATTTTATTTTTATATGGAGGCAAATCTATTACTATTTATATAGCTGAGGCCACTTTGGGATCCGGTAGGATTTTACACCACAGAGACAAGAAAATGCCTGCACTTTTTATAAATACACACACACACTCACACATGAGCCTGACGAGCCAAGGCGTTGCCAATGTACCTTCCGAAACGCCGGGCAACAAGGGCTCGCTGCCGAGTCATGGCTGCCCCATTCCTTCCCATGACATTTCATGCTAAGTTGCTGACCAGAGATTGGGGACTCAAGTCACTGCGACTTGGACCTGAATTGACTTTCGTCTCCGTTTTGACTTGGGGCGAGGGACACATAATACTCGACTTGGACTTGTGAGGTCAAAACCCGGGACAAGACGCGGCATGAGCTGTGTTGGGTATCATTCACTCGTTCCCTACTTCCTTATCACTACAGTATATAGGAGGCTGTCTAGGGCGGGTATTTTTAAACTGAACAACGTCAGCCAATCGTAGATAAGGTTCGCCGAGAACCACATGAAACTAAAGGGTTCAAAATTCGTGGTGTGTTATACGTAGGTTGACGTGGCCATTCTAACCAGACTGGGCATTTGAACAAAATGGCATTTTTGAGAACTCTTGTCATGTGAGCACCACCACGCCAGATTTGATCTCTTACTGGCACAATGCATCGCAGGATGTATTGATTTTCTAGTGAGCATCCGTTGTACACTACTTTTGAGTTTGTACCATGGAAATTTCCTAGGACGTCCACTTGTATGCCTTCTTGGTCTCATGATATCAAAAATCTATTGAAATACCAATTGCAATTGAACCAGGAAATTAATGAACTGAATCAATCACCTGTTGTAAATTCAGCACCTTGTTAGACAACAGCAAGTTGTGCCAAAAGCACTGAAACGTTCAAGAGCTGGATGTTTGTTCACAAGTTTTTAAAAGGATAAATAAAGGCCACCATCGTTTTCGATTCATCCAAGAAGGTCAACGAACGCTAAATAATCCCTAATTTTTAAGATAAGATAAGATAAGATGTCCTTTATTAGTCCCACAATGGGGAAATTTGAGAATTTAAGGCAAGACTACATTGATGAAGTCACTTTCCTTGGACTTGACTTGAGAAAAATTGTAAATTGACTTGCCCAAGACAGAATGACTTAGGACTGATTGGTTAAGACTTGCACATGTGTGACTTGAGCCAGTCTCTGCTCTTGACTGCTGATGTGCGCCTGTCTGTGTCGGTCACATGTCCATGTAGCAGGCGGCAGCAAATGTTAGCCTTAGTTTAGAACTTCTTTGTGAACTACTATGCTTTGTAGTCGTGATGAATTCCACATCAACTCTGACCAGAAGGGGTGGAGAGCTACTACTACTGCTGCTGCTGCTGCTGTGAGCGCTTTATTGTGTATATTGTGTCAAGAGCGTGTATGTGTGTGTCCGGACTGTACGCTTTCAATGTCTAAAAGCTGTGTGGAGACTGCATGCCTTTCACGCAGACAAAAGGGGGAAGCACGAGATGTGATGTGTTTTGTTTCACGCTGGAAAAGAAGACTGTGACAAACCAGTTCATGAGTAAATTCTATTTTGTTGTGAAACGACGTCTGCGGTCTCTTTCTTAAAGCCTTAAGTCCAGGTAGCAATGTTTTGGTTACAGACGGAGTAAGTTCACATGTCATGCAAATATGGTACATAATGAGTACTGAGAGCAGCAAACTTTTAATGCTGAGCAGGGCATTTCACCCTTTTTTGACGGTCTGTCCGCTGCCTTCCGGCCGCGATCTTGCGGCCTCGTTAATAAAAATTGTCAGACTAGTGGTCCCCAACTGTGGGGTTGAGGACCAGGCCACTTAGGACCGTGCCTCGGCGGGCAAATATTTTGTTTTGAAAAGTGACCGTCTTCTCTCGAGACGCATGTCAAGATGCTAATGGTCTCAGTCGCATTACGCTAATATTAAACCCACAAGCTAGCAAAATGAGTAAAAGAAAATATATAAAAAACAGGCCACGTACGAAGCTGACTCGGCTCAATATGCAGCGAGCGGCTCTTCATGAAGCATTATGGTGATTTATACATGTTCACACACTTGTGCTTTGAGACACATTTCAGTGGGAAGTTGCGCTAATTACATAAAAATGTGTCTACATGTCCTCAGAATACCTCAATTTTTGTGTTTCTCGTTCAGGAAAATTATAGTTTTGTGGTGTTCGTTGCGTTGCATGACATACAATGTAAATATGGTACATTTAACACTAAATTTGAGGTAAATAAGGTACATAGCCTACCTTGAATATGATAGACAGATAGATAGATGAGTTGATATTCATGTCATAATGCAAAGAGAGTACAGGTGGTAATATGATGTAAATATGCTAAATTAGAGGTGTATAAAAAGTAAATATGTAAATCCATCACTCACTCAAGCTATTCCAGTTGTGTGCTGAGTGTCATTCCTTGCTGGTTTGTTTATGGACTCCCGAACCACCTGTTAAGGCAAAAAATAATAATGAGATATTTTCTGCGCTTTGTTGTCTGACAGTTCAAATCCAGTAGTAAATCTGTTCTTGACCAGTCATACCCGTTCAACTCATTTCGATTAGAATATATCGAAACAATAGCCTTTGTCTTTACGTTGCCGCGTGAGACTGCGTGGGCGTTTGAAGGCGCTCCTGAACGCAACGCACTCTAGAAGGTAGCGCAGTCCTACTTCTTCCAGACGTCTTTTTTTCTTCTTCCCCCTTACTGTAGTTTAAACATCACGTCCTCGCTGTGCCGTGCGTGTGGGCGTGCACGTGTTTGTTTCCAGCCCTCGCCACCACCATCAAGCAGGCAGGCAGCACTCAACTGCGGGCTTTTTTTTTTTTGCTGCATCCATCCCGCTGAAGCAACAAAAAGAAAATAAAGCCACAGGAGTTCCGAAGTATCAGCGCAAGTCTTGGTATGAAATCGACATTGAACATCGTGCGTGCATGCTAATCGCGTGTGTACTTGGCAATGACGTTAACTAAACCTTGCACAAAATAGGAAAGAGCTCGTTAGCTCGACATGCTAAGGTGGCTAGCTAGACGCTTAGCATGTAGCTAGGTTAAGGGTGGGTGGGGGGTTCGAATGAGATCGGGTAGCCGCTTAAATGATCACATTTATCAGACACCCGCGTATATTTATCGAAACTTGTTGGTCTAGTCAACTGGAAATGGCCATTTTCGCGCGGTTTCCGTGCGGCTAACGTTAACAGCTAACGCTGAGCTAACCTGGGCGACGTCACTCGGGTTTTGACTTCACATTCACGCTACCTGCTCCATGACGTCACTCTTACGGTCAAACTGCTGCCATCGTTTTCAAGTGGGACATTTTGTACCGACTGAGTTGCCATTCTTCTGGCTACAACGTGCCGTTCCGTTTCTTCTTGTTGCGCCTCGGCTCCCCCACGCCAGCCACACTTGTTTAGCCAACGCGGGATTGCCTTGTTGACCATTAAAACGAGCCG
This sequence comes from Idiotropiscis lumnitzeri, assembly GCF_059441095.1. NCBI lineage: Eukaryota > Metazoa > Chordata > Actinopteri > Syngnathiformes > Syngnathidae > Idiotropiscis > Idiotropiscis lumnitzeri. Next base: position 22,884,689 of record NC_142398.1, on the reverse strand, counting down.
AGCTGTCATCGCTGAATGCTCACAGGTGCTCGCGCACGTGAGCATTAGTTGCCCACTTAGCTCGCTCGAGTTTGAGTGTATTGCACTAGTTAACGAGTTTGTAGCGTCTCAATTGTGTATTGTTGGTCCCCAAAGCAAAAAAATTTAATATCTTTAATCCGAGAGGGAACATATCGAGTCTAAGTACGTTAAACAATGTACCAGTGTTATGCCAAAATTGTTGACAGCCAACGTACTACCGTGAACTTTCAGATTGGTTTGTTTACATTCATACAGGTAGAACTTAAAAAACGGACGTGCTGACAATTGAAATAACCTAAGAATATATGCATAGATATAGGGAGTATGTATATGCATAGCTATAAGCAGGGAGGGCCACTACCACTACCCCTTCCCCTTTGGGTGCCCTAAACTGAAAAGTCAGATGGTGCCCCCCACATCAACCCGATATGGCAATTTTTCGGAGGCCAAAATTTTGTGTACGTGTGCGTGTGTGTGGGTGTGGGTGTGTGTGTGTGTGACTGCTGCGCTGAGTTGTCCAGAAATGTCTTGGCCTATTTTTTTGTGGAATTGTTCACTATTTGCTAAACTTCTCTTGTCATCCTGCTGCCATTGCTTGCATTACAAGTAAAAATCATCATATATATTTTTAAGGGAAACATCAATTACTGATGGCTTCTCACTATTTGTGGGGCATAACAATAGTCTCCTAATATCCTGCTTACAAAAAATGAAAGGTGATTTTTGTCTTCACATACAGTAAAAAGCAGCAGTTCTGACCACTTCGCTTCAGAGGGCAGCAAGAGCAGCAGCCCGCCTCACTCAGCGGCATCCGCCCTCATGAGTCCTTGAGTTGGGACCCAGCCCCACCGTGGCCCATGCACTGTACTCGTTTCCCTCCCCGTGCTCCTCGTCCCTCAAGCTGACGCAGAACCCCAGGCATCTACCTCCCATCCCCCTGCCCCACCCCCACCCGGTCCCCAGCGACTCGCCGCCGCCCACCATGGCGCCCGGCACCGAGACGGTCCACTACATCCACCTGCACAACTCAAGCCAGTCAGTGCTGGAGGCCCTGCGCACCCAACGGCGCGAGGGCCTCTTCTGCGACGTGACGGTGCGCATCCATGACGCCTCATTGCGGGCACACGCCTGCGTCCTGGCGGCTGGCAGCCCCTTCTTCCAGGACAAACTGCTCTTGGGCCACTCGGAGATCTCCGTGCCGCCTCTGGTGCCTGCCGAAACAGTCAAGCAGTTGGTGGACTTCATGTACAGCGGCTCGCTGGTGGTGCTCCAGTCGCAGGCGCTCTGCATCCTCACCGCCGCCAGCATCCTGCAAATCAAGACGGTCATTGACGAGTGCACTCAGATTATCTCGCAGAGGAAGGCGGCCAGTGCAGCCGCTGCGGCGGCAGCTGCGGCCGCGGCAGCCGGTGGAGGAATGCTGGGCGGCGTCCTCCCCAAACAAGAGGAACGCGGCGGGGGGAAAGGAAGGGAGAGCGGTGGTAGCTGTTCCGGCGGCGGCAGCGGAGGATACCCCAACTTCCCCAACTTCATGGTGGAGTGCGGCGCCAGTAACATGGGCGGTGAGAGCGGGCCCGGCCCTAGGGTTCCTACGCAAGTATGGAAAGTATGGAATTCATTTTGTTTTTTGTTTTGTTTTGTTTTATTTCCAATTCTGCAAAACATAAACAATTGCATGGTCCAATTTAACGCGCAATGTGAGTCGGTCACAAGTGAGACAGTGCGGTGAGAGGTATGTGCAGCTCCCATTAGGTCAGTTCTACCAATATCTGTTAACAGAAAGCTAACAGTGTAGGAATTAAGATGATAAGTGCTGGCTTTTCTCTTAACCTTGTAACCATGGGCATACTGAATTTCGTTTTATATTTCTTTTGTAACTATTGCATGTTCGTGTTTTATTTACATACATACCCATTTATTTCATATACTTTAAGAAAACGGGCATCCAGTAGCTCAAAAACCTGACAAGATAGGGAAGAACTGACTGTGTGTGTCTGTCCAGTAAATTTCAATGATGCACAAATTTTCCCTATCGCCCGCGAATGGCCGGTTGTCCACTCTACTTTTTTAAAAAATAAGCAAGGCCAAGTGTTCAAAAGACAAACGACTACCTAGTGAGGACTCTGACCTGAACCGAAAGCGCTTCGTTTCGTTTTGCTCTATTCTGATTTCAAGCTTTTTAACGTTCTCACTGAGAACTTTAAACCCGTCAAAGGTTCTTATCTTTTTAAAATGTTACATTTATTGCATTAAGATAACAAATACATGTATTTATTTTAAATGGTATGGCAGCAACATGTACGGATTTTTGATTATTCTTCCAAATGTGTAGGAACCCTGCGGCCCCATGGAGCAGGCCAACAATCTGATGGCGCTGGGGGACATGGGAACGGCGAGCCTGTGCGGAGGCGGCGAGGCTCTGGGCGGTGGCCTCATGAAGCAGAGCCCCAGCTGCACGCAGGACGTTCGCTACAAGCTGCGCGATTTGCTGGCACAGACGGCGGACAACGGGGGTGCCGTTCAAGCCGGCAGCCTGTCGGTGAGCTGCAGCTCGGGCGTTGGCAGCGTGGACAGCGTGGGCAGGGATAGTCTGCGTGGCAACGCCACTGACCTGTCCGACGACCTGGTGGGCATGGAGCACTTCAGTGAGGAGGAGGACTTGGACGGCAGGGAGCGCGGCAGAGACGGAGACCGAGACAGGGGGGCCAGCCACAGCCGCAAGCAGAGGCAGCCGCTCAGACTGCAGGTAAGTGCCGGTCAGTGGCCACACACAATAACATTTACAGCACTTCAGTTTTTTACGAAATCTTTTAACAACAATCTAAATACATCCAAACCCAAGTTGAGAATGCGAGCAAGAGCAATGGATAGGCACAAATATATGTAATACCATGTCTTAAAATCAGCAATAAAGTGGCACCACAAAATTCAATAGTGACATAGTGAGGGTTTACTGTAATGCCATAATGGAATAGAATGTGAAGAATTTTAGCCAGCCGGGCGTCATGATGTCATGCTTTGATGCCCTTTGACATTGTGCTACACCTGGTATGCCCGCTTTGGCCACCAGTGGGCAGTATGATATATACTTCCATCCATCCATAATCCAATTATCCACTATACATGTATATAAAAAAAAAAGACAGCCTCAATGTCAGTAGGCTTCAGTAAGATTGGTCGCTTTTTAAGCTGCATGAAAAATATCTGCCTGAGATTGTTGTGATGTGGTCTCTGCATGTGTTGCTTCGCCATCCTAGAGGTTCATAACAACCACAATATCAATGCTCTTTTCCTTAGCCTGTCTGTGGCATTTTCATTTGTGATTTAGCATTTAACTAGCTCAAGTTCAAACACAAATCTGAAATGACCAATGCCACGAGGGGATGTTGTAGGCCTCACAAACCAACTGCCCGAGTTCCTGATGACACAAGGCCGTGACGTGATCATGAAGTTTTAATTTTGTACTTACTTACTTAATAATATTTTAGAGTTTGAGTGCCAGAGTTGAATCATTAACTCTACTGTTACTAATCTTGTTTGAGCTTTTTTTTAACCACACAACTCTCTGTACTTAAGTACATAGTGTGAGTTGTGTGGGTGTGAGTGTAGGGATGGTACGGGGTTTACGGGGAAGGGTTGCCATGGTTACAGCTTTCAGGCATGCAGAGCTGCATCGCTTGGCTTTTCTTTGCTTTTGCCTCCTCGCACTGCATTGGCGCACATGACTGACATGTTGGTGCATAGTGCGCCTCTCTCACTGAAAGCTATGGACGTCTCCATGCTCACTGTAGGTTATTAATAGACGCTGCTGCTTTTTTTTTTTTCTTTTTTGTAATGTCATTTACATGTTCTGTTCCAGGTTCTGGGAGGCGGAGGTGAGGGCGTGGTGGTCAAAGACGAAGGTGTGCAGGACGCCGACGGGACGGCCTTCGCCCTGGAGGACGGTCGGCGGGATGGAGAGCAGGGCGGACCACAGGGAGCCATGGCGGGCTTTGGACAGGTGAGATTAAACGGGGAAAGTATCGAATGGATGCCGGCAGCTTAGTAGGGTTCATTTTGATTGTGAGGCGTGTTCATGCAACAGACTGCATGAGGAGAATGCAGCTTGTGCAAACAATACAGTGCATTATGGAAAAGCTGGAATAGACAGTGACTCACACCGTGCTTAAGCTTCCATGCCTCCACCCCAAATCCAAACAAATGTTAGTTGGCTTCCTTCATATGACCAGTGGCCATGCACTGCTCTTGTGGTGTGGAATTGAAATAAATGCATTTATGCAATAAAACCACTGTCGTGAGGATACGCAGTGAAGAAATGGATGGAGAGATAGAGATGCTTCAAAAAAAATCAAAGAGCAAAAGTTCCAGCGAGGAGGCCGAGTGGCCGCATTGGACGTATCATTTTTGGACAAGTGGTGTACGCGTAGCCCAGAACGGCCTTGGTGGAAAAAGGGAAGTCAAGCGAACGCTTATGGCTGCAATTGTAATATGTCGTCGGACAAATCGGAATACAAAATCTCAGAAATACAGTCAGAGCTATTGCGTTTCAAAGAAGACGATGTGTTGTCGGTGTTAACGTCGCTTACAGTCAAAAACTGATGCCAATCCTCATCCAAATAAGTTTGCGCATCTACTCGTTCCCATTTCAGTCTCTGTAAATATCCCGCTTGGTGCTTTTATTCCTGTGCATCCTCACCATGATCAGCAAAGAAGCCATATGCTGCGTCCGAACTGCCTACATCTACATCATCAGCTGCACTGCTCCTTCTGATGAGCAGACGCAGCACAAAAATGACCCGCTGATCCTCCCGAGACCGCCGCTAAGCAGGGCCGCCTTTTACCGACACGCTTACCCGGGCTTGAGCCCCGGGGCCTATGAAAGTCTCGGATGTATGGGGAATTAAAAAAAATATATATTGATTTTTCTGTCCATCATGTTATATTTTTGCCATGAGTTGACCAACCTGCAGGCGATTCGGTGCTGCAGCCGAAGCAGCCAGGGCCGATTGAATTATTTCATATTATTCTGCCACTTGTTCACTTGCTGCTGCAGTATTTGAAGAAGACCTATTGGACAGCATTAAATTTGTCTATTTGTCAGTCAGCTGTGTCATTAGGGCATCCTCAAACCTTCACACACCCGTACGATATACTATGACAATTTTCTGCCAATCCCGAAGTGAACGCGCGTTCTCCTACCTTCGCCAATAGTCGGGAATGTTCGCCCAAAAGCGGCATCTTGGCTTTAAGGTTAGGGAGGAGGGCTAGCCCCCGGGGCCAATAAGTAGGTAAAGGCGACCCTGCCGCTAAGGCTTTTGGAGGAGTCGTTACACGCTGGTTGAATCTGGAACATGTGTCGCGTGGTCCACATGAGAAGACGTGTCATAGGCTGCAGCTGCAGCAAACGCCATCATTAGTGGCAGGTTCCAACCAATGAAATCCGTCAAGTCCAACCCCCGCCCGGCTCCTGCCCCATGAGCCGTAAAACAAGAATACCTTTAAAAGCTCACGAAGCCGCCGGGAGGCAAACACTTTGACGCTTTGAAAGAAGAACCCGTGTGACCAGGAGGCCTTCGCCCTCTCGTCAAACACTCCTTCATCTCCATCTTCACACGCTTTGTACCTGCGATGCCAAGGTCAGGCAAAGTTTGGCGCTTGGGGCACAGATGGCTCGCTCCCTTCCTTAATCCGACCCTCTAATAAGCGAACTGAAAATGAGAGCTACAACTCAAACAGCTACAAGTTTGACACTGTTTCACAATACTAATATGGACTTTGGCTTCTCTCCAACCCAGAAAAGCTGTCCGGTATATGAACCAGTTTATTGATAGTTCCACTTTTTTTTTTTTTAACTAGCCTCACGGGCCATGTCAAATATCATTTGTAGTTCACGCCATGGGCCACTAAAAAAATAGTGGCTGCAGTTTGGACATCCCTTGGTTAAAAGTATCAAATATATGGTATAATTGAGAAATAACTTCTCCAAGGCTTCGGGGTGGATTATTATTATTTTTTTTTTGTCTTAAGTTGTGAAAATTTGACTCATTCTGGAGCAGATGAAAAAGTCCTTGCATGTGCTGGAAATATCTTGGAAAATATTGTCAAGAAAAGATCGGGAGCCCTCGTCAGGAATCCTGAAATTTTTGCTATTCGCCGGTGGGCACATGTTTTGTCCGTATTTAGGATGACACTTTTGTCATTGCTCTGGTTATGATGTGCGTGGTCCAGTGGTTTTGCCTCAATAAAAATTGACTTGTTCTACAGTTCCCACATCTCTGCACATCGCTTTTGTTCTTAAATTTGGGCTCCAGTACACTCTTCTTGTATTCCTCAGACGTCTTCTCACTCTCTACAATTCCTATTATTGAATAACCTGACAAAAAACTCCACAGCCACAGCTCCCAGATCACACTGTGCGACTCCTTTAAAACGAGCGCGACAGTTGCATGAATTTATTGTGCTCGTTTTGAAGGCGCCGTGCGTGATTGTTTAAAGCAGAGGGGGACTCATTGGACCGCAGGGAGTAGCCACGACTGACAAGTTAATTGCTGCCGGCATTAAAAGCAGCCTCAGATCCTAAAAAGTGCACAGGAAGGCACCCGGCGATGTGGCCCGACCAGTCCGACGGCGGCGTTCTTTCCGCCGAATGCGCGCAACTTTTTGTGGCTTTCGTAAGAGACGTTCAAAACAAATAGCAACATTCCCGAGTGATGTGCAGTGAAAAGCAAAAGCAGTTCTTGAGATTTAAGGACGTAACGCCACGACTCAGATGAGGGCTGCACTCATGGAGGTAAGTGTCCAACGATTCTCAGGCTCGCTTCCCATCCGGGATGGCTAAAAGGTTACAAATATGCTCCGTGTTTCATTCCGACCGTCTGCGTGGCGTCTTCCAGGACTTCTATGATGAGCAGGGGGTCTTCACCGAGAGTTTCTGGCCGCAGAGCGAGCCTCCTCAAGCCATGGCCTTTAATCCCAGCAGAGGACGGGTCAACAAGCCTCTGACTCCGCCCCCAACCTCGCAGTCCATTAACAACCAGGTATGTGTGTGTTTTCTCACTTTCGGGACTTTGGACTAATGTGTTGTGCTTGAGGAAATCAACTGACTTTAAACACCGTGCCACTTAGCGCTCTCAGAAAAAAATTGCATTTTTTTTTTCTGATTTATCTTTGTTTAACGATAAACAATTTAGGGTTGCACAAGAACATCGGTATTGCAATAATTTATCATTTTCTCATGGAACTGTATTCTTTTATTTGAATATGACCAGTCAGATGCTCACTTAAATGCACATTACCACCCAAATAGCTGGACAATATCATTATTATTATTCTTTTGCTCCATGGAAAAAAAATAGAATACTTTCATGAGAAAATAAAAAACTTAACTTCTTTCGATACATGTTACCCTCTCGCAATAATGTCAAATTTTGCAATTATAATCATCCATATTGCATATCCCTTGCACTGTCATATTGCATGTTATAAAAACATACAGATATGACCTGATTATAAATAAACATTATTTGACACTTTTTGCTTCAGTTCATTGGACTTTGCGCCGCTTCTTCTGGTCTACTCATCTCAGCCACCTGGGGGCAAAACACATTGAAATACGGCGCCTACAACCGGTCTAAATTCCTTAGTAAGCCGCGTGCAATTAGTCTTCCTTCTACGAGGATAAATAACATCCTTCATTTTTTTCGATTGACAATAGTCGTTGAATGGTTTAGAAAGAAATATTTTGAGCGGATGCGCAACTCTAAATTTCATCAGATGCTCCGTGTGCAGCTTCTTTTCCAATACCCAGTGAGCCAATCGCAGCCGCCGCCGTTTTACATGGGAGGGATGGACACCATGGCGGGGACAGACGGCAGCCAACAGGCTCCGCCCCCGGCCCCCATGACTCCGGTGCCGCCCCCCACACCCAACACGGCCGCCGCCGCCGCCGCCGCCTGCTCTTCGGGCCCCTCGCCTTCCTCCCAAGGATCCGAGACCTCCTTCGACTGCACGCACTGTGGCAAATCGTTACGTTCCAGGAAGAACTACAGCAAGCACATGTTCATCCACTCCGGTAAGTTGACATCAACGCGATGTGCAGAAGCAATTTTTTTGTTTTTCATGTAATACTGTTTGCAAGAAGAATAGAACTCTTTTTAAACTTGGAAATAGCGCAATTTCTATTTAACCTATGTGCGATACATTTGAATTGAAACAAACTACAGTTATTTATCTTTGTGTGTTTAAGGGTGGTGTTGATTTTCAAACTTTTTTCATCGAGTTACTTGACTTTATTTCTGTAAAATGATCTCTCTCAAAATAATACAACTTTATTACCCTCAGAATTTGACATCATTTTGAGTTTTTTACTCTTAATGATATGACGTTATCATCTTGGAATTTATAGGTTCCCTGTAACGTTGCAGCTGTATTTGTGTAATACTCATAAATGTTTGCATATAGTATATTTTCTCTCTTATACTGCAAAAAAATACATTTTTGGCTTTATTCTCAAATTGTAATGATGAAGACAAATTTCTTTCCCTGATTTTGGGGATTTTTTTATAACCACTACTGCTGTAAAAGTTAAGCTTCAATTTCAGTTTCAATTTATTATTATTATTATTTGTTTTAACCGTATATATTTTTTGGCTTTCATTTGAGTTTTTTTTTGTTTGTTTGTTTGTTGTTGTTGGGGGTTGCTTTATTATTGGGAGACTTTTTGTGCCTTTGTAATATTACAACTTAACGAATATATTCTTTCTCAGTTTTTATAAACCTTTAGGCCTTTATTTTAATGTTTGTCAGCATAGAACGTGGAGAGACAAGATTTTTTCATGGGGCGAGGCACTTGGTTTAAAAAGTTTGAGAACTGCCGTTAGCGTCTGTCGTGTACATACGCGATGTTCCCATCATGATTGTGCACTTGTCGTGACATGGCGTTCCTGCCGCGTTCCGGCCTGATGTCTACTAAGCCAAGCGTCTCAGTCACTAAAATGATTCCCTGGGCACATACCTGCCCGCAGGTCAGAAACCTCATCAGTGCTCCATCTGCTGGCGCTCCTTCTCCCTGCGCGACTACCTCCTCAAGCACATGGTGGTGCACACGGGCGTGCGGGCCTTCCAGTGCTCCATGTGCGGCAAGCGTTTCACGCAGAAGAGCTCGCTCAATGTGCACATGCGCACGCACCGCGCCGAGCGCACTTTCCAGTGCAACGTGTGCCACCGGGCCTTCACCCACCGCACCTTGCTGGAGCGCCACGCTCTGCAGCACGCCCCCCAGGCCACGCCGGGGCGCGGCGCCGACATGACCTCGCCCGCCAAGCACAGCCCCCCCGCCATGGGGGGGCCCTCAGGTATGGCCGGGCCGGCGGGCATGGTGGGCAGCATGGCCAACATGCCGGGACACGGCGCCGTGTCCAACTAGGTCGCGCCACGCCGGGCCCTCCCTCGAGCCGGCTGACAGCAGAGGTGGGAGTCGCGGGTCACAATACTTGACTCTTGACGGGCTGGAGACTTGGGAATCATGAAACATGACTTCAACTTGTTTGTTTAAACACTCATCAACTATTTCCCACCTTACATATTTTAAAAATTCTAAAGACACGCCGCTAATCAACGATGCCACAAATACTGGATACATTGTTGACAGTGCACTTCCATTTTTCATCAGCTCACGCATGTTTGACTGTTAAATTTTCATTTTTTTTTCTCCTTTTGAATATCTTTAATTGCTGGCAAACGATTTTTCAGTAACAGTAAAAATGAGTGAACTTGCAAATTAGTTCACTGTGTCCGCCCCTTAATGTTCTACTTGAATATGGGATTACTCGATCAGTAACAGACCATACGGAGACTGTTTCTGGACCGTGATACAAAAATTGTGAATTCTAAACAGCGGCTACCTGGTCCAAGCACAGCTTCTGATTGCAAAGTGGCTCATGTTGCCGCGCGCCGCTCGATGGTACGACTCGACTTGACTCCAATTCAGCGGCGACTCGCCTGATTCTTACCACAGTAATTTGGGACGTGAGACTGACTCATAGTACGACTCGCACATCTGTGACTGACTCCCACCTCCGCCCAACAGTCTGAAAACTTCCAACGGGGCTCCAGCAGCGGCTCTTTTGGAAACCAATGCACAACTCGCAGAACCGTATTTCCTCATCCTCACGCTATTGAGCCCACGCGGCCACCAACCTCACAGTATTAACCTACACTTGAACGGTTCCAAAAAAAAAAAAAGGCCTCTGCGGGAATGCCGTCTGGGGCCAGCTTGGGGGGGGCATTGAGGGTGGGCGTGTGTTATCGGGTTGGCCTGGGGGTACGTGGTGCTTCCTTGGGATTCATGAGAAAGCTCCTGAGAAGATTTTTAGACGAGATTTGAAAGGTTTCATTCACAATCACCTCATTTGTTCTCAAAACGTGACAGTTGGTTCAGCGCCACCACTGCTTCCGACTTGTTGGAATGACCCAAAACCTGAAGTGAGGGGTCCCTTTCAGCTGCTCAAAACTGAAATGACTCGATAGTAGCTGAAAAAGTAGCTGCGTCACTTTTTGCTTGACTTGAATGTCCCTAAGTTAGCTGGCTGAATGTTATCTTAGCGTTGTTCGTTTCTGAGAAGGACTTTTCCCCCCCGGGTTGCTACTAAATTGGAAGCACTTACACAAGACGGATTGTTGTTTTTTGACTTTCGCCACAGCGAGTAACTCGCATAAAATGTTTGGCACAATTTTTACGCCGGATGCTCTTCCTGACGCAATCCACCCACAGGGTGAAAAACATGAAGGGTCTTGCCAAGGGACCCGACTGGATGCGACCTTTCACCCTGACCGGGGCCCAGAGTCTCCCGTGTCTGAAGTCAGCTGTGCTTCCCACTGAGCCACCGAAGACTCGATGGATGGATGGCACGAAATTGTAAAACATTTCACGTTATTGTCAATGACGGCAAAGCTTGATGAGCTGTTTATGTTTGATTTGGTTGAATTTTTTTGAAAAATCAGCCCTCAAAGGCACTTTCAGTTAATACCATGAAAGTTGCTAGATATGTCGACCATGACCAGACCCACAAAAACGTATCAAGAAGCCACGCCTAGAAAGAAAGTGCCATTTTAGGATTCCTAATAAACAGTGGACGCACTTCCCGGAATTTTCTTTTTTTTCTACTTGACTGCTACCAAATTTAAAGCACTTAGACGACGCGAAATCAGAAACAATTAGACTTTTCATTTTTTGCGTGTTGGCAGAGCATAGCAGTGAATTTTGAATCGCTTTCATCCTGTTGACAATGTCAATTAGGTATTTATTTTTTCAGCGCCTGAAGCCAGTTTGACACAACGACATGAAATCTGGTAGACTTGTCTTTCATGACGGCACCCACCAAAAGCTCAAAAAAAGCTCTTTCCACTGGTCCTTCCAAGCCAGACTCTTCCTGGAGATTTTGTGTCATGACGACCAAGTCTAAAGCTCTGATTGGAGACAAATGGAAAGATGCGAAACGGCCACATTTTGGAGTTTTTGTCACTGCGTGTTAGCAGAGTGTGCCACCCAAGTTTGAGGCAAGTTCATTGTGTTGAAAATGTACATTTGGTTTTGGTTTGCATTTTTGGAAAATTCAGCCCCAAGACCATTTTGACTTTTAGTTTCTTTTCTGTTTATAGTTGTCCTGTTTTTTTAGGGGTCTTCTTGAGCAGGTAAACGACAGCAAATTTTGCTTGAACTCCGTTAAAAAAGAGTGTTCTCTTTAGTTGTAAAATCATCCATTTTGTGGACATTTCAGGACCCCAAATTCTCCCGAGACTCAAAAGAGTTGACTGTGAATGAAACCCAGCGTGGAGAAAGAAAGTCGGAGGCGTGAAATGAAATTCACCTTCATCCATCAAGACACTTTGGTCACAGTTCCTACGGGCATCTACCGGCTGCCCCCCATGATCAAATACCTCGAAATAGAATGGACTCCAAATAAGAAATGTTTGGGAAACATTTCAAGCTTATATTACACATGCACACTCACCCCCACACACGCACGCACGCACACACAAACACACACAAGGCGACAATTACCTCGGCGGTCCAAAGACGGGCTTTTTTCGTGTCATATTTGAAGCTACAACAGTTAAAGCTTAAAAGATGGACCCGTTTACATTTAAAATGTTTCATACTTCAGTGTAAAAAAAAAAAAAAATGCGGTAAAAGCGCTGATCTTTGTTGCTCCTGTGATCCAGAAGTTTAGAAAAATGCTTTTAAAGTGAAAGAGCCATTGAGAGGAAGTGAAAGTCTGTGGGAAAACATTGACAAATCAATGATTTCTATCAGGATTTTTAATATATATATATATATGTATGTATGTATATATTAAAAAACCTGATAGAAATCATTGATTTGTCAATGTTTTCCCACAGACTTTCACTTCCTCTCAATGGCTCTTTCACTTTTTGTATATATATATACGTATATATGTATATATATATATATATATATATATATGTGTGTATGTATATATATATGTATGTATATATATATGTATATATATATATATATATATATATATATATACACGTGTGTATAAATGAATGAATGTTTGGTTGGTTGGTTGTGTTTCGAGGCTGGTCAGTGTTTATTGCTCTTCTCGTGGCACAATTTTTTTTTTAAGTCAAACTAAAAATGAATCATGAAATAGTACAATCACCCCTCAAAGAGTTTTTGACAAAGTCAAAAAAATGGTGATAACGTGAAGTTATCACATTAATATTTATTGCAATTTGATCTCTATGCACACTTAAGTTTGCACATCCTGTTTCTTAGAGCTAGATGTTGTCGTCCCCCTTTAAGCATTTGGACTCTTTTTGTTGCCCCCCACCCCTACAGCGAACCTCCTCACCCGACTTGAATTCCAAAATTGTTTTCGGAAACCAAGAGCTTGTGGAGACTTTACTCAAAAGATTAGACATGAGATGTCCCCGTGGTGAAATGTGGCAAAGACACAGCAGTGTGCACGTGCTGTCAAGTAATAAGCTAAAATGTCCTCTTTGAACGCCAAACCTCTTGTGCTTTGTTTTAATTTTTTTCGGGGTTGTTGTTGTTGTTATTGTTGTTGTTGTTGTTGTTGCTATTGTTGTTTGTGTTCTCTCTCTGGACATATTTACCTCATTTTTCCTGCTGCCAACAAAACACGCAGGCGGCGTTCTGCTCAGTTGACTTAACAGTGTTTTGAATTTTTTTCTGTTTTGTTCAAATTTAATTTTTCCTCTGCAGCAGAAGTGGTTGTGGTGCATTCAAGGACGCGTGTACAGTACTGTAACATGTTGGCGCTTTGTGACGTACTGTGTGATGCCTTTTCATTTCTCTTTTGGGATGTTTTCTACAAGAAATCCTCTCTGAGCAGTGGCGGTTTTATAAACTTGTCATCCAAAAAAAAAAAAAAAAACAAGCAAGCTGATCTTTTCTGTACGACAAAGGCTAAGAGGCATGATTTTAACCTTTTTCTGACAACTTGTAGATGTTGTAGTCGATGACTTTAATTGAATTTGAAAACTGATTGAGTGATTCTGAGGATTTTTTTTCTCCAATTAAACGTCTTCTATGACTGATTTTCATCTCCATTATTTTGTGTTTGTGTGTGACTTGAACCAAAACGACATCGTTGCTCAAAAACCTACTGAAGCGTATCGCTTCCTCAACTCACTTTGTATATAAAAAACTCCAAATCCTGGATCCGCAAACCCGGACCTCTGGTGGTGGTTTTACTGAACTCTGTTCGGGTGTCAGGTGCCAAGATGTGTTCGACATCCAATATGTTGGCATTTCCTCATTTTGACAATCTGAAATTCACCCCCTAATCTTTATCTTTTACTGAAAAGCTGTGCTGATCTCAAATTCAAAGCGGCAGGGATCTGTTAGTCAGCACAAATACTTTACAAAGTGGAGTTTTACAGACATGCTGTTGAAAAACATATGTGGCGTATATCGACATTAGTCTTTTGTGAGATAAAAAGTTTGTTCATTTGGGGGATTTTTATTTATTTATTTTTTCAAAACACAGAGGGCAATTGTCACACTGTAACACTACTATTGTCAAAATTTATGCTGGAATGTCTGTATTATTTTTAGACTATTGAAGACCTTAAAAAATTGAAGTGGCGTAAATGCGCTAGATACATACCGAGGGGCCTTTTTGCTGCCTCGCACATGCTCCACTTGAGTGAAGCGAGCAATCACTGACTAGAATTCCGTGGTAACAGCAATTTCTGGCAACTTTTTCCTGAAGTCCCTCCACAGATACGGCGGAAGTATTCAAACCCAGGACGATTCAGTTCCGTTATGCTTTTCATCGTTTGATTTCAACTCCATGCGACACAAATGCAAAGCACTTCTCGGAGACAGATGGTGTAAAAGTAAGAAATGACGTTTTTCTTGTATATGTCATTTTCAGACATTTGAGGCTCTTCCGAGCACTTTGCGAGCCAAAAAAATGACTACAATCCCCCTCAACTTTCTCTTTTTTTTGTTGTTTTGCCCAACTTGAGAGGCTGGACCATTGTTGGTGTCAAATGGCGTGGCGGGAGGCACATTGTCTTGCAATGAATAGACACCCCCGCCCCCCCAAATAGTCAACCAACCCCCCGCAACACACACACACACACACACAGTTTTCTGTTGCCAGGGAGACACTTTCAAGTCGAGGTGGCGGCCAACAGAGCGTCCATTCAAATGGCCACCACAGGGCTGTGTGGGCGCCAAGACAACAGATGGAGGCCACACCAGCGAGGACGTTCAGCATCTTTTTATTATTTGGAAAAATAGTCTTGGCTAATTCCTTCATTGACAAAGAGCAGAATATAATGTACAGCACCGTCCCTCTTAAATAACTTCTTTCCCCCCCATTGACCTGAAGTGCCTTGCAAATATCATCCATCGAAAGGAAGCAACTTAAATAATCCTGACAAACGAGCATAGATATACAATACAAAATAAGAATAACACAAAATGCTTAAATTAACTTAAATTAAATCATAACTTTTTCAAAAATGTTATTTTACAAAAAAGACAATCTGTGTGAGAAAGCATTCAGAGGACAAATAGGACAACAAAATGTTTGATCATGGGCGGATTAGAGGGCAAAAAACTTCAAAGTTCAGAGAGCAACCACTTTTTTAAATGTATTCATTATTATTATTATTATTCTTTTTTTTTTTTTTTTACGAAGGAGGCCAGTATGGCCAAACATCCGCCATTTGATGCGGTTCCTGGGTTTGAGAAAAAGGCCTGGGTGCAAACATTGCAAAACAAAAATAAACAAAAAAAAAAAACAAACACTATCTTGGCACCTTTTTTTTTTTCCAAATCATTTCTCATACCGTCCATTTACTATTTCTCTTTATTTGTACCCTCCCGATGCCTGACAAAGAGGCAGAACAGAAAGCTAAGCGGCCGTTTACGTTTAACCGTAAACTTGACATTTTTTTGTTCCCCTTACACGACCCCGCCAGTTCCTATTTCCAGTCGAGAACCAGCTCAGTCTGAATATCAGTCAAAGGTCTCAGCAGCAGCAAGCGAAGAGCAGCATCTCATCCAGGAGCATAAAAACTCTCCCATACAGCAAAATGAGCGAGCCCGTCGCCGGCCCCTTTACACCTGCAACACATACCACTGTTAGAAAACGGAGTTTTGACTCCAGGCAACACAGATGTAAAGCAGTTGTCAGAAGCATCTGGGATGGGATGGCAGTTAACAGCTGTCGGTGGGCTCCGTGCAACACATATGAAGCAAATGTACTGAAAAATAGTTTGCAACTTATATGTTTATTTATAGATCAAATTTCATTCACTACCACCCCAGTGGGGGAAAAAAATTGGATCTTTGACGTCTTTTGCCGTCAATGGTAGTAAATGAGTTAAAAGTGGTTTCTTAAGATGGAACCCAGAAAAAACAAAGAAACAAATACTATGAAAACAGCCGGGGCACCGAAAATGAACCCTGCGGAGCGCCATACGACGGTGGCGCAGAGCCAACTCAAAAAGTTCTGCCGGGCAAATAGGATCTAAATCACTCAAGAGCGCCACCACTAATGTCCACCTGATGTTGCAAACGAGCCAACACAATACTGCGGTGCACCGTTTTGAACTCTGCTGTCAAATCCGGCAAAACAAGACACACATGGAGACATTTTCCCTTCCTTTCAACCTTTGAAAGCACGCACTTTGTTGCATAAGCACTGTTTCTGACCGCTGTTTCATATTTGTGTTGCACGGAGTTCAATCACACCTGCGAACCGCAATACCAGGCCAGGACCAGAATCGTCCTGATCTTGAACGAGTTGTCGTGTTCAGCCGTATAAGCACTGTAGCTTCACGTCAGCGTTACATTGAGTTCACCTTCACTGTGAACGACTGTACCAGTCCGGGAGCGCTGGACTGCGTGCCACAATTCTTCTTATCGCTTAGTTTCAACTCCATGCATCACAGATGGAAAGCCGTTCTCAGAAACGGCCTTACATACAGTATGTATATATAAAAAAAAAAAAGTGTTACAATTTAGCTGTCCTGTCAATTACTGTACTAGTCTCTAGTTTCCCACAACCGCTTCACGTGTGTGTCGCATGGAGCCAAAGCTAAAGCTCCTTCAAGAGGGTCACAACTACTCACCTCAGTTGCAATTATACATTCGTCCTTCTCCTCCGACATGACAAACACAGATTTGTACTTGTTGTCCGCACATGCGGACGTTTCTGGGCTATTTGATTCCGACACATCGCTGTGGGGAAAGAGAAAAGGAAAAAGTTTAGCTTTAGCCGGGACTCTGTCAACGTCAACTTCATTCAGTCCCTACACAAGTACCGAATTTGAAATGAGAACTTTCCGTGCCAAAATCGTACGTACGATATTACCTGGCTAGGGTCGCCTGGAAATTACGTGCTTACATAATGGCATATGAATTCTAATAATCTGTCCGTAATCTCTTTTCCAATTGAGAATTCTCGTAATTATAGTCTGGAAAAGGTAGAGAATTTTAGCACTTCAAATGATTAGGAACCTCCAGGAACATGGTTAAGATTGACTGTTCCTACATAGGGTTGGAAAAGTACTACATTTGATTTTTTATTATTGTGATTTCCAGATCTGGAAAACCTTTGACAAATCGAAACTGGTATGTGGAATTGTTTTTTTTCAAGAGCCATAAAAGTCGAATGCAGGCAATTGGACGCTTGCCGGTGCTGACAGAAATGTCATCTTTCATCGAAAAGGCTTCTTTAAAGGCCTCTACACACCAATCCGCCGTCGGATTGTTTGGCGTAGCACGCCAAGTCGTAAAGTCGGAGTCCTTGTTGGGACGGACGACGGTGAAGTTCAAGCTATTCCTCAACAACTAAATCAACTTCTCTTGTATGGACGTTATGTCTGACTGGACCGAAAAGCGCAAAGACGAAGTAATTGCTCTCGTTCACGAAAGACCGCCGTTATTCAACATCACCGTGAAAGGCTATGCATTGACTAGCGCCCCCGATGGCATGGACGGGTACTACAGCTCACGCATGCCCAGAAGCTCCGCAGCAATTGGCATCTCCGCTTGCTTTTGCTGTGTATTCTTCTGTCATTTTCATGGCCAACGTGCCAACTTTGAGGACGACGCGGCAGTCAGTCACAACGGCAGACGTCGGTTGGTGTGTGGAGGCCTTAAGGCTTCTTTATTCTCGTATAATGCCGCTCGCAGTTTGCCTTGATACTCGTGTGCAAAGCACACGCGTCGGTTTGAAAATATGTTTCACTCCAAGTCGGAGGCTGCCGCTACGGCTGATATTTGTGAGGACACCACAGAGTGGAATTTCCTCAGTCCTTTCTGGCTAATTCCGGTCGGCATTCTTACTCTGCCAAACAAACTCAGCGTTTGGGATTGGTGGCTGTCCTACCATTTTAAGCGTTTGCTGTGTTTCTCCTCAATCTCAAGGGAGTCCAGGTATTGGCACTTGTCCTCACAGGCTGCCTCCGACACGGCGTCTTTGGCCGCCTGCTCGTAGTTGACCTCGCGCACCAGGTTGTAATCTGCGGGCGGTGGTCTGCTCTTGTAGCTCTGCCGTCCCGGCGACGCCCCCTCGTCAGGGTTTCCCCCGCTGCACAAGTCCATCTTTTTGTTGATGTTTTTCACGCCCGTCGTCGGCACGACCACGCTGTCCCGCTCGCCGCGTGTGCAGTTATTGGTCAGATTGTTAATAGTTTCGCCCTCGCCGCCCACGTCCCCCGGACCATCACGTTGGACTTTGGAGCGGAAGAATCCAACGAGCACAGCGCACCCCGCCAGAAGGAGGAGCACCAGAGACACCCCGGATCCAACTGCCATCCAGGGCACCTCGGAGCCTCGGATGGCGGCATGCTCAGGTAGCAAGAACTGGCAGTTGCGTCCGCCGTAACCCGGCACACAGGCGCAGACGTAGCGATTGTTCCTTTCGTGGCAGGTGGCGCCGTTGTGGCACGGGTTGTGTTCACAGCGGCTGATGGGCGAGCTGCAGTTGCGCCCCGTGTAACCTGGCGGGCACGTGCAAATGTAGCCGTGCGGGCCATCCTGGCACGTGCCGCCGTTCTGGCAGGGGGACGAGGAGCACTCGTTACCGGTGTGGTCGCAGTTCATGCCCGTGAAGCCGTCCGGGCACTGGCACAGGTACGAGTTGACCAGATCCACGCAACGAGCACCTGAGAACACAAACAGAAGGGTCAAGGCCAGTTCCGAAAAGGGAGCCCAAGTCTTGAGTCTTAAGGGCCCATCTCACTGGTGGGGACACTGCCGCGATTGATGAGTCGCAGCGACTTTGGAGAGCAGCTCTTAATAAGGAGACAGCTTGCAGAAACCAATTTTCCCAGAAGTCACCCACCACATCTCCGTCATGTGAGAGACGTTGCGGCCAGTGTTGGCTCGGTCACATGGTCTCTCCGTTATTTACTCTACGTCTGCCCAAAATCTCCTTGGCGTCCTTGGTCTTCAGCAGGTCTGAGAGACCTTCTGGACACATTCCTCTCGTCGAGGAGAGAATTAGCCTCTCGTTCATTGAAAATTTGCTCGCGAGTTGAAGCATACTCGATAAAAATCAAATGTTTGAATTTTCAGCGACTCCGTGGTAACTCAGCAGGTCTCCGAGACGTCTCCAAAAGGTCTCGTAGATGTCACAGAGACTTTGCGGGGATGTGTCCCTCGTCGTGGACGTCCTTAGTCTCTGTGACGTCTTTGAAACCCGCTGGAGATGTGAAAATGGGGGGAGGACGTGTGAGTGGGATGCCCTCACCGTTGGAGCAGGGTGCGGAGGTGCAGTGGTCAATCTTCTTCTCGCAGGTGAAGCCGGCGTACCCGGTGGGGCACTGGCAGAAGTAGCCGCCGTCGGGGTTGTCGCTGCAGCGGCCGCCGTTGGAGCACGGCGCGTCGGCGCACGTCATGGCGCTCAGCTCGCAATTGTTGCCATAGAAACCGTGAGGGCAGTCGCACCTGTAGGTGTTCTCCAAGTCCTGACAGGGACGGCAAGGAGGCCGTGTCATGAGTGGCTGGCGACACTCCGGTGTGTGTGTGTCCGTGTCCAAATCTGCTTCTTTCTGTTTGTTTGTGTGCGTGTTTTTTTGCCCGCTTGTTTGGATTAGGGTTTTTTGAATGCGTGTGTGCATGCACGTGTATTGGATGTGTTTTTGTGCGCTTGTGTCTGTGTGTCTTTCTTTTTGCCTGTTGTGTTTGAGTATGCATGCGTGTGTTTGCTTGTGCATGTATTTTTGTACGTGCATGTTTAATTTCAACATGTTTGTCGCTTGGTGTGTGTTTCTTTGCACGTGTGTTTTATGTTATTTCTGTGTGTCTTTAAGTGTGTTTTTGTTTCTGTTTTTCTGTGTGTTTGTTT
Organism: Idiotropiscis lumnitzeri; assembly: GCF_059441095.1. Taxonomy (NCBI): domain Eukaryota; kingdom Metazoa; phylum Chordata; class Actinopteri; order Syngnathiformes; family Syngnathidae; genus Idiotropiscis; species Idiotropiscis lumnitzeri. The sequence continues at coordinate 22,864,803 of NC_142398.1, read as the reverse complement.
GCATGTGTGTTTTTCATGCTCATTAGATTCATTGGTTTTGATTTTTTTTCTGCAAAATATCCGCAAAAAAAAAAAAAATCCTATTGGGTGGGCGTACATTATTACAAGCATTGCATTTCTTTGTGTGCAAATATGTCTGTGCGTGTGTGTTTCTCTTGCGAACGTGACTTACGGTGCAGCTCCCCCCGTTGCGGCAGGGGTTCCCGGCACATTCGTTGACTTGGATCTCGCAGCTGGCGCCGGTGAAGCCGGGCCTGCAGGAACAGGTGTAGCTGCCCTGGCCCGTGTTGCTACAAGTGGCCCCATTCATGCACGGCTTGTGGTGCGTGCAGTAGTTCAGGTCTGGACACATGACACGCACACATGTGGATTAGCCCCATGGAATACTTGCGCACACTGCTCCCACTGGACTGCAGTTTTCAATTATTTGCGGCCCTGACAACTGGCTTGCCCACCCCCTCAAAGACCACAGCTGTAACATGAGCAAGCAAGCGTCAAGTTGATCTTTCAGGGGCATGAGAGTTTTGTTTCATGACTTTCTTCCAGCTGTTAAACAGGCGTGACAGATTGCAGATACACCCTGTAGGTTGCAGTACCAACAGCAAACTGTGGGGGCAGCTTAGCACTACTTTAGGCAGGGGGCTCCAACTCAAATACGCAGTGGGTCGAAAAGTAAAACTTTTATAATAGGGGGTTTTCATTAATGTAATACAATGTTTGGTTTTTAAATGAATGTTACTATTATCATAATGAATGCAAAATGGTACGGTAGTCATTTGGTATGGCCTCGTGGGCCAAATATAATTACACTGTGGGCACACCTATGACTGTGCTTAAACAACTCGCAGAAACTGACTTTGTGGTGCAGTACCTAAAGAAAACCGGGGCGGGTTCAGTTTGAAAAGGTTTCATCAAGTTTTTGAGCAGAAGCCAAAACAAGCTGTGAGTCAATTTGATCATTTTTGATTCCCTGCTCAATAACGGCTCCGCCGCGTTCAGATACAAATGCTGCAGTACCACCAGGAAACTTTGTGGGGCAGTATTGACATTCAAAGTTACTCACTGATTCTATTTCATTTCATGTATTTTTTCGTAGGTAGTAGGAGCCTAAACGAGCTTTGGACGATCTCTGTGTGAGTCTCTTTTATACTTGGCAGTATCGACACTTTAAGCTAATTCCTGTTTACGTTTCATCTGTTTTTTTGTTTTTTTTTTATCGTGAGGATATGCAGTACAGATGACAGATGGATTGTTGTTACAAAACACCTCAACAATCCTACATGTATAGATGCAGTACCACTAAAAATCCATAGGGAGAAGTGTTGATACTCAAAACTCAAAAAAGACATTTTTTTAAATTTTTCATGGTTACTCTCGTTGAGTTTTGTTTCGCTTTGCGACTTTTTTTAAGGCTTTCAAAATGGCCTTTCTTCTTCCTAATATTGCAAATCTCATTTGTAGGATGTCAGCCTTTCCACAGGTATGTCGCCCACCTTGATTGCAGAAGAGGCCCCCCCAGCCCTCCTGACAGTTGCACTGCCACGGCTGCTGGCACGTGCCATGGAGGCAGCCCGGGTATCGGATGCACTCATCGCAGTAGCGACCCTTGAAGCCCACCCGGCACCTGTGGACCAATCAGAGGACGCCGATGGTAAGTTTGCGTGACGCTACCTGTTAGCCCGGCCCCACTGAGGCAGAACCTACTTGCACTCGCCGGGCTTCTCGCAAAAGCCGTGCTCGTCGTCGCAGCCCGGCAGGCAGATCGCTAAGAAAAAAAAAGGAAAAGCCATTATTAAAACTAAGTTAACCTTCTTTAAAGAATGGGAGGCATTGGGGATGAGGAGGGGCAAGGGGCAAAGTCCCCACATGCAAATAGCGACAAGCCAACTTTTTTCTGCTTCTCTCTTTGCGTGTGTCTTTGTGTTATTTGTTAGTGAGTGTTTATGTTTGTGTGTGCTTTTATTCTCTTGTGTCTGTTAACACGTGTGTGTATTTGTGTATGTTTGAGTGAGTTTCTATTTTTTTGTGGCATTATTTGAGTGTTTTTGTGTTTGTTTGTGCATGTCAAGGTACGTGTATTTGCGTGTAGTTTTATTTGTTTGGGAGTGTGTGTTTGTGCACACGCTTTAATTTCGTGTGAGCGTGTTTGTGGTGTGTTACTGTTAAACATGCGAGCGTGTTTGTGCGTGCATTTGTTTCTCTTCGTGTCAATGTATTTGTGTGAGTCTGTTTTTGTCTTGTTCCTTCCTTGTTTTTGTACGTGTGAGCACACGGTGCCCCCACCCCTCGCCCTCCTTGACCCCCACTCACCCAGCCACTCTCTTTATTTCTTCTTAGCTGCAGTTCCAAACTCTTTTATTCACCCCCCCCCCCCCCCACACACACACGCACACGCGCGCTGGTGGTCCGAGATAGATAAGAGTGGACAGCTGGCGAGTGTGTTGCCAGCGTGCGACAGCTGCCCCATTGTCTGAGGGCTGCCGGCAGCTGCCCACTTCAAACAATGACGACACCCCCGCCCCTCCGATTTCTAACCAACCCTCCCAAACCAGCCAATCACGAGGCATGCATGTCAATTTATGGCACACGTGACATTATTCACCCGAAAACTTTCCTTGGAATAAATCAAGTGTGCGCACGCCTGTCACATTGGAGGGGGGGGGGGGGGTCGAAGGCGCTGTTTACTCCCACAAAAGTTCCCTTCTAATGGCACATCCGGCTACCAATAATAACTTTTGAAGCCCTTTTTCATCATTTAAAATGGCCACTCATTTGTGATAATAGGTCTTTGGCAACTTTCCTAATCTGATTTTTGGGGATATTTCAATTTGTCACCATGTTATGATTTAATAGAAACACAAATTTCTTACAATCAACTTTTGCAGACGACCATGTCCGCTGTCAGCAATATGAAACTCCAACATTGAAGTCTCGACAGTAAAAAAAAAAAAAAATAATAAAAAAATTGGTCAACTCAAAATTTCAAGGCAACAAACCAATACATGAAAATATCTTGTATTGTCCCCCAACTTAAAAGTTTAAGTAAAAACAACTCAGCAAATTGTTTTGAAGCGAACAACTTGCTTGATTTTTTTGTGCTAAATAATATTGTTGCCATAAACACCAGGAATGTAGATTTCCAACTTCCATTGTTGTCTTAGGTCAAAAATACAAGTTTTGATTTGAAAATATCTCAGATGCATTCTGACGCAACAGCCTTTTAGGGGACTTTTTTTTTTTTAGGGTGAGTGCGTGTATGGATGTATATGTACTCACGCTCGGTGCAGTATTGTCCCTTCCACCCGGCGTCGCACACAATCTCGCCGCGCTCTCCGCACGTAAAATGTCCGAAGGCGTCGTCCCGAGGCCGGCAGAAGACGGAGCAACCGTCGCCGTAGTAGTGCTCGTCGCATACGAAGCGGTACGCGTACTTAAGCTCCGTGCGGCCCGCCGAGTGCAGGTCCTGCGACCAGTCCTCGCCCACCGTCAAGTGGCGCTGGGTGCTCATGGTGCTGATCACACGCTCCGGGTTCTCTGGGGGAGCGGAAAGTGGGAAACGGCTTTTGCGATTTCATTTGTGGATGTTTAGTCATTCTTAAACAGCAAGCAATGGTGGTACGTGGGCTCCCTCTAGGGGTACATGAAAAAATCACTGCCCAAGCAGTTGCTTCACCTTTTTTGTTTTGTTTTGTTTTGTTTTTTTTTTTTTATATTATTTTGGTACCATTTTCATATCTTTAAGTCAAACAGAAATAAAAAGTAAACATCCTGATCACCTTAATGTGAGGGCGGGGGTGGATCTTACCTGTGGACAAGTCGTCTTTGGAGTCGGTGTGCAGTGCCTCAATGATAAGCGAGAAGGTCCCCTATAGGAAGACAAGCGGCTCGGTGAGTGAAGTGGCCCCCACGCAGAATCGGACAGCAAGACCTAGAGGGGCAACATGCAAAGAACCCCAGCAAGCAACCCATCCCCCCACCAGCTCCTTCCACCCACTTGCCAGCCAAGTTCAGCTGGATAAGAAGGACATTTGGAACGAAATAAGGGGAAAAGTGGGAATTCAGATTGTTTCCGAAGGCAACACTAGACCGACCACCAGATGGATGGATTCATCAATTATTTAAGGGCATTTAGGACAAATGAAGCTGTTGTTTTCTTGTCAATACAACAATTTTGGACTGTTTACGAAGAACAAATCGGTCTGTTTGATGGCTGGATGATAAAGTGGTCATTTCAGGACATTTGGAGCCTTTTTTTGGGGGGGGGATTTCTTAATGTTTGCAAAGGCAACAACAAGAGAGGAAAAGAAAAGAGAGAGGGGGTGTGAGCGAGAGAAGAGAGAAAAGGAGGGAAATGAGATAGAGGAGAGAAAATAGAGAGAGGGAAAAGAAAGAAAGCAAAGACTGGGTGAGAGAACGAGAGAGAGGAGAAATGCAAGGAGAAAAAAGCCTGAATGAGAAGAGAGAAAAGACAAAAGAAAGAGAGAGAATATATAAGTAGAATAAGAAAATGCATTTGAGGGAGTTGGAACGAAATCAATTGATCAGGTGTTTTGTAGGTAAAACGATGATTTCCGATTGTTTCTGAAGGCAACACCAGACTACGCTATGGATGGATGGATGGGTCGGTAGGTTTACCTCCCAAGGAGCTTGGCGACATTGGACGGGTGAGCGCCCCTTCCACCTACGTGTTTACGTCACGCCACACATGTGCCCAACAAGCTTTCCTTGCACCCCCCCCCCCCTCCTACCTCCCCTCCTCCCGCTTACCGGCCAAGTGAAGCCGAAGTTGATCCTGATCGGGTTGCTGAAGGAGCTCTCGGGGATGGCGTCGGGTACCTGGAAGGAGTTGGCGCCCAGTACGGGCGTGACGGCGCCACCGTACGTGCACGGCGGCTCGGGCGACACGTTGGGCTGGTAGTGCTTCAGGCACACCCGGAAGAAAGTCTGACAGGCGCACTGCTGCGCGGACGACGACGAGAGGGACACCCCGCCGCCCCCTCCTCCTCGGCCGCAGCAATTCCTGTTGCCCTGCGCGCCCTTCTTGTTGAGGAACTCCTGCAGGCGCAACTCGAAAACGCCCGAGGAGAAGCCCTGTGGCGCCACCGAAAAAAAGCGCAGCCACTTTACCCAACTGCCAAGTTTACGTTGGAGCAAATCCAAGTGCGACTTACCTGACACAGCAACATGGACAGCACCGCGACGCCCAGCAGGATCTTCAATAAATACATGATAAATAAATACAAATAAATAAAGAGGGATCTTAAACGGGCCCGTCTGGAAGACGCATGGAGCGGCTCATAAAGCGCCACCGCGCATGCGCGTCACCAAGGAGGAGGAGGGGGGTGGGGTCGTACAGCGAGACGGTTAATCCGCAAACTTTCCGAGATGAAAGATTGAAAACTGTAAGATTTTTTTTTTTTTTTCAAAATCCTGAATATTTAGTTTAAAGAAAAAAAAAGTTCCAGTGGTGTTATAATCCCAGACAAAGGTGGCCTTCTCCTTCCCGAATTGTGGACAAGTCCAACATGTTTCCCTTTCTTGTCTGTCCTCGTCTCCTTCTTCGTCTTCTTTTCTTCGCGGCTGTCCGGCGCAGGCCGCCTGCAGCCGGTTATATACATGCTATGCTAATAACATGCAAATGAGACCTCCTGCCGTATCTCACCCCCCAAAAACTCACCCCCGCCTAACTGGCCCCCGTGCGCGCGCCCCTCCACACCAAGAAGCCTCGTCGCACCAGAGGAAATCTGAAACTTTACTCTCTCCCTTCCTCTCTCGCATTTGGTCGTTTCCAGATAGTTGGCACGTGATGCATTTGTTTCATTTTGCTACCTTCAAACTTCTCATCTTATTCGGTCGCTGCATGATCAAAGTGTCAAAATAGGAAACTTTCAATATTTTTTTCGTTGAGTGTTAATGAGATCTACCGTGACCATTGATTTATATTTTCTTTTTCTTTTGTTGCCTTCAAAGTTTTCCTCATCCCCCAGCGGCAACATGACGATAAATGATTATCGGGGCGCTTTTGAGGGGCTTGTGGTGTTTATGAGCGCTTCCAAACTTAATGAAAAATGTGGAACTTTTTAAGCACTTGTGGTGTTGATGAGATCTTTCAAACTTCCCACGGAGGCGGCATATCGTTTCCTTTTGTTGCCTTCAAAATTTACTTTGCCCCCCTTCAACAGAAGCATGGCTATATGATGAAAGATGAAGAATTCCAAACCATGTGGCATGCTTGAGAAGCTTATGGTGTTGGTGAGAGCTTCCCAATTTACCAGACAGCCGACAGATGATCTTTTGTTTCATTTTGTTGCCTTTAAACTTCTCTTTGTCCTCCGACAGCTGCAACGTGGCGAAATGCTGAAAAAGCTCAAATAATGGTGGGAAAATGTTTTTTTTTCTACTTTTGAGGGCGCTTGTGGTGTTGACGCTTGCTTCCAAACTTTTTGGGGACGTTGTCTTGTTCAGATCATTCCAATGTCCTAAATTGTTGAAACATGACTATTTTTTCCCTGTTTCCTTTTGTTGCCTTCAAAGCTCTTATTTCTCCAGCAACAGCATGGCTGCATAATGACATTAATAGAATATGGAACTTTTTTTTTTGGGGGGGGGGGGGTAATTTATTAGGAGTTTGTGTGTTGACGAGCTCTTCCAAAATTACAAATAGTGGTCCCACAATCCTTTTTTGTTTCATTTTGAACCCTTCAAACTTCTCCTCATCCCTTTTCCAGCAACAACATGGCCGCAAGATGAATGATGAAATAATACTAATAGCTTCTTTCTTAAGTTTGAGCTTTGAGTTTCCTTTTGTTACCTTCTTCTTCCTCCAACAACGGCATGGATGCATGTTGGATGAAATAATAATTATTATTTATTTTTTTTGACGGGGTCAGGAGCGGATTGGGGTGGACCTTAAGTCTACTTGAAAAGGACTGGTTGACATGTGACTCTGTTTTATTGGTTTCCTTCTGTTGCCTTCAAACTTCCCAAAAGAGTAAGTTTATTCCACATGATCTTGACATATTTGCCTACTTGTTTTTTCACCCCATTCATCTTCTTCTCACTCCTCCGCATCTTCCTCATCTTCCTCTTCTTCTTGGTCTTCTTCCTATTTGGTCCAAAATAGTCGTGAGCTAAACCAACATGCATGCGCGTATACTGTGTGTGTGAGAGTGTGCGTGTGTGTGTGCGCGCGCGTGTGGCTCGCGTGGCCAACATGAGGGGAACTTGTGCCATTGTGTGTGCGCAAGCCAGGGAGGAGACACCCCCGGTCCCCTACTTCGACCCCCCCAACCACCCCTCACCCCTCAGCTGTATGCAAATTCAGCTCGCACCTGCTCTTCTCTCAACAACAGCATGCGCGGGCCCGACGCAGGCTGGCTGGCGCGCGTGAGCCAACCCCTCGCCCCCCAAACTATCCCGTAACACACACACACACGTGCCCGCCCTCCACTGCCCCCCCCCCCCACACACACACACAGTCCTCGCACATGCACACATCTGGCGCGTGCACGTGGGGGAGGGAACAGGGACGCTTATTACGGCCCGGCCGGCTGGGTTTTTAGCGTCACTCGTGACGTCGGACCCCAGCTTGTTTGTATGTTTTTGGTGACGTCAAGAAGTTGGATCGTCCTCATTCGGGTAGTGGATCGGAGAAAACGGCCCAAGTTGGCTTGTTTATATTTCTATTCTTCAACCCGTGTGCGTGTTTGCGTGTGCGTGCGTGTGAGCGAGAGCGAGACAGAGAGACTCAATGCGAGTGTCTCTTTGTGTGCGAGTGTGTGCGTGCGTGTGCGTGTCTATTTGGCGTGGGTGTGTGCGCGCGTGTCCGCATGTCGTGAAAGTGTGCGTGTTTGTGTGCGCGTGAGTGAGTGACCGATCGCGTGCGCGTATAATAGTGTGTTTTTGAGAATGTTTGTGCACGCGTGGAATAGCGAGCGCGTGAAAACGCGTGAGTTCGTGTGAAAGTGTTGAGTTCGTGTACGTGTGAGCGTGGAAGTGTAGGCGCGTGCATGTTTTAGTTTGTTTATCCATACGTGTACGTTAGTGTGCGCGCGTGCGCGAGCAACCATTCATGTGCTTTCATTGGCATTGATTGAGCATGCAGCACGCGCGTGTGTGTGTTTGAGGAGCGGGGGGGGGGGCACTAAAGGGTGTGTAGTGAAGGACCACGACACGCCTTCAGACGCGGACAGACTTGCACGGCATCTGCCACTAACCCCCCAAACACATCGACCCCCACCCAAACCCAAACCCGCGCTTCCTCCAACTACATTTATGCCCCCCCCCACACCGCTCCCACCAGCTCCTACTGGGTGCCCTAATGTGGTCTCTATGCCCCAATGTCCGACGGGCTCCCGCGACTGCAAGCATGTTAAGGAGCTGTAACGGTATGGGCCCTCAGGGCCCATATGGTGAGGGAGTTTTTGGGGGGGTCGGGTGGAGGGGGTGCCAGAGGGGTACCAGAAGAGGAGACACCACATGGTCACTCGTGGGAACGTAAACACTGCTCCCATCACACGATATCGATCATATGATGTCAGATGAGGAGGGGATGGGCTAAGTGTGCGTGTCTGTGCGTGCGCGCGCTCGTGCACGTGCGCGGCTGATTCATTTGCAGGGAATGTCAATTCACGTGCGTGATGATGCCACGCTGGTTGTGTTTGACAAGTAATGCCACGCTTCGTACTGACGCCCATGATTAGATTTTTTTCCCCGTGGGCCAACACATCCGGGACATCCTCGAGAGTCCCGCTCATTTGCATATTCATGAAGGAGCTTCAGGACGAGGTGGGGTGGGGGCATTTGGAATGGGGGTACGTGGTCTGTGCTAATATTTTGCAGATGACAGCCTGACATCGTAAAGATGTCAGTCATGTGATTTCGTTCATTTTTTGTTTTGTTCCGAGTTCTTGAATGTTTTTCTGTCGTTTGTTCACTTGTTGGGCTTTCATCTCCACCTGTTCTCATCAGCCGTGTTCCTTGTGTCAACCAATCAGCTCACTCCATCCACTCACGTCTTGTCCAGGAGCGCCTCGTGGTCTCGTCATTTTGCTTGTATTTCATTTGGAATGGATTTCATGAAACGGATTTCATAAAACAAACGTACGATCAAAGTGGCTGCGAATCATATTTGAAGGAAGACTTCTGGCTCACTTAATTGATGACGTTGTGAATTGAGGAAGTCCCGCCCCCCCCCTTGTCTGTGTTTACTCTCCGTCTCTATCCTAACCACGAGCATCTGCCTTGCCTTGAACAGATGCACACACCTGCCCCCCTCCCACTAGACCCCCCCCCTCACCTCCCCAAAAGCCTTTCAAGCTTCCATGGGAGCCTGGCGCGCCCACAATAGGGGGGATGCAGTAACCAAATACGGCCTATCCCCTCAGGACAGGACAGGCGGGCGCTGTGTGGAGGGTGGTCATGCCCCAAACAATCTGCTGTAGCGCTGCTCATTTTAGATGTGGTGGGGTGGGCGGTGCCAGGTGGGACGGCGTTGAGGCGGGCGGGCGTGCTGAGGTGCCCTCCGCATTGAAGTGCAGCCTGTTTTAAACAAACGTGTTTGCTCGCGTTTTTCTTGCCTGCGCTGCTTCCAGGACGCTGATGCGGAGCTTCCATTTCTTTATTTTTGTCCAATTCGATTTTTGTCTCTCGGTGTTGCCACGTCAATTTAATTTGATCACGGCCTTCATCGTGACTCAAGCGGGTTTATGGAAGGCAAGATTTTTCTCTGGAAAAACATGGAGAACATCATCTCCAAACAAACGCTACTTTGATGTTTTTTTTCCTTTTCTGCAAACAAATACTCAATCAAGTGACCATGTTTGCATTTGAAATCGGGCAGTTATGGTTTTTGGTTTAATGATCTTGTCCGGTGTGCATTTCCCCCCCATAATGCCATGCGGTATGCCCATGTGCAAGTCCATTCTTAGTGGGATTTTGCTAAACAAATGTTACGACTTTAGTATTTCGCCTTTGCGTACTTGCAAGCAGATTTGCCGGTCCAAAATGTTGACGCCACATCAGCTCCATGCTTCCGTAACAAAACCAAAAAGCTTTCTGCATATTTAGAGAAAGTCGTCTCTTTATTATTTCCAGAGCAAGCAATGAGATTGTTTTTTTTATTTAACTAATCAGATTTCCAGTTGATTTTAGCAAGCCGGCCCATGATGACATCCGCATATGTCCGGTTTCGGATAGCTTAGCTTGATGAGCAAAACGGAAAAAAGTTGAGTTTGCTTCATTGCGACGTGATCGTGTTCGCCCAGGTAACAAAAGCTCTGCCCGCCACTGGAAACAAGTGGCTATTAGGAGGCCGATCGGGGGCGGCAGGTGCTCCCTGGACCGGCTGGATGAACGGGAGGGGGTTGGCGTTGCTCGGGGTTGGGGTGTGGGGGGTATCGTCGGAAGACCAGGTTACACATGAAAAGCCGTCTTTTTGTTTCCCAAAAGAGGTGCGACAGCCCATCGCTGGGGCAGCGGTGCTTCATGGTGCCATAATAGCCCTCTGTTCCTATCTCTCAGCTGCCACTGCGGGACAGAGGATCCACACGCACCTGTTGTGCCCCCCCCTTCACACACCGCCACCCCCCCGCCTCATTGTGTCCAGCCCGTCTTAGCGTTCTACACCTCAGGAATGCTCCTCGTCCCCCGAGAGAGCTTATCCACAGTGGCAAGGGGGGGGGGGGGTGCACATAGGAAGGAGCTTGGGGGTGTCGCTTCAAAGTGTGTGTGTGTGTGTGTTGTTGGTCTCTCCGGGGGCCGGTCCATCCAGATCCAGAGAGCCCTGTCCTAAATCACTGGCCCCTGGGGGAAGGCTCTCCATTGTGGCGAGATGGCCCCCGCAAGCTGGGCCGCCAGCTGCCACTGATGCAGCGTCATGTGAACACCCACCACCCCCTCACACACGCACACACACACCACCTTGAGCCCCACCACAATGTTCCACAGCATTAAAGTCTCTACACACCAATTTGGACAATTCTCACGTCGGCACGTCGGACCGGAAAATGTCAATTCAAAAAAAAAAAAAAAAAATGTCAATACTGAATACTGCTATCATTTTTACCCGGTGTCCACCCTTGTGATGTACGCATGAGTGAAAATAGCTTCAATTTTCACCACTTATCCGCTTTAGTCACTTCCGGTTCTCGTTGGCTGCACCGATTCGCTATCTTACAGCCAATCACAGTGATCATTTGTCCCGCTCGCTCGACCCGATTGTACATCGGTCGAACACGTTTGATGATGGCAAACTCTGATGAAGGTTACCATGGCGACCCCACGCCAAGGGGGGGGGAGCTCACGTTCTCATGGTGGCGGTGGCTCGGACAGCGGGCGCGGGCGCTGGGAGGGGGGCGGGGCGGCGGATATCAATGGGGGCGAGCGAGACGACACCCGTGGCACACGCCTGTTGACCGAGCCACAAAGCAAAAGTGTGTGACACCCCCAAAAGACCCCAACCCGCGCACACACACTGCTGCTGCCATTGTCCTCCCAAGACACAAGGCCAATCCCCCCCAACACACACACACACACACACACACGCACAAAATCGGCTTTCCCAATCAGCTTATCCCGCACGGCTTTCCCACCCGCCACCACGAAGGCAAATTTCTTTGGATTGTGCCATTTATACGTGAGCAAAATCGGGAGTGTTTTACAGAACACGATTATATTATTGAGATAGAGGATTCAAGGACCAAAATGGGAAAATAAATCTTGTAAAAATAAAGAGCATATTCTCTCAGGACTAGAATCTTCTTTCTAGACAAGAATCTTCACTCTGTCTTAGAATCCTTTACTTTGGACTCGAACCGTCTCTCTAAACGTGAACCTTCTCTGGACTAGAACTTTCCCTTGGGACTAGAAGAAGGACTAAAACTTCTCTCGGGACTAGATCCTTATCTGGAGGACGGACACCTTGCTTCATAACTGGAAACCTTCACTCGGGACGAGACATCTGACTTTTTTACTATAATTGTCGGTCAGGACTATAATTTTCTCCCCGAACTGGAATTATTTTCTCAGGACTCCAGGATTCTTCTCTTGGGCCGAGAGTGTTCTCTTCTTTGAAATCTGTTCTTTGATTAACTTGGGAGCTGCCGTAGAGATTTCCAGACTGATTTTGAAGTTTTTGGATCTGTGCAAATCCAAAGCCAGCATCGGGCCCACACGATGTGGCAAACTGGAAATGTTGTAAGGCGGAGCAGGTGGGCGGAGCACGACAGGGGGTCGCGCTCCCAGTTGTGGTTGGTGGGGGCGGCGAGCGGACTTTGGGTTCTTTCGGGACGGATGGCTGGCTGGCTGGCTGGTGCGGGGGTACGGCGGCTGGCGGGGTCAGGCCCGCGTGTCCTGGGAAAGTTGCGCTCTCCATTTGAATGCGCACATGTTGCGGCCTTCTGGAGGCTGCGTCAATGCACACGCTGACAGATGGCCGCGGGGCCATAACTATGGAGGACCACCACCGCCACATCCCCCCAGAGAGAGAGAGGGAAGCGTCGCTCAGCTGATCCCATCAAAAAGAGACGTGAGGAAGAGGGAGGAGGATAGTGTGTGTGTGTGTGTGTGTGTTGCACGTGTGTGTGTGTATACCTCTAAATTGAGTTCATGTATTTGCCTAATCTTCACACATTCAGTCGAGGCGAGCAAGGAGGGCGTGCACATGACTTTTGAGAGCGTGAGTGTCCACGTGTGTTTTTCATGTGTGCGAAAGTGAGAGAGAATATGTGTGTGTGTGTGTGTGCATTTCTTGTTTGTGTGTTTTTGTGCACATGAGCGTGCGTTTGTGTGTGCAGGAGTGCAAATGTGTGTGGCTGTGTATGTGCTTGAGTGTTTGATTGACAGATTGCAAGTGTGTTTGTGCCTGAGCGAGCCTCCAAAGGTGACTTTTTTTTTTTTTTACACGCACACACAAACACACATTTACATCGGCAAGTGTTTTGTTTTGTGCATATTTGGTCTTATTTAGCCTTTTTGTGCAATCCTTTTTAATTGCGTCATTATTTGTATCTCTTGGAAATATGCCATTATTCTTGCAGGGAGAAAAAAACGTACTCAGATCACAGGTACATTTAATAAAAATGATTTTTTTTTTTTTTGCTGCGGGTCAGAGTGATCGCATAGTGGAGTCTTCGCCGCTCTCGAAATTTGCTGGCCAAACAAGATTTCGCTGCGTTAAAATAACACTTTTCTGATCTTTACACGGGCACTTATATAATAAATGTGCATGTATACATGACATCAGTTCTAAATGTTCCCCCTTAAAAGACTCTGTCGTGATTTAAGAGCTTTTTTTGTGATGAGATTTACAACAACGCCCCCTTTTGGAGCTCAGCTTGTTATTTTTTTCGTCTGAGCTCTCTACGTCTCAGCAGGGAGGCAAGCGAGGTAATATTGCTCGAATCGTCATTTCTGTTGTCTAAAACGGCGACCCATCGCCACCAAAATATGAATGCACATTACTATTCTTGTCTCGTGGCGTCTTGAAGTGTCCACACACTGACACACTGTTGATCCTGTGTCACTGACTACTGACACCTAGTGGACGTAAAAAATCCCTGCAGGCAACCCTTTCCCTTGAACAGTCAACTGCGGCCCGCACGTGTTGGAACCTCGTTATTATTGATGACTTTCAGAGTTGACTGTCCCATCTCCACCATGTGCAAATGATTCCCTCATAGTCTTAGAAGTCAATCATGGAAAGGCCAATTGTTACTTTATTTATTTGTTTTCAGCGGTTGAAGTGGGCCAAAGTAGAGATGTTCACATATATTTAGGGGCCGGTTGCCCCCGTTATTTTGACATTCGTGACGTGGATACAATAACTTTGAATATACAAATTGTGATCGATCCCTCCGTGACTCACTCCAAGACATGATGGGAGGGGAGGGGGCGTGGCCACATTGCTCATGACCAGAGGGCAATTTCAACTCCTTTGTTTTTGTATTGATCCCCCCCCCCCAAAAAAAATGATAAAATAGAAAATACAAGCTAATATTTTCCCACAAATTAAAAAAAGGATCCATAAATTGAGCTTGTTCTTGAAAAATGGACCATTCCGGCTAGATGATCCCTTTAACAGTCAGATACATTCCGCACACATGCGCACAAAAAATGTCAAGCCTCGTAAAATCGGGTTTGGGTCGGGGGGAATGCAACAGCCAAAGTTGCTCGCACGGGCCTTGGTTATACCGCCTGTGCAGATGCATATGCACGGTCATCTTTCATCTTTCATCTTTCTCAGCAAATGTTGAATGGACACTTGTTAACCGCAAGAGGGCGCCACATCCTTGCTACAACAATTGACCCATTGACTTGAGCGTGGACGCACGCCGACAGGAACAACCACATCGATAGTTTTGTGGATAATTGACAATCCAGATTTCTTGATATAACATCTACCTATATGGGATACATTTTTGATACCTATAGCAAAGAGATAGATAGCAACTGATAGATGCTGATATATTTAGGCAATCGCAACGATGTACACAGAAACATAAAAAAACACAACATAAAGCCAGCTGATAAAATATGTTGTGTTTTTTTCCGACCCAAAGATTGAATGATGATCTTGGTGTCTTCGAGGCGGGAGGGCCCCCCAAGGTGGGCAGATCGGCTCCAGACGGCAGTGTATGTAATATTTACATTGCTGACCTTTGTTGTAAATAACAAAAGTGATTCTGAAAGTTTTGTGCCAAGAGTGGTGCGCCAGTGCGCCAGCTCCCTCTCGTGATATGCAAATAAAACTGTTCATCTAGCTTCGAACGTCAATGAGTTTACGTTGAATCTTTAAGAATGTTGGTTTTTGTTATTTTTATTTTTACACTCAAAATATATATTTAGGTGAAATCTTTATTTTTTCTTTTAGTTGTAGAATTTATTTTATTTGAATATTTGAGGAAGGTTTTATTATTATTATTATTATAATTTCTCTTTGTACAGTGTTCATTTTCAGATGTTACAGGAATAACATTTCATTTACTTTTGAGGAATAAAATCTCTGTTTCGTGTTTGAACATAAACATATCATCTGAACTCTACTGATACATCTCCCCTTCCATAGTAACGAGATCTACATGAGAATTCTATTGCTTTGGCAAAAGCTTTGCATTGCTTTGCTGAGCGCGTGTCCGCCCTGCAATAAGCTCCTTAGCGCCGGTGCACGCGCACAGCAGAGTGCCAATCAGGAGAAAGCTGAACACGCGCACGCGCACGCACACGCACACGCACAGCCACTTTGGCGCCTTAACACCTGTGGAGAGCACACGTGGAGGATGCTCGCACTCTGACTCTCCTGACTCTTCTCCGTCGTCGTCTTAGTCTTTTTCTCCTCATTCTCCAGCGATGCTTCCCGGGGACGCGAGCAGCCCCGAGCCTCGCCGCGTGTCGCTGCCGGTGTCCCCGCCGAGCCAGCGCCACTTGCCGCTGCACTTGGGCGTGAAGCGGCGCCGTTCGGGCCCCGCGCCGGATCGTCGCGTCAACTGCGTCCTAGTGGGAGACGGCGCGGTGGGCAAGAGCAGCCTGGTCATCAGCTACACCACCAACGGCTACCCCGCCAGATACGTGCCGACCGCCTTCGACAATTTCACGGGTAAGAGCTGATGCCCAGTCGCGCTTCGAGGATGTGAACTGTCAATGTTCAGAGCTTCAGACCCGCTCAGCCTAACACCCCATTTAGTCAGATGATTAAGAGATTTACCTGCTCATAACCATCAAATATTGTGCCCCCACTACATCCTTAAAGCCCATATCCCACTTTGGGTCAAACATTTCTGACTGTTGGCGAAGGTAGGATTAGGCGCGTTCCTGTCAGGATTCGTTCAAATGTTCACCAAACTGTCGTCAGACGTTTGCCGGGTACTTTTGAGTGTCGCAAGGACATTTTGAACCTATTCAAAAAAAACGGTTGGCCAACATTTTTGCAAACATTTGCGACGTTGAACGAACTGTGAGTTGAACGCGACATCCGGTGCCTTGGAACCCACTCGCAGTTGTTGGCCGCTCGATGGGGTCGGCTGCTTAACTGAGATGCTCAACTCGTTTTTAACTTTGACAAACAAGATCAGTATATTTTTGGCTTCATGACGCTTTTCAATAATCATATTGCTTTATTCCACAATTATTACCATGATTCATTTCTGACCAGCCCACTATTAGCCGGATTGATTGATTGCAAGTGGCGTTAAAACGGCTTTTGGGGAAGAATTGTTCACTATTATTGTGACGTGAGCTGTTGTGCTCGCAACGTCAAAACAAAATATAGTCCAAACTACAGCTTTTATATGGGAAAACATCCAAGTCGGGTCATTCGTATTGCGTACTGCGCTAAAATATACGTCATAAAACCACAAAATAAACCCACTTTTTGTGCAATAAGGACTAAATTTGGTTGATAAATTACATGAGAGGTCAAAAGAGTATGACATTTCACATACCTGGAAGCACAATGCTAGCCTAGCCGTCCGTTGCCGATTCTGTGCTAGCCTAGCTTGAGCTAGCATTTCTTCTGTCTCCTCAGTTGTGGTGGTGGTGGACGGGATGCCAATCAGGCTGCAGCTGTGCGACACGGCAGGACAGGTAAAGGCGCCTACGCAGGTGCGCTTTCTCACCTGTCTTCTTCCTTAATAATGTGAGTTCTCCTGTCGTCCATGTATGCGCCGTCACAACAGAAATGGGGAGTTGATGATGGATCCGTCAATGTAAGTTATCAGCCAGCCGTTGTCGCGGAGAGTAACGAGTGAGTCACTTTTAGCTCCCCAACTTCTGGTCAAGATTTTTTTGTCTTTTAAATTCAGTCCATGAAGCGAGTTTTGCTAAACATTATAACATTTGGTGGTCGCAGCTATCATGAGTAGACTTACAAAAAAAATCTCAAGAAACCATGTCAGCTAAGACAGAAAAAAGGGCTGGTATTTTTATTTGCCACTTTCCATCTTGCAGGATTTTTTTATATTTAATTCCGCCCCTACGGTATTCTACGGTCCATGGAATAGGTGTCAAACTCTGGCCCGCGGGCCAAATTTGGCTCGCAGTGTAATTATATTTAGCCTGCGAGGCTATACCAAATGACTATGATACCATTTTACATTCAAAATGATCATAGTCATTTTACAAACTAAAACATTGTATTGCATTAATAAATTGACAATTATAACAAAACAGAAAAGGGCTTGTGCAATCAAATCAAAAATCTTTTTGGTTTGAATCGGCCATTACAGGTTGATGTTGGTCTCTGCCCACTCGCATTGAGTCTGCTGCGCGTGACTTTCAGCCATTGAAATCCGAGACATGATTGACGGTCGTGATTGTCTATTAATGCCGGATGAACCGATCCTGATCCAGTTTGGTCCCTCTCAGGATGAGCTCGAGCGTCTACGACCACTCTGCTACCGAAACGCCGACGTCTTCCTGCTGTGCTACAGCGTGGTCCGACCCGCTTCCTTCCGCAATCTGAGCCAGCACTGGGTGCCGCAGATCCGCCGGCACTGTCCCGGTGCGCCGCTTGTTCTGGTGGGCACGCAGCTGGATCTGCGCGAAGACGTCCAAGTGCTGGTCAGACTGGCCCAGAACCAGGAGCATCCGGTGGGCTCGGAAGAGGGCAGGCAGCTGGCTCAGCAGCTCGGCGCCGCCGGCTTCGCCGAGTGCTCGGCGCTGACGCAGAAGAACCTCAAGGAGGCCTTTGATTCGGCCATCCTGGCGAGCATCCAACAGATGCAAGATGGCGGCGATCTTATCGGCGGTGATGTTAGCGGTGGCAGTGTGCGGCCACAGAGAATTAACCTCAAGAGAAAAACTCCTGACAAGATCAAGAAGCTCTCTGAGGCTTGGTGGCGGAAGATCCGATGTCTGGTGGGGGGACAGAATTGTGATCATCTGACTGTGTGATCAGGTCAACAGACCGCAGGACACATCCTAGAACTTTAGACGGTGTCGCTATTGTGGTTAGTTGCTAATTCCTGAGAGGCCCAGGGTGGTATTTGGTGGTGGAAGGTAATTGATCACCGTTTTTGGACCTTATAAGCAATGAAAACACAATCATTTCCAATGGAGAGTTTGTAATCGGTCCCTTAGATGACTCCGACTGAAATATGGAGAGAGCGGAGGGAGGCGTGGCCTTATTCCTCATAAATCGTCACTTATTTCCCAATTTCTTCAAAATGAATAGACAAAATAATAAAATGGCAACTCATTTCCGTTTCCTGATCAAAAAATACCCAAAGTGAGCTTTTGTTAGCGAATAATGGGCCATCTTGGTTTTTGTCCGTCTTTAAGGGAGGATGAGTCCTTATTCTCAAAAGAAGATCCATGAGTTACCAAAGCTCTCGAAAGAAGAAGCACAGCTGAGATTTTGGATCCTAGATTTGGCAAGCACACAGTTTCTGGTGATACCGGTTCGGCAAGTAAAGCGGAGCACCCATCTGGAAACGTCTGCTTTATGTTCTTTGAACTGAGGGACTGCTCCAGAATGGCTACGTACTTATTGTGTTTTCCATGCATGACTTTCTTCTTTGTCTTATTTCTATCGTACAAATAAAGTATGAAATGAAGTCTTTCCCTGAAGTTGGCCGAGGCGCCATTATGCTAAAATGTTGAAGCGGTTCCGATCACCAGCGGGCAACTGACTCAACGTCATCTGGAGATGAGCTCAAGATTGTCCGAGTCTAATTGGAGCCGACGGGACCACCTGGGCTGGATTACGCCGCCATATGGCACCTGATTGCTCCTCTCGCTCCGCCGTCTTGTCTTTATCCCCCGCTCGCCTGAATGGGAACAAGACAGCGACTCTGTTGGTGTGTCACCGTGTCAGCGGTGTAGCGTGCGGTCCACTTTTGTAGCCACAGATCTCATTTATGAGGGAACACTTGGCACTTTTGCGACTTTGAGCTGCCAGGAGAACTTTAAACTCAGGCCACATGGAGCCGAGGTTGACCTCCATTTTTATATTGGTACCTAAACAGAACATCCAAACTTTACGACTCCATTTTGACTTGACTTTCACCTGATGCTCGGCAAAATATTCAGCGTCAGTTGAGGCCAGGGGCAAAATTGGTTCCGATTAAGTACAAATAAGTCCAGAGAAACCAAAATGTTGCTTTTCAAAAAAGTCAAAAAAGCAAAAATTTTTGGACAAGCATCGATCATACAGGTAAAGGTACACGAAAATCAATAATGTTAAATAAATGAGGATTTAAAAACCAGATTAAATTAAAAAATCCCCAAATAATGGTCAGATAAATGAAACACTAAACAGTGAAATGACAAAACACATATCAGGTTACAATAATAAAATATTTTTAAGTGAAAGAAATGGTACTGAGATGACCAAAACGCCGTCTTGGTTTTGATAGTTTCGCTGGACTTATTTGTATTTAATCGGAACCAATTTTGCCCCTGGCCTCAACTGACGCTGCATATTTTGCCGAGCATCAGGTGATCGTGCAAACCTCAACTCATTTTCTGCACCAAAGTTGGTCATTGCCAGAAAGTGACGTCACAGCGTCACAAAACAATCACGGCACTTATAGGACGCCCAATCCGATTGTTGCGATCTCACCGGAATGAAGAGAAATGAAACGTACACCGAAAGGTGGGAAGTTTTATTCGGCAAAGTTAAGATGTCCTTTGGAGGGTTTCCTTTTGTTGACGTTTGTGTGTCAGCTCTGAAGTGTAGATATTCTCGTAGTCACCATGGCGACGCTGCTGAGGAGACAGGAAAATATCCCCCCCCAAAATAATTTTTTTGTGGGCTGTGTTTTTGAAATTTGGGAGTAACCAAAAAAGTGGTCGCTTCGCTTTTAACTCATATTGGGTCATTTTTTTGGGAGTGTGCGGGTGTGTGTGTGTGCGTGTCACCTCCTTGGGCTGCCGGAACTCGTTTGGTTGAATTCTTGCGGAGGCGGACGTCTTTTTCCTGCACACATTTGTCGTGATGACATCAACATGGAACGGAGTGACTAAGACGCAAATTTTGAGGAGCGAGAGTCTGGATTTGTGCTCGTACCTCATACAGAAAGCCAGCAGGACCGCCAGCATCAGGAGGACAAGCATCGCACTCAACCTGATGATGTTGTTTCGTGATGTTGCTACAAATTGCAAAGGTAGCAGTCAATCACACACACACAACACAGAAAATGTTTGGAATTCGGCTTTGGGGTGAAATTTCAGAAGGAACCAAAACTGTGCAGTAACCTTCACAGGTGAACGGAATTGAATCAGCCAGCTGAACTCCTTTTACAATGACAATTACAATTTACGATGACCGCACAAGTTTGACTTAGCTCTGCTGGCTCAATGCTAACACATAATGAAAAATATCATTGACTGTTGGATCATGAATATTTTAAAAACAATCAGTGCAACAGCACATGTAGACAGTCAATACTCACTGGCATTTATTCTTTGTCCTCTGCAAAGAACTACAAATCTTTCTGCAACTTACTGAGTCACTTACAGTAGTTGTGGAACTCTTCTTTGTGTGTCTGCATGTTTAACTTGGCCACGTTACACACACCAGAAGGAGCCACGTCATGATGCACAAAGTAATTCTTGACATTCAGATTGATGATCTTTGTATAATGTGTTTTTCGAAAGTATATTACTGGATATTGCTTCTCCCGACGAGTGTTGCGAGCGCGCCGCAGTCTATCCCAGCCGTTTTTCGGCAGTCGACGGGATACACCCTGGGCCGGTTCGTGTAACTTTCTTGACTGAAAAACATATTTAAAGCATTTTTGTCTGGTTTGTCGTGAGGCTGGAAAAGATTTCCATTCATTTTGACTGAGAAAGATGACTTGAGATGAAATTGGTTTGAGTTCCGCATTCTATTTGGTCACAAAACAAATTCAACTTGTATCTCCAACTTGTATGTCCACACCCAACTGAACTTAAAGTTCTTCCCTAAAGCCTCGAACGTTGCCGCTTATTTTGTAGCACACCGAAAAATAACATCTTCAGAAAAATAAATCCCACCGAAACAAATTCGGTCGTAATCTTACTTGTTTTATGTTTTTGGAACACCGATTTTCGAATGTCCACAAAAACTGTAACGTCAGACGGACGTGAAAGGCGCATGAAAGTCATGCCAATTTCTCCGGAAGCACAAACTTTTTGTCTAATTTTGACATCATTGAAAGTGCTGAAAATGCTTGAGAAGAAATTTCTAAACATTCTTGAACGCTCAAAATGTCCGAGAAGAGAGAAAGTCCGCTATTCCCTTCCTCCGGCAGTGTTTTTTTTTTTTTTTGCCTATCGGGGGTCATCTGTTTTTTGGTTTATTTATTTATTTTTTGAGGACAATACGATGTGAAAACAGGTGTGCTTTGGTACATAGTGCAAATCAATTTCCGCCTACGTACGGGTTTTGTAAACTGTCGTTGAATCTCTTCCGTCTTTGAAGAAGAGTTTGAGAAGATGATGTAATCACGTAACTGGCGCTTCAGAGAACAGATGACGTTAAAGGTTGCTTGTTCTGAGGGAAGCTCGCGTGTCATGAGGACCACACAGAACACGTACGCTCGTCATCATTTCCGCCAGGAATAGGGCGGACAGGAACTTTTTGGCGTTTCCGCGTCGCTGCTTACCGTTCACGTCGACGCTGGCCCGGCTGTAGCCTCGACTGTTTGTGGCCAAACATTCGTAAGCGGCGACGTCCTCCAGCCTGACGCTGAAGTTCTGACCCGACGCCACAGGCCCGGGCGTGTCGGCCTTGAACCAGGTGTAGTTTGCCGCCGGGTTAGCGTCGCTGCTACAGGTCAGAGTCAGCCAGCGGGCCCCATCCGTCTTTGAGGGCACAACCACAGACGTCTGCAGACGTCTTGGGGGATCTGAACAACAAAATGAGACCCACTCTGGGAATAAACGAGATGAACATGATTCTTGTGATGACTGTCTTTTCCGGACTATAATAAGCCGCTACTTTTTCTCCTCGATTTTCAAGCATGCGGCTCACACAACGGTGCAGCTTTTCTGTGCATTTTTCTTTCACCGGTAGGGGGCGCTCTATAGTTCAGAAACTACGTTAAATAAATCTCAAGTTTTTCTTTCTCTTGGGTCTGTTCTGTTTTAATGAGCAAAGTTGTTGCCTGTTGATGTACATTTATGTGCATTCCTAGTCGAAACTCGTTCTGTACGTGCAGTAAACCACTCATTTTTTTTCTACATAGAAAACTGCGGCTTATAGTCTGCTGCTGCTTGTATGTGTTTTTTTTTTTCAAGGAGGAGCTGCTGCGGCTTATATTCAGGTGCGCTTTATAAAGCGGAAATTACGTTACACGAAACCGCCATAATGACTTTGGGACTCCCTTTGGACCGGAATTTGGACTTTTGGCTCCATACTAGACATCTATATGAACTTTGAGTCTTAAACAGGACCTCCATAATAACGTTGGGATGAGGTCTGCTATTTGAAAATGGACTCCGTATTGACTTGGGTATGTCAACTTTTTGGACATTGGTACTTACACCGGACGTCTATGAAAAGCGGTGAAGAGTTGACATGCCCATATTGATTCTGGGCCTTGCAGAAGAAGCTTCCAGCATCTTGCGAGCTGATGGAGATGAAATGGTAATGTCTTTCCGGTCCCTGGAGCACAATGAGGTTGTCCTTGTACCACGTGTAGCTAGCGGTTGGGTTAGCATCACTGCTGCAAGTCAGAGCCACCGATTGGCCCTGGTCGGTGACGATTGATGGACTCACCCGCAAGGATGAGAACTTTGGAGCATCTGAAGAACACGACATTGCTCGTTTGATGACAAATCTTGAAAAACAACAACATGACGTTGGGGCACTTTTAATTCAAAGTACCACTTCACTCACATTTCACATCAATGGCAACAGGTTGTGACGACTTCTTCCCCAGCTCATTCTCCACCGTACAGAAATACTCGGCTGAGTCTGTCGACTTGATGGAACTGAAGACCAGCTCAGGTCCATTTCTCATGATTTGGAGCCGTGAGGGTCTGATCTTTTTGTACCAGCGGTGTTCAGCTAAAGTGCTGTCGCTGCTGCACTTCGCAACCAACGGAGCACCTTCCAGAATGTCACCAGAATCGCTCAGCGACACCAGCGGTGCTCTCAGAGCATCTGGAGGAAGATTTTAGAACATTAAGATCAAGATATAATTCTATTTAATTCTTTCTTTTCAAACTTACACAGGCGAGGAGAGATGCTGAGTGGATATCCTTCTAGCTCACAGGTGACGTAGTCTCCAGGACTGAAACTGATTTCCTGATGTGTGTTCATGTGGAAAGGGGAGCAGCGAGCCGGCGGGTCTCCATTCAGCGACCAGCAGAAAGACAAATCAGCTGATGGTCTGCAGCTCGTCTCACATGACAACTGAGCGACCATGTGGGAGTGCTCCACTTTGACACTGTTCACCCGCACCTTCACAGCTGCAGGCAAGAGAAGCAAACAGGTTGCTCCGGGAATTTCATGCGCCATAGGGCGCAAGTCTGGAGATTGACTTGGCTAGTCGAAAACCTAAGCTGGACTTTGAAACTAACAATAGGTTTTTGTCTTCTGGAACTAAACGGCCTTCTAAACTGGATCTCCATATTTACATTGATACCAAAAATGGACCTCCATCTTGACTTTGGGAGCGGAACAAATGATTGATTTGAGGACTAGAAAATTCTTACAAGGTTCTATGTAGGTTAAAAGCGCTGATTTGACTTCTGATATTTGGCATTTTGGTCCAGGTACAACATAAAGAAGGCGTCAGCTTTTATTTGAAAGCGTGCCGGCAAAAGTACTGGCCCATGTGACCGATATCTGTGTCCCATAATGTTGAGGATTCAAACAAGAAAATGCCTCCAATTTGGATTTTGCCTGCGAAGACTCAATTTTGAAGAGTAAGCTGTGTAAGCAAAGTGAAGACCGAAGACCAGATCAAATCTGAACCGCTGATGTATTGTCTCAGTCGTCTTCAGTCCATTCCAAATAAACAAACATCATGTTTGGAAATAGCATTTTGCTGCGTTTATACCTGAGACTGTCAAATTGGTTCCTGGTAAACTATTCATCCATTCAAAATCTTGCGTGGTGAACTTGAAGCGATACTCGGAGGAATCACTCTCCATCACGTTTGTGATTCTCAGAGTGGAATGTCCGTCAAATTCGAGAGGGAACTCCACACGAGCTTTATACCGGTCTTCCAACCGGAGGTCCTGAGGCACTGACGGATCTATCCACAAGTGTTTATGGTCTGGACTGAACCAGAATTTGGACTTGACCTCATTGTAGCTGCTGTAAGTGCAATTGATGTCCACTGAGGAGCCTTTGAGGGCGCAGATGTTCCTGGTGTTGTATTGCACCTTGTTACAAGAGCGGGACACACCTGAAAGATGGAACAAGCACTTGGTCATTCGCATTACCATGAAGCTAAGTGCTACTAGCGAGACCAACAGGACTCAACTCACACATTGGAGGAGATACGAGCTGCTGGTGTCCTTTTATTGCACAAGAGAAGCTGTTTTTCGAGTAAGATGCTGGTGTATAAATTTTGGAGTGTTCATTTTGGATTTCATCTTCATTCTCATACCAGATGTATGACGTAGACGGCCCCAGACTGCACTTGCTGACACAACTCAGAGATTTTGCATAAGGTCTATACCACTGTACGCTGAGGTCTGGATTTGTGAGGAAGAAACAGAGATCTCATGTTCAGGCCCATTTTCAAACTACTTTTCTTCATTCAAAATAGCGGAAAAAGACAAGTTTGATTTTAGCGGCAATGCGAGGTCTATGAATATTTAACGTCTCTGGCATTAGAAGAGAATCCGTACCAGTGACGGTGAGATTGACTCCAGGCATGACAGTGTAGCTCCCTCCTCTCGTTGGGTTTGTTCCGAATCTGAACTTGTACACGCCCGAGTCACTCTCGCTCAGCTCTGTGATGGACAAACTGCACCAGTTGCCATGACAGTCATCGTGCAGACGACCGGCGTACTGTGGGTTCGACCTCAGATCTTCAGGCTGATGCTCGTGCTCTTTGGTGAACCACAATGTGTCCTCAACAATCGTGCCTTGACTGTTTGTTGTTGGTGGGTATGTGAAGACGCAGTGGAGGTCCACTGTTGCTCCTGTCAGGGCGCAAACCTTAATCCAAGGGTAGGTTCCTCCCCAGGGTCTCCCCTGCATACCCTGGACCACTAGAACACACAACACCACAAACGTAGTCGACAGACGCCCAAGGAAACATACGGAAGATGCCTGGGTAGATTCTCAGCTGTCCAGGTGAGGGTAATAAAATAAAGACGTTCCTTGTGTTTTCAATTCCAAATTTTCGGTCTAGCGACTCTGGTGTGTATGTGGCCCGGGTGTGGTCCTTTGAGGGTCGTCTGTGTTTGCAGGCGTGGCTGGCAATTGAGCAGAACTGACGAAACCTTTTGGATTTAAGATGAAACGTCTGCTAAGAAGAGTCGTGTCGCCTCCGTTCAACCTTTGCAGACCACAAAAGAGATGATGCAATGCCAACCACATTTGCTGTGTAAGCAGGATCAAATTGCGATATAGCTCTGCGGCAGCTGAGCTCTTGATTACCATCGCCGAACGGATGTTTGAACGTGCAGGAAGTGACTCGCCGTGGTGAAGGTCGGGTCGGGCTGGGGAGCGTGTGTAAGAATTGCCAACATAAACTCTTTGGTACCTGGTAAAAAAAGGATCTGAAGTCATCGGTTCAGGTCCGGTTCTCACAACCCTAATGCAAGGCCAGGAGCGTCAGGAAAACCTTCGCCATTGGACGGAAATATTTGAAACAGTTCAATATTTAATTCCGAGCTAAATGAAGCTGTGTCCGATTTCCACGATGTTGCCAACCACGGGATCATGGCCGGGAGCAGGATCCACAAGTTTCGGAACGACTGTATTTTGGTCTTTCCGAGCAACTCGGATTCCATCGATCGTTCGTCGTGCGCGTCAACCAAGTCAAAGATTGCATCGTTCAGACAAAGAACTCCAAAAAAATGGCTCAATACGCAATGCGTGCAGCGTGAGGTCTGAATTAAATTGCAAACCAGCAAGCCGCCCGACAACAGGTGCGCTATTCTCTGTGGAAAACGATCAAGTCATCGGACGTCCTCGGAATTCAAATGTTTGCGCAAATCTTCCCACTTGGAGCAAGGAACTCAATAAACATTTCAATAGCCAATTTTTCCAGCTCCTGAGCGCAACAAGGTGTCCCTTCGGCACCCCTGAGTTAAATACAGCTAGAAACAATGTCACCAAAACGTTTTCAGACTTTCACTGAATTTGAAAAAAAGCCTTCAAAATCTACTTGGGCTGCCAGAAGCTTTGTCGGAATTCAGCAATTGACCAATCCCGAAGCGCAAACATGCTTTGGATTTTTGACGATTGCGAAGTGAACTTGGACTTCTTTACTCGCTGCTAAGCCAGTTAAGTCCGACTTGGTGAACAGATTTGAAGATCACAAAGTTTGTCGTTTTGTTCACTTCTCTTTCTTTCCCTGTATGACCGAAGATAAGAAGTAAGCAACCTTCATGAAAAATGTCATTGCTTGTTTTGGGGGTTAGAGACGGCTTCTCTCTTGAAAGATGGCCAAAGCAGAAAAGACAACTTGAATGAAACGAAAACGTCGACTTGTCGTACCTTGTACGCCGAAGAGCAAAATGAAAAGTCCTCTCTCTGCGGTCCCAATCATACTTGCTGCTCGCTTCTCGCCAGCTCAGTGGGGGTTGTCAACCAGTCGTAGTCAACGTGCAGACCTTCCTCGTTCCCTTTTCTACACTTCAAGCTCGCACGTCACAAGCCTATACCTCAATGTTGGGCAAACTTTTCTTTTTAAAAATCAACACGTAGGCTTAGTCATTTGGAGATCAGTATGGGGGGAAAAAAAAGATACAAAATTTCAAACCCGTTTGTAAAATAGCTCATTTTATCATTAAAATATTTCCTTTTATTCCATTGAATGAGAATCACCTTAAAATCAATCATCCATAAATCACATGCTCCCGTATATAATTGTGTCCTTAAAAAAACACTTTTTTACTCAACTTGTGTATAATACGGTGCCCCGATTTGCGTGCTTCCTTTATAAGTCAGAGTGAATAATACCAATGAATCAAGATTCAAAACATACAGCATAAAGTGTAAATGCTCTTCAGTCCAGGTTCAAAACGATCCCATTGTTTAAGGCAGGGGTGTCAAACTCATTTTTCTCGCCATAGTTTTGGTTTCGCTCGGTGGGCCATTATGACAGTGAACCCACATTATTATTATTACATATACACAACAAACTGATGGATAACTAGTTTTTTAAATCAGAATCCAGCCAAATGTTGTTTGCTTAATGACCATTAATAGTTTGATTGGTAACCAAGAAAAAGTCTGCCATATTTGAATGTTTTTAAAATTGACGTCAATTTGCAATTTTGGGATTTCAGCAAGAAACACAAAGTCGTGCACGATTTGCCTTCGCGGGCCACAAAATCATGTGGTGGGCCGGATCTGGCCCCCGGGCCTTGAGTTTGACTCCTGTGGTTTCAGGTGCTAGGTGGTAAACTCCGGTCCTCGAGGGTCACTATCCGGCATGTTTTAGATGTTCTCAACATACTTGTGGGCTAAATGCTCAAAAAATAGCATTTTATTTTTTCCCAATAATGCCACAAGGTACTGACTTTCACATCTGCTTATACCCTGTGGAATGATGGGGAAAAAAATGCCACACGGATTCAATAAAACCAAAAAAATGACCGATACGCAATTTTTACTTCATTTCATTTTCAAATGCATTTGTATAATTTTTTTCTTGCCCACATGAACATGCACAAGTCAATGCATTCCCAGTGTCATTATGGGAAAAATAATGTTTATAGCATTTAGGTAACAAGTCCATTCTAATATACTTGCAAATAAGTTCAGATGTATTTGCAAATATGTTCAAAAGAGTTTGCCAGTCCAAAAATGTGAACTCAACACGCTTGTGAAGTTTGGTGCGCTTGTATTCAACGTTCAACACATTCACGACCACTGACAAATATAGAAGCCAAAATGTCCATCCTTTTTATCTGGACTGCATTATGGAAAAAGAAAATTCACACGTTTGTTGAGTCCAATTTTTATTCAACTTGAATGAAGATAAAATTTTATACAATACAATAAAATATTCATTCATGCCGTTTTTTTGTTTAACTTTAATAGACCGAGCACGGTGTCCATGTCAAACTGTGCGTCACGTTACACAAACGTCCATTCATCCAAGCTCTAAATGTGTTTTAGGAGAAAAAAAAAAAACATGACTGATGATGAATGCACACGGCACAACTTATAGTGTGGGCCTACAATTTTTATGAATAAGGCCAGAAGGCCGAAGTCGGAACCGGCCCAGCTCTGCAGCCAAACTGTGAAAAAAGTGCGACTTATCATCCGTAAAATGAAAAAAAATGTGAGGAGTAGAAGTAAAGCATAGTCTGGAAAAATAACTTCTCCACAAAAGAATAGATAGCCCAAATTTCTACTTACGAAGTTACTTGCCATCTCTGGCGCAAAGATAACGGATGACGGAAAGTATCGCTACTTCAGTGCTTTCTCACAGATCCATTGCGATTTGACGCTACATTTCGAGTCGTTCAAACCAATGAAATTCATCATCGTATAAATGTCACCGCAGTCTTCTCCTCCAAATGCTCCATCAGGCTGTCCAAGGGCCCATTCTAACCTACGGGGAGAATTCAAAAAAAAAAAAAAGAAAATTGCCATGAGGGGTTGAGAATAAATGAAAGCCAATAATGCACATATGAAATGCAAATATTATACAACATTTGCTCAATTGTCTGGAAAATGTGTTGCAACCTTCAATCTTATAATTCTACTCTCACAAGATCAGGCCTTTCAATGCATTGCACGTCCTAAGAGAGAGAATTGTTTGTGAGGTAGACAAATATGAAGAGGAAGATGAAAAACAGCCTGCTTAAAAAAAAAAAAAAAGCCGGATAGAGTCATTTTTTGTTTGGAAACTTGTCGAAGAAGCTGAATCTAGCAACGCAACAAAGTGAAGTCTCAATTTAAAGGAGCAAAAAGAATCACAAATGCCTTTATTGTCATTGTACTCAAGTGTGCCACGAGATTAGAGAGCTCCCCTCTCCAGTGCAATACAACGAGAATTCGATTCAATATATAAATGAGATAAATAAGAGAATAAATAGCGAGATGGAAAATAATACAAAATAGGCAACAAAAGCAATAGAAACTGGATTTAACGGACGGACAATCGTGTCCAGACCACTCAGAACGCCTCAGAACCCGAACGTGCCTCTGTTGTCCGAGATAGGAGCGGAATCACAGATGTGCTCGTGTCGGAGCGGGATGACCTCTGCCAAACCCTCCAAACAGTACAGCAGTGAGCTGCCTCCTTCGCCCCCGCAAACTGTGAGAGAATTTCACCCTGGAGCAACAGTAAATTGCTTTTGATTCAAGTCACACCTGTTTTGGTGAACCGGCGTCCCATTCACCCAGATCCAAATTCCTTCCCGGTCCCTGTCGGTCATTCCAATCCATGCAGCCTTGGTGAACCCGGTGAGGAAAGCCTGCCACAAAAACGGAGCACATGATGCTCATTGGCGCGGTGAAAAGATGCGCCGATACCACGGACAGACAGAACAGAGGGGAAATCAAAGCTTTAACTCACTTTGGTTTGACCAAACACTTACGCCCACGATAAGCCGATCATTTGAATCGAGCTCATGATGGTGATCGGGCGCGTGGTCAAGTGCGCAGCTTCTTGTGTCATCCTCATGCTACAGCGAATGTTGCGCCCGCTATAAAAGTTTGGAAGCGGACCAAGATGTTGCAAATCTTGGGTCCGTTCCAGCGACGTTACTAAAACTAAACTAAAGGACGTCAGAGTGAAATCAACCTCGAGTCGCGTGCGAGGAATGGAACGCACTCGCCAAAAACTGCCATTTTGACACTTGTCAAAATACCTGTTCCTGTCTGCTATCGATGATAACCAGGTCGGCATCTCTTTGCAGACAGTCCTCACGGCTCCTGTCCCAATTTCTCCTCTCGGAGGAAATGTAGTAACAATGGAAGTTAAACCGCAGCCAGCCCTGCGGACAGTTCTCTTCTTTCTTGCCTGCGCACACACAAGTTGACTCGAGATTAGATGGGGATTGGTTGAGGTTCAAAAAGTTGCGCGTATATCAAATGTTTGTCACAAGCCTTCCGGCCCACGGCAAAACATACGCCAACAAGAAAACGGCCACAATCCTGCTCATTACAATAGAATGGATTATTTTTGAAAAACTTCTAATCATTAATCTAGTTTTTTTTGTTTTTTTTCAGTTTCAGGGTGCATACCAAATTTTGAGTTTGTTGATCAATTTAACAATTTAAAATTATACATACGAGTGAAGCAAAACAAAAAAAAAATTGTGAATAAACATAAAAACAAAAGAAAAACCAATACAAGTGTTTATTTTCGTTTCCTTAATTTTTCTAATTTTCCTCATCTGATTTCACAATTTATCAAATTAAACACGAAATTTTATCATCTGGTTGAGTTTAAAATAGCACAAAAAATGTACAAAACGCACAATAATTTGCTCTCCCACACTGCGCAGAAGCTGCTCGAAATTTACAGAAAGTTGCTTGAACAAGTCTGTACAAAAAAAAATCTAAAACAAGAACAAAAATTTTGCAATAGCGTGTTTCTGTAAGCGCTGTTAATTTGCGGAATCATTTCCAAACAGACCTGAAAAGGTGGGAATCACATGCAGAGTTCAAAAAGAAGTAAATAATAATATATATATATATTATCATCACAATATCCCTCCTTCGAATAATAGCAGTATGAATTATTTATCCAATAAAAATAAAAAACAGACAGCTCCGCCAGTGATTTGGCAACCTTGACACAATTTGGCCACAACGAGAACCTCAGAAATTGCGTAACGCAGCAGTAAGGTCATATCTTTACTCCCTCCAAAAAACATATTTGTGCAAAAGCTTGTGTTACAGAATGACCGATAACTGAGCTAGAAAGATATTTGTAAAAAAATGGAATCAACCTTGATGAGGCAGCTCTCTGTGACTTAGTCTGAGTGCGATGTTGAGAATTGCTTGAAAGACACACAGCAGTCCAAAGCCCACCAGAAGCACGGAGACATGTCGCGATTCTGTCAAGACAAAATTTTTTTGTAAAAAGACTAAATTAAACTATTCAAAAGTGATATGAAGCAGTCTCGAAAGGAACAAACGATTTTACGTACTTGGCCGAGTCTTTTCTGTTGTATCTTGGTGTGCATTTTTTGGAAACGGCTCATATTCACCAACTTCAACGCTGACTTGAGGACCACGAGACGTAAACGTCGCAGCCATGTCTGAGTACATGCAGTGAGATATGTCGCTTCTGGTGTTGTGTACAAGGAAATATTCCACCATATCCTTCCTGTCACAAGCCATATGAAACTCTTTGTTCCATTTCATTAAAAAAAAAGAAATTGCTGCATGTACCGGTATTTGTAAATGTCATGCTGCGAAAATATTTATGGCGCAATTCAATCACTAGCTCACTATTCTTTTATTTGCTCTTAATTTCTATGGACCAAGTCATTCTATTTAATTCATTGGATAACATCATCTAAGGAACCAATATCTGATTTAATATCCTCACTCACTTTGTTTATTAATGACAAAAAGGAAATTGTCAGTCGACCGTACCGCACAATTTAGAGTTTTGTGGAATTTGGACAACCCGCCCACCTTCCTTTCAGATTGTTTGAATTCATTTCTCTCCAATCATGAAAATGACGGGCTCGTGTTGCTCAGTGCTTTTGCAGAGCATTCATTTGTACTTCCGTTTTGAAGAACACCGTTGACGCAAATGTCACGCTAACGTGGCGAGAAGCAAACTTGAAAACACGAGCACAAAATTTCAACAGCCTGATACAAACGTCTAAGAGGAAAAAGAAAAGTCAAAAAATAAAGTATTCCCCCGAAATGGCCAAACATTTTTTTTTCTCTTTTGTGAACTTGAACAAATAAAGAACAAAGTATTGTAAAGCAAACAAATGATCTTCTTGTCATTTATAGCTTTATTGCTGTAAACGTGAAGGAACCAATAAATGTAAATCATGTCATCAGCCCAAAGAATCATGCCAAATACTGCAAACAGCACCGGCCCACAAATATAAAAACAAAACATATTGGCAGGCTCTGTACACACTTACATATTTCCACACACAACTAATCACAACAATGCAGTGTTTTGGATTTCATTGTGGAGGAGGAGGAGGAGGAGGAGGAGGAAGAGGAGGAGGAGGAGGAAGGAGATGAGGAGGGGGAAGGAGATGAGGAGGGAGATGAGGAGGGGGATGTAGTTTGGAGAATGGGACAGAATTTGGTAGCCAGAGTGGAGAGGTGTATGATGGACTAAAGAATGGTGGTGGGGGGAAAGGAGGGAAGAAGATTGGGGGAGGATAAAGGCCGGGAGGGGGATACCCGGGGGGCACGTCTGTGCGCGCGGGCGGCTGGCTGGAGTGACGAAAAGGTGCTTGGTTATTCTTGACATTGCAATGCTTGAATGAAGCCGCCGGACGTCCCCGTGTGGCACAGTGAGGCTGCAGAGTGTTCACCGGAAGACTTTCTACAACGGCATCAAAGCCATGAAAGAAACGCCGACATTCTTACGAGGACAATGTGGAGTTTTCATCGTCAGATATTACCTGTGCTGTTGTGCTCCTTTTTTGTGTTTTTCACTCTCTTCTTGGCTTGCTGCTCCTTCTCATCATCACTGTAGTCTAAAGCCTGGAGAGGAGAACAATTTGTTGGAAGATATGCAAGTGACGAGCTGTGCAATTCATCGAAATTCGAGTGCGATTATTACACTCAACGATTAGAAAATTGGCGTAAAAACACACAAACGACATTTGAACAGATTGTTGTTTCTTACAAAAAAATGATTGAATAATTACTAATAATATTATGTGTGTGTGCGCGCGCAGTGTTAAAGTGCCTTCTTGACCATTTCCGAGCTCCAACAAAATTCAGAGTCTGTGAGCACACCCACAAGCTGGACACCTTTTCCATACACTCCTTGTGAAAGGTAAAAAAAAACGAAAATTTGTTCCTCGCCCTGAAATCGCCCAAATTCTTTGGACTTCCCCAAGTTGTGAATCCACACGCGAGCGCACCCAACTCTCGACCTCATCCCTGCATGCCGTCACATCGCCAACAGAGACGAGACTGGTCTCGCAGGCAAATTTAGTTGTGGCATTTTTAACAATGGAAGCAAATATTCAAGCAGCAAAATGTACCTCTACTGGTGGTTCTTGATCATTTTTCCAGGATGCATCTGAGCCCTTTAAACTGCAGGGTGGACAAAAAAATAAATAAATCAACGCAACAAATGGATACATTGTATTAACATTCACTGTGCATCAGATGCTTGCGAGTCTTTGTACTCACAGTTTTAGTTGTTGTAGGAGGATGTATCCAGTATACTCTTTCATATCTGGTGCGTAATAAACAATCAGTCCAAGTGTCAGTCCCTTACTACTTAGATCGTCAGGAGAGTTAAAACGCAAGATATACAGAGGTCTGGATACAGGGCCAAAGACTTCAAAAACCTTGAACGCACAGAAAAGGCAATTCCAATGGACTCGCCGATGACGCAAGTGTTTTGTTGCACTTCATTTTGCATAAAAGCGTCCAACCTTGCCCAAAGCGAGTCGATCAGATCGAAAGATGATGCTGTCGTCGTTCAAAGCGGGTGAGTCTTGCAGAGACTGGATTATGACTGCACAGAGAGAGAGTAAATTTCATGACTTAATTGAGCAAATAGACAACAAGGAAGGAAGTGTGCGTTTCTGTATCGATTTACCGAGTTGTTGTATGATGCTCGATACTGTTCCTACTGGCATTAGTCCGACATCGTCTGGTAGTGACACAGTCAGCTCCTCCACCGCAGGCAAATCCTGTACAAAAAGAGGAGTTCGGGGATTGTATATTTACGTCTAATATCTAAATGATTTTGAGATTTAGGGATTATTAAAGCGTTAATTCCGATTTTCATGGAAATTCTCTTGACTTTGCCAGCGTAGGAACACAACTCTTTTGTAAATTGAGGACTTTCTATAAAATCATAATAATAAATAAAATTAAAATGAATGCGTTGGCTCAAAGGATGGGGAATGCTGCGCTACGTCACTTACAGTATTGCTTAGTACTTCACTCGTGTAACTCAAACCAGCACACCAAAATGACTGACCTCAAGTAAAATTTCATCTTTTGTTTTAAAGGGAGCTGCTTGGCTGAATCCATCGTCGTCAGCAGCGTTTTCAAACACGGTGACGGATGAAAAAGAGGAGGAAGAAGAGGAGCTGTCGCTAAGAACAGAAAAGAACCGTCATGAACAATAATTTTCTTTCCATGCTCCAGTGTTCTCTTACCTGTCGGAATCTTCCGACGCTTCACTTCGAAAGCCTTCCGCGTTACGCTCACAGACCGAAGAGGGGATTGCTGCAGCTGACAGCGTCTGTGCGGATCCATGTGCCTCTGGATTCTCTTCTGTATCCGCACTGTTGGATGTAACCAGAGTTCCCAGTTGAAAGGCCTCGTGTGTCCCTGGGGGGGATGGATCCAGCTGTTCATTCTTTTTCAGAAGCATTTCCTCCATCTGAAAGAGTTACAACTGTTTCCAATTTATCACATTCAGAGTCCCACCTCTGCCATTAAATCTTCATGGAAGATAGATGGATTATGCCTCGCTTTATAAAGTATATGTGCTACATCCTGAAACTTTAATGTTTTTTTTTTTTTACTTTTTAGAAAAGTTAATTGGTGTTCAAGGTAACCATTGTTGACTATTTTAAGGCACCTTTTTTGCACAGTGCACAATGGTTGTAAGTGTTGTAAATGTTACCCTACACCTCCAAACAATGCAAAAAGCTAAAATAAGAGAACAAAACATAATAGATATCGTATTATCATAGCGATATCCGACATGAATATCGATTTATGACATTTTGTCGATTTCTTTCAGTTCTTGCGGTCAACGACAGGAATGGCGTGTTGGCAACAAATGATCACAAAGTTGTGACATTCAGAAAATGAATGCAGTGAAAAAAGCACATTTTTCAATTTGCATTATCTAGCAATGCATCACTCAGTTGAAAACGTTAGCAAAGCTCTGGAAAGGTTTTTGTCAATTTTGTGTCACAATGGCTGACAATAAAACGAGAAGCACTTTCCACAGTCAGCAACCCTTACTTTAAAAAATTTTTTTTGTTTTTGTTTTAGGTAATATTGTTTTAGTGCAGGGGATGAACCAGAAAGTCATTTTACCCATCGTTTTTACACACGCGTCTGTGCCTTGACTGAAGTACAGCGTGATCAATTTTATTCTATAAATCGTTCCGAAATGTTTACAGTTTTCTAAAATAATAAATAAAAAATGATCGCCATACCTTTCAGCGTGGAATTTTATTTTTCTTCTACTTCTTAATGGTTGGCGCTGTCAATAAACGGGCTGTGTCCAAATTCATATGCAGAGTTCTCCGAAGACTAGATGTTTTTGACCCCTTTACGTCACTTCCGGTGCGACACACTTACACGTGGTATCCAATTTGAAATTAATATTGCACAAATTCGACATGCGGTCCACGGAGCCTGCTTGAGGAGGAGACTTTGAATGCGTCGAAGAACCCAGCCTAAAAATTGTTTTTCTACAATTATGAATTGAATGATTGAATGAATTATATGCGGTACCAGAAGTGACGTCACGCAGAAAAAAACCCCGCTCCCTTCTTCCGAGGAGGCATATTGTCTATTTGGACACAGCCACAATCTGAGACTCGTGCGCGATGTGAGTCGCGCATGAGCAGAAGGTCGGCGGAATTATCTGACTACGGCAACTGTACTAAGACAAAACACTTGGTGACGCCGCTGCATTATATGTGGTACGCATTCGCTTAACCTTCATAAAGTGTTTTCTAATGCCATATGCAATACTCACGTGTCATCGTGCTGCAACCACAGGTAATTTTTTCCCAACTTTTAATTTCCGTGGAACTAACCGCAGTAGGCTACTATCTACCCATCCGTATATATATTTTGAATCAACATCCAGCCAAATTAAACAAAACACTACTCACTGAAGCATGTACGGCACAAAAGCAAGCACACAAACAACATTTTAGTGTATGTACAATTAAAAAAAAAACATTCTAAGGTCTTTATATCTTCATGACAGAAAAAAGTTCATTTCTTCTTGATATTTTCTCAGAAAATCATTACAAGAATAGATATATTTTTGGAACCTTTATTAATAAAAACCAGAATGCAATAATATTTTACATTAAACATGATAATTACAAACTGAGCACACAAGCAACAGACACCGAACTTTGCACTATAACAACAGAAACAACAAAAGAGAGTTGTATCCGGAAATTAAAATAACAAGCCATTTATAATTTTAACCATCTCAAACATAAACTTGATCATGATTAATATCACCGGCCCACCAATTGCCAAGTTTGATCCTAAAAAAATGTACACGGACCTGGTTGCTTGAAGAGACATGGTGCGCCCTCTTCTGTGCGTTCTGGATAGTGCAGTCCATGTGAAAATTCCTACAGAAAGCAAGTCTGCGTGGAATTAATTCTAGTATGAGTAAAGGTCAGAAATCAAAGGCGAAACATTATGGTGCAATTTATTATTTTGTTGTGCTCAGATGGCTGTCAATACACAAGCACGTGAACGCATGCGGGGTGACACGCGCGCACACATTTGGATGCAGACACGCACCACTATCAAGTAAACTGCAATTGTCAACGGGTATTTTTGCTGGGTGATTTGTTGTGATTTGCATAGACGGACATTCGACCCCAGCGACGGAAACGTTCGTCGGAGGCCGGATGATGCGAAGTTTTTTTTTTAAAGGACGGACTAAGCAGAAGAAGCGCGTTTCCCTGATGGGGGGGGATACTGCTGAAAGGTAAGGATGGGAGCGCACACACTCACGCCCCCCCACACACACACATACACGTACACGTACACGTACTAACACGTGTTCAGGTGTCATTGTCCGGAAATGTAATGCATAATTCAGTTTTGCCGTACATAGCTAATCACTGAACAAAGGCCCATAACTGCTTCGACGCGTCAGGATAATTTAGCTTTTATTTTGGAAGCAGAATGATCGCTTCCGGTCAAACTGACGCCTGTACTCACCAGCAACAACCCGCAGGCGTGCATTGACACGACTTAAGTGTTTCCACATGACCGATTTTTAACTCTTAGTGGGATACGTGTATGCAGCGCGGTTCTTCTTTGGAACAAAACCTGGACGCTAAGAGAGACAAAGAAAAAGAAGAAGAAGAAGGCTGCGATTCATATTTGCCAAATGAGAGATTTGTATGAAGCGCGCACAGAGCGAAGTTTGTTTGAATGTCCTTTTTTAAATGCTCAACGGACTTCATCAAAATGCACCTTGTGGGAATAACCTTTTTAATAGCCCAGCTGCTCTATAGCAACTTTGCCAGCGACTTGAGCGACAGCGACTATTACGAATATGACGAGCGGATGCAGGAGGACGAGTCTGTAAGTTGGACAAAAACAAAGTACCTGCATGCATGCACACATCACCTGTTCAACTTGGCTATTTATTTGGTTCTAACGGGGCCATCTAAGTCCCAATTCTCCCCTCACTTGTTTTATTTTGATCTTTGTTAGTGGGTTCTATAATCATTTTCACGTGGGTTTTAATGTTAAATATGGAGTTTTAAAAAAGCTGCAGTAAATGGATAGCGGCATATATCGAATTAATATGACTAATTTGACCCACTGTAACAGCAATCAAAGGGGAAGTGTAATTTAATATACTGGTGCTGAATTTTGATTTCTTGTTTCATGAATAATGCCAATAAGTACAGTGTTGCGTTTTAACCTGTCGAAAAGATGAGTGTTCTTTTTTTTTTGTCTTTTTGAGGGGATTATAGCTGGTTCTTAGAAAAGGAAAAAAAAGAAAATGACTGAATTTCATTTTTTTCTTTTACTCTTGGTGTATAACCTCTAAAATAGACACCTAATATTGTATGCATTTTTACTTTTTTTTTTTTTTTTTTTTACATTTTTTGGCTGATGTTTGATATTATTTGGAGCTTCTGCAGAAGTGTACCGAGTCAAACATATAAGGAAGCATGCAGTGTGTTGCCATTTATTATTTGCATACAGACAATGAAACTAATCCTTTTACTAATCACAATTATTTATGTGTCACGTTTGCTACCTGTTTAAAGAACTCGTCCTGTAATATAATGTCAGTGAAAAAAGTGAGTTGAAAGAAAGGGAGCTATTAGGTTGTTCCAAGTGGACGGATTAAGAACAAGTGTTTTGAAATCAGCCTGAGAAAAGAGCCAATGAAGACTGTCACGGAAGTCAAGTATAAGTTCCTTGGAAATACGACCTTGAGAGGATTTAGCAAAGAAGTCAATCTCCGCCATTTAATGATAATCATTTGACTTTTTGTTTGCCCCTTGCCCTGAAAGCACTTCATTATTTTAAGGACTTTAAGCGGAACTACCTTAGAAACAGCTTTTGTATCACAAGTTTGAAAATGTTGTTTTTTCGTTTGTGTTAGTCAAACAATAATTAATCTTAGCAGTCATTTAACAGTTAATCACCATGTCTGTTCCAGTTTTTTTCAGTCGCTTCGGTTCATTTCTCAGATTAGAATTGAAATTTGCAAAAAAAAAAGTATTTGCATTTGTCCACCCCAAAAAAAATCATACAAATTTGTCCCCCCCCAAAAAAACATACAAATATCAAAACATCAAGGTTCCCCTCCAAAGGTTTTTGTGAGAGAATGTTGCCACTTTACGAGGCAAATGCAAACAGGCAACCTTCCAACGGCATTTTTTTGATGCTGAATCGGCTTAAACATTTTTTTTTCAGGAAAGCAGATGCCACTGACGTTTATATAATCCAATACAACACAGCTTTATTTATAGAGCGCATTTCTCAACAGATGGAGTTGTAACAAAGCGCTTTGCACTTTTGTTCCTGATACTCACTGACTAATCGAAAGCTAAAAAAATAATTTGAACTGCTTTGTTCCATCAACATTTCTTAATGACTCATTTTGGAATTTTAATTGTAGTTAGTTTTTATTTCGTTTGGAGTTTTTTTTTAAATGTAACAAATTTTAAGTTTTCAGTTTTTTATTTTATTAGTTTTGTTTTTTTCAAAAACAGTTCTAGTTTTTTTTTTACGTGTTTCACACATGTGCAAGATTAAAAAAAAAAACACAAAAAAGGCCATTATTGTGCAGTGAAAATTCAACAAAAATATCATTTCAAAACATTTTGACAATGAAAGATTCTTGCGACTTTATTGCACGTACTCAAACGGGTAGGCTTACATCGCTTCCTCCAACGATTGCGATGTAGCCAAGTTAATAGTCACCACACTTTGTACGGTCAAGATGTGACATCAAAACCAAAACCAGCACCCTGTATTAAATGAACAGCATCCTAGCAAACAATAAAATAAGCAAAACAAAGAGCAAAGAAATGCAATCACAAGTGCTGCAAAGCATGCTGGGCATAATTCAGCCTCCCAGCGACGCTACGATACTTTCATGTACTTGCAATGTGATGACTGTGTTACATTTTGTTTTTGTATCCTGAATATAACAAGTCTGCAAGATCCGATTAAATGACGAACGAGCAAATTCAGTAAACGCTTCAATGTGTGAACGGCAAATACTGCAAAGTCAATATTTAACGCTAGTCTCCACCAATATGCAACACACGACGTTTCTAATGCGCACGAAAGCAGCCCAAAAATATCAAAGTTATATCTAAAATATCAGATCACACTTTGCCTTTGTGCCGTTGCAAGCGCCAAACCGTTTGCTTGGTATTTTCTCAAGGAAGGTCTCGTTGTCTTCTTGTTTCAGGACTCTTCGCCAGAGCCAGACACGGAACGGAGCTTGCGCTCGGCTTCCAATGTTGATGAATTGATGAGTCTTATCTACCCTTTCTACTGGGCCGCCCTGAAGTGTCGATCTAAATTCCCATTTGCTCCGGTGTCCAAACTGTCTCGCCACCTGGAGCCAATAATTGAAGCTGACAAGACAAACGTTGCAGCCGCCTATCTCAACTTGGATGTTCTGAAAAGTAGGGATTGTTTCTGCTGTCTGTATTTTCCTCTTTCTCTCGTTTCACTCTTACTTTACTTATTGAGTCAATTCTCTTCCATTTTCATTAAAAGTATGTGACGACCATTTTGGGGACAGAGAGAGAGAGGGGGGGGGGGGGGGCTACACCGACCGATGGGGGATCAAGACGGGGGTGACCGACGTCACAAAAGCAGAAATTCATGCAGTTTAGTTTTCATGAAATCACTGACCCAATTAACCCCAGATTTTTTTATTTGCGGTTTGGCTCAGGTTCTATCCCCGTTAGATTTTGTAAAAATGACTCGTTGAGCTTGGCAACCGGTTGCGGTGTTGGTGGGATGCGTACAACCATAACACTGCCCAACCCGATCACATCGAATTGTATCTCCTTTGCTCAAATGAAATGCAACTTAAGTTGCTTATTTTGGCTCTCAATTGCTTCTTCACACAGCTGTGCGTTGCCTGCTCTCTCTCTGGTAGTGAGAGAGAGGGATTACATCCATTTTGGTGACCAGGCTTCCAGACACGACTGAACTGGTCAGAAATGAAAAAAGGCGTCAGCCACAATGTGCTTCCTTTCTCGATTATCGAGCATCGGCGTCGTGCTGCAATGAAAGGGAAGTTTGCATCCGAAGTATTTGTGGTTGAACTATTTTAGGACTCTGTTTCTAACACCAGGTAGCCATGACCCTTCTTACCCGCATGGTGGATGACCGGATCATGCGCTCTAGACCGGCGTGGAAAAGCGCAAGACGAGGCTCTTTCAAGTGCAAAGCAATGCGCCAAACAAATAAGTATAGAAATAAACAACTCGGCCACCACTTAAATGAATTGTCAACCGTTTGGTTCGTCGCCATTGTCGCGATGAGTCGATGAATCGTAGCTGCCCTTGTTACCTCATGTACAGGACAAAACTACGCAACAAGCTACACCGACGGGGGCACCGTGACGGGGAGGAAACGGATGAGAATCACAAAGACATTTGACGTTTGAGTGGGGGCGGCCACATATTGATGAACCTTGGATGCTCTGTGTGCAGGCATAGAATCCGAGTGGAGAAAGACTCGGTGCATCCCCAGGGAAGTGTGTGTGGACGTGGGCAGGGAGTTTGGGGCCCCCACCAACATCTTCTATAAACCACCATGTGTGTCCGTCTACAGATGTGGAGGATGTTGCCACTCTGAAGACAAACAGTGCAGGAATATTTCCACTGGTTACCTCAGCAAAACTGTAAGCACATGCCTTTTCATCAATGTTCTTGTGATATAGTTATTGTGTCGTCTCAATGTCAGCATATAATCATTCGAATCCGAGCTGAAGCGAATAATTGACATCCCGGCCATCACGCGCTTTGTCCGCATTTGTGCTGATTGCAGTCCTTCTGCTCGCTGTGTGTTGCTGTAAACATTGTGCTTATTTTCTTTTGTAAATGTTATTGTATTATGTATACGTATATTATATATCATTCAAACAGAACAAATTATATATAAAAAAAAAAGCGCAGGTAAGCATTCCCCAAAAAAGGTGGTGGTGGATGGGATTAATGGGGGGGGGGGGCTGAAAAAAAAATCCTCAACCTATTAGAAAATATTTTGAAAAAAAAATATATATATATAACTAGTTAAAAAATATATTCAATGTTTCAGATAACTGAGGTGAGACATTTTAATGTCTAAAATGTGTTTGATTTTGCAGCTTTTTGAAATCTCAGTACCAATTGCCCAAGGCACCAAGCCAGTGACTATTAGTGTGGCCAATCACACGCAGTGCTCTTGTTTGTCCAAACTTGACATTTACAAACAAGTCCACAGCATCATCAGGAGATCCTTGCCTGCGTAAGTAATCAACTCCCATTTCGTTTCATGCCGTCATGTACTGCAAAAGGCAAACATTAAAAAACTTTCGAGTGCTTTCCATCTCATTTCTCGGTCGTCACAATGCTTATTGTGTTTGTTCTAAAAAAAAAAAAAAAAAAGCCTGTGCGTTTCCCTCGAATTGTCCGGCTCCCATTTGGAAAGAATATTTTCGGATTTTAAATAGTAGGCCTAACATTTCAATCTGATATGCGATGAGTCCGTCTTTTCGGGTTCATTTTGTGCTGCGTTTTATTGATTTATTGATCACAATGCGACATTGGGTTAACGAGCGTGCCGCGGCGCAATATATTTCGTTTCATCCGAATGAACGTTGTACTTTTGCCTCTCACAACGGATGTGAATTTTGTTCCAGGTGTGTCACAGCCAATCAGACGTGCGCCCCAAATCAAACTTGGAGCAGCA
Organism: Idiotropiscis lumnitzeri; assembly: GCF_059441095.1. NCBI lineage: Eukaryota > Metazoa > Chordata > Actinopteri > Syngnathiformes > Syngnathidae > Idiotropiscis > Idiotropiscis lumnitzeri. The sequence continues at coordinate 22,822,385 of NC_142398.1, read as the reverse complement.
GAAAGTGTCGATGTGTCAGCGTAACCCGCAAATTGTCTGTTGGAAGGTCAACCCAACTTGGTGAGCATTTTCTTGCTTGTCGAAAGTCTGCACGTATCGTGTGCTCTGAGAAGTGTTTGTCTTTCCAAATGGTTCCATCAAAGAAAATAGGAGGAAATAAAGGTTATGCAAAACTCAGATGGTCATCCAAAGAATCCAAGTCTTTTTTTTTTTTTTTTTTCAATTTATCCAAAACATTTTTTTGTAGATCTTGGGCTGTTCCATAAGCGTTCCAATTTTCACAAATCGACGTGAAACGTGCAAGCGGGATCGCTTCGTTAAAGTTTTGTCGGGGATGCTATCGAGACAATATTTCTGACAAAAGTTGAACTCTTCTTGTTTCTCCGCCGCTTCCCTCTACAGACACATTCTCAGCAAATGTGTGTGGCCCACTTAAGGAACTGGATGAGGAAACCTGCCAGTGTGTGTGTCACCCGCTCGATCCGATTCAACGCTGCGGCACCAACCGCCACTTTGACGGCAATACTTGCCAGTGTGTCTGCAATAGCGCACCTTACAACGCATGCCCGCAAAACCACGTCTTCAGTACGGATACGTGTCAGTGCACATGTAGCAAGACTTGTCCAATGCACCGGCCTCTCAATCAAATAAAGTGCTCCTGCGAATGTCATGAGTCACCCAATAAGTGTTTTCTAAGAGGACGGAGGTTTCATCATCCGACTTGCAGGTAAGACACAATGCTCGTTATTGGCTTTATTACCGTCATCGTACTCCAGATTATCTTCCGTTTATTTGAGGTCGGGTCACGGTCGCAGGGAAGCCCAGACTTCCCTCCCCCCATTCTGAGCTGTTTCGCTCTTGGTTGTCCAGTGGAACGCCTCACCCGGAAGGCGTCCAGGTGGCATCCTGATGAGATGCCCGAGCCACCTCATCTGGCTCCTCTCAATGTGGAGGGGCAGCGACCCGACTCTTAGCCAATGACCCGCAGCTCATGACCATATCAGCTCCCTCTTCACCACGGCGGACGATACGGATTCCGAAGACTGCACCGATCCGTCAGTCGATCTCACGCTCCATCCTCCCCTCACTTGTGAATAAGAAGAACTCCACTTTTCATCCCTGGACCTGGAGATGGTACTCCACTCTCTTCCAACTGACGAACATGATCTGAGATTTGGATGTGCTGATTCTCTTCCCAAGTGCTTCACACTCACTCGAATGAGAGTCGAAGATGTCGGCTTGAAGACGGGACAGAAAAAGCATAAAAAAAAAGACACCCTCAACACCTCGCCTAAGCCTCCAAATCTGCTCCATAAAAGTTCTGAACAGAATCAGTGACAAAGGGCGGTCCAAGTAGAGTCTAACTCTCACTGGAAACGCATCCGACTTAATACCGACAATGGGAACCAAACTCTGACACCGGTCGTACCGAGATCCAACAGTTCGTACTCTCGGAGAACCCGCCACAAGATCCCTCGGGGTACGCGGTTGGACGCTTTCTCCAATTCCACAAAGACTGGTTGAGCGAACTCCCATGCACCGTTTGAGTCGCCTGCCAAGGGGGTCGAGCGGCTCCACTGTTACACGGCCATGATGAATAGCTCACTGCTCCTCCTCAATCTCAGATTCAACTTTCTGATGCATTTCATTTCCAGCGCCCCTGAATAGACGTTGCCAAGGAGGCTGAGGAATGTGATCCCCCTCCGAAAAAGGGGAACCACCTCTCGGGTCGGCCAATCCAGAGGCACTGTCCCCGACGTCCATGCGATGTTGCGGAGGCGTGTCAACCAGGACGTCACCACAACATTCAGAGCCTTTAGGAACTCTTGGCGGATCTGATACACCCCCCCCCCCCGGGGTCTTGGCACCAAGGAGCTTTTTAACGACCCCAGTGACCTCAAGCCCCGAGAAAGAAAAGCCCACTTGAGAGTGCCCAGACTTTGCTTCCCCGTGGGAAGGCTGTCGGTGGAATTGAGGAGGTCTTCGAAGTATTCTCTTCGCCAATTCACAACATCCTGTGATGAGGTCAGCAGAAACCCGTCCTCACTCTTTCCAGTTGCTGACGCTGCACTGTTTTGCTCCTCCTCAGACGGCAGATAAGGGACCAGAATGTCTTCAAAGCCATCCAGAAGTTATTCTCTATGGCCTCACCGAACCCTTCCCAAGCCCGAGTGTGTTTAGTTTAGCGTTGTTGTTTTTTTTTTGTTTTTATTACTGGTGAACAGTTCCTCTCTCGGGGCAGACAAACAGACGGTCTTTTTTTTTTTCTGCCTTTCTTTTAATAATATCACCCGCATATGTCTCCAACAAACCGGTTCATAAGATTTGCTTTCAAAACCGCTTTTATCTCACATTGTCGCGGTCAGAGTGTTAAGAAAAATCGTAGTCATTAAGAATCTCAACATTTCAGTCTGACTGCATAACAAATCTTAACTTGATGACGCATGTAATAGTCCTCATCTTTCCATTTTTTTGTTGTTGTTGCAGTTGTCTCAGGCCTCCTTGTGTGGTCAGGAGACGCAAGTGTGAACCAGGATTTTCCTTCCGCGAAGAAGTGTGCCGTTGTGTACCATCCCACTGGAGACGACTAGACTAACGGCTAAAAGCTTGAAGTCGTCGGTGCGTTTATCGCCGACAGACCGTTGGGGTGTCAATCATCCGCCTGGTCTTTCGCCTTCTTCAAAGCGTCACCCGTTGGTGTCTTGTGACTCGTCTTCATCAGCTGATGTTTGACGAAGGCGAGACCCCCCAGGTCAATTCTGACGGGTAGGTCACGCCCTCGGCTGTCCGTTCGCCCCCTACAGGTGGTAGAGCGCATGTACGCTCTCTCTCGTCCCTGCTTTAGTCCAGTGCTTCCCAATTATTTACTGTGACGCACCCCCGAGCAAGATCAGAACAAAAAGCAACGACTTCAAGTCGAGATAAGAGACAGAATGCACCCCCAGTGCTTCCCAATTATTTACTGTGACGCACCCCCTAGCAAGATCAGAACAAAAAGCAACGACTTCAAGTCGAGATAAGAGACAGAATGAATTTTATTCCCTCACTAAAAGGCCGTTCATGAGCTTTGAAAGTCAACGGAAATTGTCAACCCTGCCCTACAAACCTGTTTGCCCTGACCGGATGTCAGAATGGACTGCGTCGGCGGCTGTTCACGTTGTTGGAAGTGAAGCGTTTTAGTTTTTGGAATGATACACGATCTCGTTTGTCTCCAATGCTGAAAATGTCCTGACCTCACTAGTATTTTGTTACGACAACTGTTTTAAGATATTGTCAAAAAAAGTTGATGACCAATGTGACTGGGCGGGCGCACAGTGGCAGAGCGGTTCGCACTTCTGCCCCCCCCACCCCATCCAAAAATATGAATGTTACATTATTTGAAGACTTTGAATGTGGACGATTGCCTTGTGAGTGGCCACAAAGGCCTCTTGACCAAAGCCAACCGGGAGAGACTCTAGCCGTCCTGTGACAAATAACGCCATGCCTGCTTCACGGATGCCTTTGTGTCGGAATATTCGTGCAAGATCATGCTTCACTAATTTATTGATTGTCATTTTGAAATCTTGATATATTGTCAAATTAATCGATGCCACGGATGCCCTGTGAGCAGTATCGTGTTGAAATATTTGGATTGGAAAAAAATGTGCTTCATTGTTGATGGAATTTGTTTTCACTGTTGTACATTAACGCAATAAAATATCTCTTGAATTTGAGCTTGTTTTCCTCTCAAAAGAAAGACTGTTCGGTGAGGCATTTTTGTGTCTTGCGTTGTTCTGAAGGTTGTTCCACGACAAGCTCATGTGGCGAAAGGGCGACAAGGTGAGATGAATTGTCGACAGCGATGTCTCGACAAAAGTCGTTTCGTTGCTTTTGCTCTTCGTTCAGCGGATGAAAGGCGTCGTCGTTGTTGGAGGCTCAACCTTTGTAGTGTGTCGAGAAAAAAAAGCAATTGGAAAGAAGAATGTGACTCTTTATATATGTTGCATGGAAGCACAGTACATGTGACTTAGCCTCAGGTGATCGACCAACAGCTTGAATGGATTGAAATTTTGTTTTGCTTGTAAATTCTTCATTTCATGATTTGAATTTGTCAAAAATAATGTTAATATCAAGCTAAATATAATGTTAGTAAAGACTGATCAGATTACCCGGTTATCGTTTCGTGTGGATCTCAACTTTATACTATATATATATATATATATATATATATATATATATATATATATATATAATATATAATATATAATATATAAAACACAGCAACTAGATGTGTTAGCAAGAGAATTTGTACAGTGTAATGTTTTTTCGTTTCCAGGAAATTAGGGCTGGAATGTTTGGAAGTTCAGTGAATCCACACACACACACTTGAAGACTATAAGAGGGAAGGAAGTGAACAGAATTCCCCAGGTCTGCTGATAGGAAGATAAGATGTCGGTGAGCACAATTGTGGCAAAGATAGATAAGTCAAGTAAAAGCCATGAAAAGAGTTCACAGCATATATTACAGTTAAATCCGGTATTAACAATCCCGTTCCTTCCTGCAATTCAAACCCAGTTTGATTTATTTGTGTGTGTGTGAGCGTGTGTGTCCACACACACATTTGTGCACATGCGTGTGCGTCTGCACACAGATGAGGTTGTGGTGAAAATTTTGAGCACCACAAATTGTTGAGAACTGGGAGCAAATGGGTTGCGTGGCGCCATCTTTCCTCAGAAAAGTACTGATTTCAATGTTATTTGTAGTGAGCAAGTTGTTGGAAAAAATGTCAAATAGATTTATTAGGATATATTTTTTCAACTTTTAACAAAACAAATATTGCGTTAAGAGTGACATCATTTTTGTAGAAGCCGGTTTCATTTTTTTGTTTGGTCAAATTCCATTACATAAGATTTACCATAATAATTTCTTTCTGCACAGTCGACGACCGATTAGCACGCCCGCCTCACGGTGCCGAGGTTGCGGGATCGATTCCGGCTCCGGCCTTCCTTTGTGGAGTTTGAATTTTCTGCCCGCGCCTGCGTGGCTTTTCTCCGGGTATTTCTTCCCAAATTCCAAGAAACTTGCATGGTAGGTTGATTGGACACTCGAAATTGTTCAAAGGTCTGATTTGGCGTATTAATGGTTGTTCATCTTTGTGTGCCCTGTGATTGGCTGGCAGCCTGGGATAGGCTCCAGCATGCCCGAAACCCTTGTGAGGATGAGCGGCTCAGATGATGGATAGAATTATTTCTTTCATCAACAGAGCGATGCCAGCAATTTTGTCCACTTGTGTGAAACGTTGTACAGTAAAAAGAAGTGTCATGCTGCCATCTAGTGCACGATTTGATTTGAATCACTCTCGGCCCCCAAATGGTCAGAGCGATGATCGCTTAAAATAAGACAAAGGCACAAAGTTATTTGCATCCAAAACAAAATGCTGAAAAACCTACGCATCGTATCTGTCTTACCAGCGTTGCGTTTCTCCTCATTATGAAACCGTTTTTATGTCCCATCCTTTTCTTTCCTGCATTTCAGTACATTTGTCCTGCCTTGTCGCCATTCCATCCAGCGCAAAACATGATCAAGAGTAGAATCAGTTAGTTAATAGTTTCCTCATTTTGCCTCAACCATACACTCACTTTCATACCTTCGCGACGGTTTGGGGACGTCAACTCTGGTAAAAAAACGTTTGACATTTTTTGCCGATGTTTCTTTTATCATCGTTGACCGACTATCCCAAAGTGATTTAAGTTAATTTTTCTAACCTATCTTTTGCCCATGACCTCACGTATTGCACATTGTAGCTAGCTAGGCTAACTGACGAGACCACTGTTATCAATCTTTCTTGTTCCGTAGGATTTGCTCTTCGGTTTTGCTTCTGCTTTCACAAATCACGGCATCAATCTTTGTTGAAATGTGCGCCCTGATAAATGGTCAGTCAAAAGCATTCCTATACAAATTTACTCATAAATCCAATGCAAAGTCTCTCTCAAACGCAATCTCCCAAATACACACAAAAAGTCCACATGCACATACACCTGAAGCCTGTATTTGTCCTCATAAAATGTCAGACGGGCCGCAAAATGAACTCAAATCACATTCATCCTTTACTAATGGCCAATAAATCCTGGATTAGGAAGCCCGCAAGCGGTCTCTTTCTCTCCCAATTTGCGCAGGCACACCCGCATGGCAAGCGTGCACACGAATGTAAATAGTCCAACACAAGTTCATGTTTCATAGCTTGTGACAATGGCTCCATTTGGGAGTCACATGGAAAAGTTTGAAGGGCTGGTGATTGTTTTTCGAAGTTTCACGATCACAGCACGAATGGCCAAATAGACGTTTAATTCACAAAGACGTGTTGAAATTCATCAAACACCGAGTGAAAGCGGTTCAACAACCACTTGGAAAAAAAACAAGCAAAAAAACCCCACAAAATTGACTTGTTTTCATTTTGACATGTGAAGAACGCACTTTGTTTTATTTTTTATATTCAGTTTTACAAACAAGGTTTTGGCCCGAAATAAATAAATAAATAAAAAAACAAATACATATTTTTATTTTATTTTATTTTTTAAAGTGCTTGTGTTGAATGATGTATAGCAGTCTGGAGAAGCGACAAAAAACAAGTCCCGTACTCGTGTTCCGCAGTTGACTTGAGGTGCGTTGAATGACCAATCACATAGTAGGACATCTCAAATATCCATAAAAATCCTTACTCAGTGTACCAAACAGCAATCACCAGGACGTGAGCGAATTGCAGGTGTGGGGTGGTTTGTGGAAACGTTTTATAATTAATTTATTTGACGCAGCAAAATCCAAACATTCTCCAGGCAGGTCTTCTGCGTGTGAGTTGCTTGCTTCATTATGCAGAAGTTTCTGCTTGTCTGCTTTTCAAATGTTCTTGTTCTCGGTCTCATCCTTTCTTTTTGAAGTATTTCTGTTTGCTTCACTTCATATTTATGCTCTCGCTTTCCTTTTCCTTTCTCTTGTCCTTGCGTTTCCATCCTTGACATACAACACATAGACGATACGCTTCGCTTGTACCTGTCTGAACTGCATATTCAGCGTGATATTTACCATATTTACTCATCTCAAAATCTTCAAAAAATTCTCTCCTTTGATTTAATTGTTTCCGCATTGCCGAACGGTGTGTGTCTGCAGTGGCTGGTACAATGATGATCAAAGTATTTGGTGGGGGTGACAGCTGTCACCTCGCTGATCCGCCAGAGAATGAGTGAAAAACTGCAAAGGCAGACTTTCTGTTAGTGGATAAAAAAAATGGAAGTAATGGCGCGCATGCAGACGCCCCCACATGCACACAAACATTTCCGTTTCTGATCGTCATACACGCAAAAGCACTCAAAAGAAACATTTTGTGCAGTCCGATGATGAAAAGAAAAATCCCCTCAGGCACGCTGGTCCCGCCCATACGCCCGGCAAAAGTGCTTGTGTTTTCTGTAATTAGCTGTAGTGGTACCTTTGTGAGCCATTGACAATTCCTCCGTTCATTTTGATCGAAGCCTCACAAGACTGAAGTTGCCTGCTGCGTTTATTAAAATTCAAACAGCCCTTACTCATTAAGTCATCGCACACACTGCCACACAAAGCCTTCCAGAAAAGGCACATGAAGGCGCAAGAACGTTTTTAGTCCGATGACGGTGGAGCAAGAAGTCCACCCAACATCCTTCTTTCTCTTCGGTTTTATATTGTAAATCCTCATGAAATATTTTCACCCCGTCGTTGCTCATATACTGTAAATAGGACAGATGAGATGAACAGTGAGGACTGGAAGTGGTGCAAGAAAATTAATTATTTCTTCTTTGAAGTTGACTTATCATCAAACCAGGTTGCAGGATACGACTATTTTAAAAAAGAAACTGTTTAGAAGGTTGCCTACTTGACAACAATTACAACATTTAAACAGATGGAGAGAAAACAAACAAACAAAACCGTTTAAAAGTAAAGAAAATAACTAAAAGTAGTTTCCTAGTGATTTCAAATTGTTAGGAGGACTCGAATCAAAGGTTTGTGAAAAGAGCAACATTTTTAACGTGGATTTTAACGTATTTATACTCAGGGATGACTCTGCTTCCATTGGCAGTTTATTCCATTTGTCGACAGCATAACGGCAAAATGCAGCTTCACCGTGTTTACGTGAACTCGGAGCTCCACTAACTGACCTGAGTCTGCAGACCTCAGAGCCCTCCTGGGTTTAAGTCCAATCAGTATTTCTGGAATGTATTCGGGACCCGAAGCGTTCAGTGATGCATAGAAAAGAAACGGAATTTTCAAATCTTTTCTACAGCTAAATGGGAGCCAGTGTAAGCCTTCAGGACTGCAGTAAAATGTTCCGATCTCTTTGTTGTGGCCAGAACCCGAGCTGCCGCGTTCTGAATGGGCTGCAGCTGTTTGATGCTCTTTGGAGGGAGTCTAGTAAGAAGACCGTTACAATAATCATAAAAAAAAGGATACTGCAGATAAAAGCATGGTCTGGATATGTTTTGTTTTCTAGTGATTGATTTGATAAGATTGCTGAAAGTCATGTCTGAGTCTATCAACGCCTCGCAAAATCCGACTTGTTTTTTAATTTCTAACGAGAGTGACTCCAGGTGTTTTCTAACAGCAATCCTCTTTTCGTTATTACCGAAAACAATTACCTCAGTTTCCTTTTGGTTTAGCTGAAGGAAATTTTGGTTCATGCCGTTGTTGATTTGCGGTCGACTCTCACGCAATCCGTTGATTGAACTGATGTCATTCGGGGACATTGACAGAAATCGCTGCATAAATGTGATAGCCAACATTGGTATTCTGAAGCATTTGACACAAAGGCAACATTTACAGACTGAACAGGAGGACTGACCCTTAATTTGCCACTAAAATCATACATAAATAAATCAAGAATGCTTAAAGCAACACTGAAATTCCGCCAACAACATAGCAACTGTGCTGTATATAAAACATAGAAATGCATGAAAAGAGTCAAATACATTTGAAAGATTGATTTTTTTTTAAAAATTGAATTCTGTATATCGTCACTTTTTTGAATCACTGTCTACAACAGGCATCACCAAATGGCGGACCTCGGTCCAGATCCGGTTCGGACCGGACTCATGACCAAGCTACGATAAATGTAAACGAACAGATTTTTTTTCAGGGCGCATTCGCAAACGTGCTTGCTGCTATTACGGCAAAAGGCGTCACTGATTTGAGCCAATCAAATCTTTTGGTTCCCGCAGCAGACAGGAAGCGAGTGCAGCTGAAAGCGTGACTTGCTCGCTCCAAAGTTAGCAAGGTCGATGCGTGTTGTTTTAAAAATGAAAGGACGGAGAAATGGATGTTTATTCTGGCTTCAGCCGGTTTCAAAGGAATGTGCATCATATGCTTCGAAACCGTCGCACCGACGCGACGAAACAAGGCACTGCTCTTTTGCGCAAAGTTATCCGCTGAAGTCTGAGGTGAGAGCGCGCAAAAACAGCCAACTTCGAGATTTTTACATTTTCGTTGACAGCCGAGCGGCATGCAGACGAATGTGGATTTGGGGGAAATGTTAAAAAAAAAAAAAACGTTCAGTTGCGAAGGAGCGCTTAAATGCGGTTGCACGCACATTATTTAAGGAAAACACAAAGAGCAGGTGTGTGAAATAATTAGCCAAATTCCAATGCCACTGACTCCGTCACAAAGTCATTTTTCACCTTAAGAGAAGTTAAAAAAATATTTTTAAAAAAATGGTGTTGTCAAAGCTCAGTTTCAATTTGTTTTCCATTAGGACAGCCATTTTTATTGTTTGTTTACTGAACATGTTGACTTGTTTCACTTGGAAAATCAAGCCTTCCCCTTTTTTAGGCGGACTTGGATTTAAGAAAAAAAGGGAAAAGACGATAACGTCAATGCTCAGCACTTGATTTATTTCTGCAGGAGATATTTGACTTTTTTTTGGAGAAGTGTCGCCCTTAAATTCTTTAACCTGGAGCCTCTTACATTTTCTTGAACGTGAAATGAGCATCTTATTTATTTGACTGGGACGAGTGTTTAATGTGGACGTTGCTAAATATTTACTTTATAAGTGTGCTCCATTCAAAATGTGAACATAGGCTAGACAATAAGGGAAGTTGGACTTTGGTTCGGACCTTTTAATTGGTAGAAATTTTAGTAGTGGACCTGTGTGACTTTTGATTGAATACCACTAGTCTACAACATTGGCTCAGTTTTGGTCATACACTTCTGAGAATGTACTTCAGTAGATGGCGCTAAAGAGCCGCAATTTGAAAACATCTCTGCTGCATCACATCTGGAAAACAAAAGCGTGTCATCGGATTGAATTGTCAAGCAACGCAGCACACAAGATGCACATTGCAGAATTTAGCTATGAAGAAAAATATCATCCACTTGACATCCGCACAATCTGGGCAGTCACCTAGAAGAAAAGTCTTTTCTAGATTTGGTTGAATCCATCACTCCAGACAGCCCGAGCACGACCCTTCACTTATTGCCCGTCCATCAGAGCAAGGGGAATTCTTGAATTCATTTCAAATTTGCCTCTTTTTTTTTGCCCTCTTTGCTGACTACATCTGTTTTTCTATTTCAATTGTTTCTCAAGTCTTGATTTCAAATAATAATAATAAAGCACATGGTTTGATCTCTAAACGCCCAAGTTTGAACTCTTTACTCTATTTCCTGTTATTTGTGTCTTCCAAACCGTCTTCGGAGTCCTTAACTTTCTTTTCCTACACCCTCATCTCTCTTACAGCAATTTATATATTTTTTTAAATCATTTCCTCTTTCCGCACAATTTTCGATACACTTACCATAACTTACGAGTTCACCTTGCATGCCAAAAATATTTTCTCCATCATTTATACATTTGACATGGATTCATCACAATTGAGAAATGTAAATAATTTTCAAGATTTTAATGATATGAAATGTTTCATTCTCAGGTATTCTTTAGTCGACGCGTTTGGACTGATGCATCTGTTCGGGAGCATTTGCAGGAGTGTGTGGACGGACGAGTAACCCGGGGTGAGGGATTACGAAGGAGCCAATGTAGAAAAGGTTAGTAGGCTCCCCGGGAGGTCTCGATCACACCCACCGATGTGAGCGTGAAAAGAAGAAAGAGAGAAGCGCAGCGAGAGACCACATTATTAGACGCTTGCAAACTCGGTGTTATTTTCACAAAGCGACAATTAACAAGCGTCAACTGACCGATCGCCGCAAAATCCAAGAAACAGACAAAGATAAGAAAATCGAATGATTTAGGAACTTGGTCAAATTGTTCAATTTCGCGTCTTTTCTCATTTATTTATTTATTTTTTTGCCTTGTAGCGTTCGATTGGATGACGGCTGTTTTAGAAAATGGTGGCGACACAAAATGGCGGCGAGAAGGATTACAGCAGAACATCCAGGAAGCACGCCTTTAATTGACAGCAGGTATGATGTTATGCGACACCTTTGTAATATTCCACAGGTGAGTATTTGCACGTGCGGCGCGGCACGAACATTGTGTCAAACATCGTAAACTAAAATTCTGCAATTGCCCGAGCTTTGTGCAATTTCGTCGCGGGCCGAGCCGACATGCTAACCTCGACTTTGTCTTTATTATTGAAAGTGTATTTAGCGTCTTGTCTTGTTTCAATGAATTGTTACGTGCGCAGATATGGCGTGTATTGGATTCATTTGGAAATTAGGAAAAGTTTAATATTATTGACACGAGGGCCGTATTATGAATGTGGATGAGTCATGACTTATAAAACAAGCAATATGGACAGTACATAACATTTTATTTGTTTGTCTTTATTTGTATCAGGGACATTACATTTTCACAACTATTTCTGTAAATATGCCACAATTAGTCAAAAGGCAATTTTTTAACTTTCTGCAGTCACCCGAAAAGAAAAAAAGAAACATTTAGTGAAAGTACTATTAAGCTGAAAAAAAAAAAAAAACAACAACACATTTATTAAAAGTTACGAATGACAGAGCAACAATTAGCCCGAAAAACCCGAGAAGGCGAGATGCTCGTATTGCTGCCAAAGAAGGTCTTGTTGGTGTTGACATTCCTGATTATTAAGTTGAAGTTGAAATTGAAATGGAATAAATGTATTTCCATGTGTGACGGTGATGAGGGGTCAGATTCCGCTCAATGGCAGCTCGACCAGAAAAAAAACCAAATGCACTTTTTTTCAAGAGAACAATTCAATCTCTCCTTGCTGCACCTCTGCGGTCAGCTGATGGAACGTTAACACGTTGACGAGAGGAGGGCATGATAAACTATGAATGTTTTGATAGACGAGAGAGATTTTCCTCGGTGAGTAATCTGTGTTTTCATAATATTGGGCCATGATGCCAGCTATTTGTTTTCTTTTCTAGAATTCTGACAGTTTGGTCAACAGCACATCTATAACCCAAACAGTCCATGTACGTTTTTGCTGCTCGTGTGGACATCCGATGTGTCTAAAATCACCAAGGTTAAATTGAATTTGCTAACCGACCCTTTTCGGATGTGCTTTCGATGATCATTTCGAGTCAATTAAGACCCCCGGATCATTCGGATCTCAAACGATTCGGAGTCTTTCCCCTGAAACTAAAACATTTGGCTCAACATGAATTTTCGTGCGCCACTTAGAGACGTCGAGCATTGCCACCGTTGCGTCGAGCCAAATCTTCTTCTTGGCCCCCCCACCCTCACCGTGCAGGAAATAAGAATATTGGAGGCTGACAAGAATCTAGCCGAGATGTCACAAAGTGTGGGCTGCCAAAGGTGGGCTACACCCTGAACTGGTCGCCAGCCAATCGCAGCATGGCCAGGTCATCCCAAATATTTCATGCCGTCCTGTCACCATCAGGAATACATGAAGTTGCCCCAAAGTGTGTGTGTGTGTGTGTGTGTACACATTAATTGTAAGGGAGCCAGTGGGAAGATTGTGCATCCCAAAGCCAAAGGCCATTTGCCTTCACACATTGAATTCCCTTTCCATTAGCGGTCCCATGACTTTAAATTAGCAGGAAGTGGACAATTAGAGGCAGTGCGGATGCCTCTAATTAAAATGAATGGAAGAAAAATAAAAAATACACACACAAAGCCAAGTAATTACTCCAAGTGTTAAAGGATTTGTCTCCTGCCACTTTTATCGTTTTACTGTTCTTGCGCATGAAAATGAAAAAGAAAAAAGCAACTGGCGGGACCAATGAGCACGCTTCACCTGATTAGTAGAAACGGGAAGTTGTCAAGTGAAGGCTGAGTAATTCCCAGTGATTTCTTTTTTTAATTGACATGGATTTGCTTTGATTGAAATGAAATATAAATGGCGTCTTAAGTCGCTTATCGCAGCCTTGTGACAAGCTGGGCCAAAAGGTTTTCAGTTACAAAGAACAAAATGCTGCTCACCCACGCGCAAATAATTTATCAAGCATTATGTCGGATGCAGTTGAAGGTTCAAGTCGACCGTTTTGCATCTTGGGACATGAGCAAAAAATCAATTCAGCCTGGGTATTAAATAAAACCGTCCCTATGATTTAATGTTGGAGCGATACTGTGAAATATGAAAACAAATGTTATTTGACTTTTAATTAAATACTACTTTTAATTATGTACTCTCTTAAACTGTACTTCATTATCTTATATACTTACAAAGAACAAAGCCAGCAGGCCGCGAAAGCAACATGTAGGTTCAACGCTGGAGAAAGAACGGAGCTACGCTCCTCAAGAAAGGCCCGGATCGCTATTAGCGGTGGTGGAATTGAACGTGCCAGCAAATGCTAACGGCGAGGTACTCAACATAAGTTACAGAAGATGTCAAGGAGTTTTTCGTTTTCAAAATGTTGACACCATTTTCCCGCTTTTTTTCAACAAATGAATATCGGCTTCCAATATCGGTTATCGGCCTCCATGACTGCAAATAATCGCTATCGGCCCTAAAAAAAAAAAAAAAAAATTTGAAGTAGTAGCTTTCCCCACGCACGTGAACATTTTTGCTCGTCAATATTCAACTTGTTCCTATTTAGGCTTGCTGGTTTATCGGGACAAATCACATTTTACTGAACCTCCGAGAGAAGGATCATCTTATCGGACATTCTTAAAATATCGTCAAGAATTTAACCTGCTTGGTCGATAATCGGCAAAAGATTGAGAGAAAAAACAAAGCCCGATTGTCTTAATGTGTCTACCAGGTCTTTGGTAGAGCGTAGGGACTAAGTGGAGGTTTTCTTCTTCTGCTCAAGAGCACTTCAACAAAGTGACAGGCGCTCAGGTAGGAACCCCCAACCGTTGGCGTAGACGACGACCACATGAGGCGTGCCGCCCCCCATCAACTTTAGTTGTTGCTGGATTTTCCTCCATTACCTTGCACTCATAAACCTGGAGGATGATTAACGACAACCTTGCCGGAGCTCTGCTATATAACCAGCTCATCTCTGGACACGTCTAAACAAATGTCGACCCACTAAGTTGATTTAATAAAAGCCCTTTCTATGCGACCGCCGAGACCCGCTCGGTAATTAAAACCACAACTTAGCTCGTAGGTACGTTATGAAGGAATTTCGACTTGATCTGACCACGCCCAGCTGTTGCCGAGGGAGATGAATGTTTAAAAGAAAAAATAAATAAAAAAATCCCGGTTTCTCATCCCTGTGGCGACATAAGCAATTGAGCACATGAATGCGTTTATACGTCCGCGACTGAGAGCTGCGACAGCAACTTGGGCTTAACATTGGCATTTATATCAAAGCTTTGCTTGTAAAAATGACATCAATACTAAAATTCTCCGTCCAAAAACACTGTCGCTATTTAAGTTTGTTTGTTTTTTTTGCAATGAGATGAATTAATTTTTTTAAATTGGCACGCCCCCTTTTGAAGCTTGACTTCTTTTTATTTATTTATTTTTTTTAACGTTCCGCATCACGGTGCTTTTGGTGAAGGCCGCTCCGTGAGTGTTGACTTTGACAAATTCGGAGCACCAAAGCTCCAGCGAGGAGGCCAACTCCACAGCTGACGCGTCACTTTCGGATGAGGGCTGAACGCGTAGTCCGCAGCGGCCTTGGTGAACAAAGTAACCGTCCAGGCAGCTTCAGACCCAACAAGAGACGTTTTGTCCCGAGCCTGACTTTCCTTGTCCCGAGCGGTTGTGGTTTGCGACAGCCGGGGATCCCTCAGAACATCGGAGCGCTTTTATTGCTTCTTGTCAAATGCTCATTCCCTTCTTTTCTCTTAAGTCAGGCATGGAAAGGCGAATTGTTTTGTGATATTTTCAGAGGTTGAAGTCGGTCCAAGCGGTCGGTCCATTTCGGGCCCGGTTGGTCCCGTTATTTTGGCATTATGAGCAACGTATTTGCAATAATTTCCGATGGACACATTGTGATCCGCCCCTCCGTGACTCCCGCCAAGACATGGAGGGAGGAGAGGGGGCGTGGCCATACATCTTCTTTTTAACTCATTTAATCCCAGAAATTTTCACGAGAGGAAACACCTCAATTGCGGTGTTTTTTGGGGGGGGGATTATGACTGAGTTTGCGAGGCCAACAGAATATTGTGTTCAAATGCTATAAAAGCACGGAGCTATGACGCGGAAAAAAAAAAAAAAGGCCAAGACGTATAAATACGTCTACGGGAGGCGGGCACTACGTTTTTGAAAACGTAAATGTATGACTTATGGATGAGTTAAGGGGCGGTTTTCACTGATTTCTCCAAAACAAATTGATGAAATGAAAAAATGCACGCTGATATCATTTTCCTGTTACTGAAAAATAGTCCATCCTGTTTGGATGATGCCTTTAAATCTTTGACCGGATGGCCAAATGCAAGAATCACTCCGACACCTGCTCAAAGAGCCGCTGTGCTTGAAAGTGTGGCCTTTAAGGTGTGACAAGAAAGTAAACGATAGACAAGGACATTGAGAAGATGATTGTATTCCGCAACCTTTGAAAGCCTTCATTTAAAACCCAAGAGTGTTTTTAAGTTTCTTCATTATTTAGACAAGGTGGCAAGAGCGAAGGAGGATATGTGAGTGTTATTTCATTATTAGTGGTGGAGGAGGTGGGAATGAAGTGCAGGAATTGTCCAAAGACTTTTAATTGGATGTCTAAAGCACCGTCTTAATTGACTTTTGTATCGGTGCTAATATAAAATGTGTACACGCAAATTGAACCCAGGGGGTCAGGGTTAGCGCGAGGAGAAGAGATTTGATGAGTTGAACACCGGACGCTTCGGAAAAAAAAAATTCAATTTAGACAACCTTAGATTGACTGGTTAATTTCGAACAGCTTACCTGTAATAGCTTTCCTTACTGTCGCCTTAATTAAGTTCTCACAGTAACACATTAGCTGGGGAACGGCACTAAAAAACCTGTTAACGCATGGTTCCCTGGTGGTCAGAACGCGCACGCACACACCAATAACACATAAATGGAGAAATTAAAAAGACAACTGCTAATGCACAGCAACAAGGACGCACATCCCTCATAAATAAAGAAGTGGTTCCTTAAAAAGAAAATAATCATGCTGTCCATTTTCAATATTTTGAGGTCCAGAACATTTTGCTGATGCGCTGTGCGAAGGCGTATGATTGGCAGCATTGGACTTCTTTGGATGTGAATTGATTAGCGGCGGCCACTCGGTCAGCGTTAGTAAAAGGAGAAAACATTTGATGAGTTGAACCGTCGACGTTTGCTTCAAGAAAAAAAATGCAATTCACACCACATGAGATTGACGGGCTCATTTCTAAAAAAAAAAAAAAAAAAAATGCCCGTCAAAGCTTTGCTGACTGTCGCCTTCATGAAATTGTCGCCGAAATGCATGCGCTCGGGAACGGCACGAAAACCAGCTTTTAACGCGTTTCCCTGGTGGTCAGCGCGAGATATTAAAAAGACCGCGGCAAAGCGATGGCGGCAGAATGTTGCCGTTAAATTAGAACATTTGCGGCGAACATTCGGAAAAAGCAAACCTTTGCGCATATCCACAGTACATGCGTATCGGCACAAATCTCCGCGTATGTACACACTTAACATATGCGAGTGCGAGTGTTAACGTTAATTTAAATGCACTGGGAGCAACGGCAAGATTGAGGTTCTACGGAGGCTCCCTCTTCCGAGCTCCGGTTGAAGGCGCTTGAGGGGGGGGGCTGGCTGACTCCAAAATAAAATGCATGACAATAATTTAGCCGAGGTGGAACAAAGGCGTGGATTTCTGAAAAGAGAAAGAAAAGGGCTTCACGTTAGCCTGCTGCCGAAAATCAAAGAAGCCGGAAGCAACAACCGCACGGATTTGCCGATCTCATTTCAAATCACGGTCCAATTTAAAAGTTTGAGACTGTTGGCTTGAGATAAGATGCAGAAGCAGAAGGCCCGCTGGGACCGAACATCAGAACTTGTCATAGAAATTCAAGAAATGGCGTGACAAACAGATGAGGAGATTACGTAAAGACGCAAGACGGCATTTTTATAAACCCGGAAAGAAGTCCAAAATGAACATTCCACTTGATGGATTTAATTCCTGCCCATATTTTGGGCTTTGTTTAGTCAACTCCGCTACGAAATGGCAGTCCGTCAGTGAGAGGTCCGTTGGTACTTGACCGGAATAGTGATTCATACATTGACGGACGAAAATCCGCTTCCCTCAGTGCTTAGTTGCTCATTTTGGGAAACTTTGCCGTCAATTGTCCATCGTTGGCCAAATGGCCGTGAAATTATTTATTACGGAAAACAAAAAAAAAATTTTTTTTTCCGATATCCAAGCGACCTGGCCCTGTGTGAAAAAGTTCAAGTGTCGTAAAGCGAACTGGAGTCAGTGTACGATGTATCCTCCAACTTCTATGATGAAGAACGTTCTCATGCGCTCACAGCCGCCGATTGCGGATCATCGGACGGAATCATCTGGGAAAGGAAGCTTCACTTCCCGTCACTCTCCTCGTTCCTTCTGCCGCTGTTGCCGCCATGAATCTCTTCAGGCTGGCGGCGATCGGACGAGTTGAGGCGAACAACGTCAGTCCGACCCAGTGCTTCTCAATTCTTTTGTGTTACAAATCCCGTAATTGAAAATAAAAAAAAAAAAAATGAAGGAAAATACTCCATGACTACGACATTAAATTGAGCTCCTCCTAAAACAAAGCGATGCAAAGACAAGTTCCACATGTTGAACGAAAAACCAACGAGCTAATCTTGCCTCACCTGTTGCTCTCGTGCCGCCTGACTTCTGCTCTGGACCTACGGTACGTCATTTTGTACGAGGTAGCAGGTGGCCAATTAGCAGCAGCCGGAGGCAGGATCTCCTGCAGTGTTTACAGCGCCTGACCAATTAGAGGTCTTGATTTATACCTGCAATAACTCTCATCGCAGTGCTGCGCAAACAGATTGCTTCGTGAGGGCTCACACGTGCGGGGGGAGGGGGGGGGGGGCAACGTGGCGTCCACCTCAATGCACTCAAGCACTGACGTGTTTGTTTGTGTGTGCATGTTTCCACGTTGCAGAGAGTGAGAGTGAGGCAGTCAGGGATTTCCATTCACTAAAACATCAAACGGCAAAATAAAAGTTCAGGTTGATCATTTTTTGGAGAGCCGTCACCGCACCGTGGTGGAGGGGTTTGCGTGTCCCAATGATCCTACCCGCTAAGATGTCTGCTCCCCTCTCCAGTGCAATATAACAAATCATTGAATTAAAAATAGCCATTAGCTTAAATAATTAAATCCAAAAATATAAATCAAATTCAATAAATAAAATTCACAATGTTGCCGTTGGACAAGGGAAGGGTAGCTGTGCGTGAGAGTTCAGCATGGAGATGGCTCTCGGGAAGAAACCGTTGTTCAGTCTGTTCGTCTTTGTCGTGATGCACGTGTCCGCGCCTGCCAGAGGGCAACAGGTCCAAGAGGTGTGAGCTCCGTGAGTCTTGTCTTTGAGAGCTCTGCGGAGGCACCAGGTGGTGTCAATGTCCGGCAGGGTGGGGGGGAGGGCAGCCGATAATCCTTGGCCCTGTTTTGACTTTCCTCCGGAGTCTCATTCGCTCTGCCTCAGTGCAGCCGCCGTACCGGGTGGAGACGTTGTACGTCAGCAGGCTCTCGACGGACCGCTGGTAGAAGGCCAGCAGACGCTTCTTGTCCACGTTGAATTTCCTGAAGCTCAAATATTGGACCTCGTTTTTCCCTTGCACGGACGCGGGTCACCACTGGAGGCGGGGCATGTTAGTGAGCGCCCGGTGGCGTCCACCCAGGGGACGTCGCTGGGATCAGCCCGAAAAGGCAAAGGGCGCGCCCCCTTCCCATGTGATCACCACCATGTGGGAGGGGCCAACGGAGTCGATGTCCCGTGAACGAGGCAAAAAAAAAAAAATGCGCCAGCAAGTCTGGGAGAGCGGCAAGAATGCAATTTCAAATGTTCTCGACCAAAGTTTTGTCTCTGAGGGCGACGTCAATATTGGTCGGCATCATGTTGTCATGCCACAATTTGCTCCCCCGCGCAAATTCGGCCAAGCAAGCTGCCGGATCGTGGATCTGCCCGCCCACCAGGCAGCAGCGCACACACAAGCTTGGTGGGCTCCTTCATAACACGGTGGCTTCTTTTGGAACTAAAAGATTCGGGGATTGTTTCATTATTAAACGTAATTCATCTATTTTACCGCTTGTGGGTTTTTTTCCCAGATTAAGAAAAGAAGAGAAGGGATGGGGAGGAATATTTTATTTGATTTATTTTTGTTTTTTTTTGCATCAATGGGCATTGTGCCCCTGATACGGAACGGTCCGTCACCTCCGTCCCCTTTTTAAGTACGGAGGGATGGAGGAGGTCAAAATATTTTGAAGGGTCGGATAATGCTGGGTTTTGTCTGTCCCTTTAATCGCTCTGCACGGGAGTTGGGGGGGGGGGTTGTTTCGGGGGCGGTTTTGTGGGCAAACTGGAGAAAAGTACGGACGGAGGCGCTTAAAAGGAACGAAGAACGATGATTTTCCCGCTTGGGAGGTGAGGGGCGGGACGGGACGGCGTCGAGTTGGAGGGACGGAGGGACGGACCGACAAAATGGGGTAAAGTGCACATTACGGTTTCCTTGAACACACACATCGTCATTTGGAATCGGAACTTCTCTCGAGGAAATCACTTGCATCTTGGGAAAATACATTCGGAGCCATTTTTTAATTTTTTTTTTCTTACCTAACGGTTCCTGACCGAACCACGGCGACTTTGTGTGCATGTTGGGCTTATTTTGAGGCCACAAATTAGTCATTCAGATGTATTTTTTTTACTTTTTCTGGGGCATTCTAGGGTTGGGCGTGACTTGATGCAGATGTTGCTGTTCAACACACAGAATTTCGACTTGCGTGGATGACGCAACCCGCAGGACGGTGTCAATTTGCGAGACCAAATTCAAGCAATCAGTAGCTGACAAAATGTCCGTTTCCTAAATAATAAAAAGTATATTCTTCCCTCCGATTTACAGCTCAGTCGTTTGACCAGAAGTGAGCCTCTTATTCTGTCCCCATGACGATTTTCTTTCATTTTGACATCCGATCGGCAATTGAAGCGATGGCAAACATCTTTTGGAGTATCTAAATGTAAAAATGGCAGAGGAGCAGTTGGCAAAGGGCAAATCTGGTCATTTGCGTGTCGTTGAGAAGGAAACCTAAAGATGGGAAGAACTTTGTGGCGGATTTTCCATCGCACTAACTATTCTCTTATTTATCTGAATTCTTGTTGTATTGCACTGGAGAGGGGAGCTCTCATCTCGTTGCACACAATAAAGGCATTTCTGATTTTGAACTTGCACGATGATCCTCATGCTTGCCTTGGATGGCCATCAGATCGATGGTTAAAAAAAACAAACCTCCAAAAGTCCACTACGTCTTTTCAGCTTCAGATGATGAACGACACTTTGTGCATTTCGCTCCAATTTCGTCAACTTGTCCTGTGAGCACGGCAACACGTTTGGGCAAAATGTCTTTTTGTTTTTTTTTTCCTTCCTTTCTTTCTGCCGCAAATGTTGTCCACCACTCAATTTCTTTGTGCTGTTCCGCTCGCTCTGCGTTTTTCCTCCGTTTATTCTGTCATCCCAATTCCTGCTTTCCCCGATTCTATTCCTGCTTCCACACCCGCGAACTCCAAACCTCTTCTGCAGCCCACCGCTCTCTCCAGGGTGCCAGAGTAACTCTGTGGGTGGGAAGCGTCACCCTGTTTTTTTTTTTTTAAACGTATTTATTTATTTTTTTCTTCTGCAGCCACTCTCTGTCTTGTAACTCTTTCTCTTCCAATCACATGGCGGCTTTGCGAAACCTCCAATAGCGGCATCCTCGGCACCTGCGGGTCACTCCCAGCTCGCGGCCAATAGAAGTCGACGATTTCTACGCCGTAGCAGGGGGTTGAAAGCTGCTCGGTAACAATGAAGAAGAAGAAAAGAGATGGTAGTAAAATTGGTGACCCACTTTTTATCCCCTTTCTCCACACTTGGCACCCCCACGCTTTCACTGAGAAATCCTCTCTCATCTATAAACCCCAAACCCCAAAAAAGTGGCATTCCTCAGAAATCCTGTCAGATTGCGGCAAGGGGACGGTGTGCATCCAACTGGTTTTATGATGGTGTTGCGCACTTGATCAAATTTCCTCAGGCGTGTTTGGAACAAAATCTCTCATGGACTGCTTTTAAAAAAACTTTCTTTTGCGTGATGAAAGTCCACAAGTGACTCCTGGGGTCCGAATGACGGTCGAGGAGCCACAACAGCGATTGGCTGCGTAATTACAATTTGAAGGCTTCGGTGAGCGTCGGTTGCCGCGGCGCTGGTCGTTTGGCTCCGTGTCGGTTCTGCGCAAGTTGTGCGCGTTTCAAAATGTTTGCCACCGTAAAAGAACATCAACAGGGCTTTGGAATTGAATTGATTGGATGATGGAAAAGCGACTTTGGATTCGATTGTCAACGAATTGCTGAGTCTTGCGAGCGTCCGCTTGTGAGCCGTTCCAAATTCAGCTCCTTTCCAAAAAAAAAGAGTCGTGATGATTCGAAAGCCTCCTGACTGATAGAGTCCCTTGAAAATATGATTATTAATATGCGGCATGAAAGTGGTGAGGCCCAAATGGATATTTTATTTTTTTTTACACACACACACACGAGTTCACACGAGTTCGTCCACTGTTTCATTTTCAGGTGTTAACATAGCTCCTTAGACGATTTAATTGTGCCAACAATGAGGGTTGATTTAGCAAGTAAGTTAATTAAAATGCTAAACAAAAAGTTTGCGTCAACACAAATGAGGTGGGCAGTGGCATTGTGCCGCCAATGACTGCATCTATTATTTAGAATTTGCCAGAGATTGTTGTTTGGTCATCATTTGACGAAAATTGGAAATTCCGCTTTTCTTGAGTGGATCGGCGAGCGTGTCTGCATACTGAGGGGGACTTAATGGACACAAATGTGAGCTTTGGAAGGCCTTGACATCAACCTAAACAAGAAATAAATCGGGCCACAAAAGAAAAAACCAAAACCTGATTTCAGGTTTGGGCAACCGCCCGAGCGGGGGTATCGTGCGCCCCCCCCCCCGACAACTTTCCCAGTTGCTCTCAACGATTTTTTTCCCGCTGTCGATCTTTTGTGTTTCAATGAGTGCATCGATTGTCGTGTCCAACGAGCACTGATTGATGTGGTGCCACAAATGGTGACAAACTTGCATTTGTGACAAAGTCACTCGCTTTCTATTTAATAATTTGTCAAATCTTTTGGCGAATTAACCTTTTCAAAGTGAGCTGATTGATGTCGATGCAAGAAATTGCTCGCTCGTTGTCGTGAATGATTTCTTGCCGTCATTTTGATACGCATGCAAGTCATTTTCTGCAGCTGGGCTCGCGCTTTTTTAAAAAAAAAAATTTTATTAAACAAATGAGGACAAAGTCATAAACCTGAAATAAAGCAGCTAAATATCATGTCACAATGACACAATGTTATCTTTGCATCAAGTACGTTCAAAACAATTGATTTTACACACGCAAACATTTCCAGAAATTGGAAGTGGAAAATTGACCGTGAAAAAGCTCAAAGACACGTACGTCATTGTTGGCTTGCTTAATTATGACCAAACTCCGACCGGCCCGGCACAAAAGTATCTGCCTTGCTTCGATTTTATTTATTTTTTTTTTTTTAAATTGTTCAAAATGATCAAATTTTGGACGATTCCATCCATTAAATTTTTCTTTCGTCCGTGCGGTCCGCCTGGCGTTTGGGGATGCGATTAATTTTCTGGACTCCGAATGCCTCTTGCTGTGCAATTGACTCGTTTGTGCCGTCTTTGTTTGTTCTCGCCACCGAATTGAAACGTTTTCTACGCACGCGTTTGTGGGCAGCGTTTTCTAATTTGACTTTGGGATGAATTCAAAATGACTGACATTGTCATGATATGTCGCCAGTTCCTCGCTTGAGCGAACGTTCACAATGACAGGACGCTTTTGAAAATAAGTGAAAGATTCCAAAAGTTCTGAACGTTTTGGCGCCGTCTCTCGCCACTTCCAACTTTTGCGCATCGGCGACGTGATTGGTTGGCACCCGAGCGCTTTCTTAAAAGAAATCCATCAAGTGAGATTTTGAAATCACCGTTCCGAAGTTATGTTTGGAAAGGCATTTGCCACCCGATTGCGTTTTGTCAACATCTCCACAGATAATATTTGGCAGACACCTTCCGAAAGAACGAGCCATAAAGAGCGCCACACTCTTGGCTATTTTCTTTTTTTCAGCATTTAAGTGTATGCCCCCTACTTGTCAATGAATCCGAAAATGAATTATAGGTGCTGGTCAGAAGTTACTTTTATCGGCGCCTGACTGTCGTGCACAACGAAACCATGCACTTACCAAAAGCCCGCTGGTAAAGAGGCAATCGCTCCATATCTTCCCAACTCCCACCCTAATTAGGTGATCAATTATTAACACAGCCATCGGCTTCCTGAATAAGTAATGCAGTTAAGAAGTTTCAAACCCGCTGCCACGGCTTTTGCTCAAATATTTGTTGTTGATATCTGTTGAAAGAAATGTGTTGGTGTTGTTTGGTTTTTTTTTTTTGGTCTCAAGCACAAGTCAAGCATATTTCAAAATGATTTAATAATATTCATTTGGGAAACAGTGTCAATAAATTGGATCTAGAAAAAATATGTGTATATATATACATATATATATATATATATATATATATATATATATACACACACATGTATTAACTCAAGCTTAATTTGAAGCATTTTTAACAACTGCGTTAACACCGTTTTATTTACTTCCCAAATAATGTGCATCGCTTGCAAAGCCAAATTCAAATACTGTGCCAGCAAACCAACACTGCTCGAGTGTGCCTGTCCGCAGTTTTGAGAATCGTTTCTAAGGAAAAGGCCTATAAAGATGACTCTGTTTCGATCGTATTCAAGAATCAAAGAAAGCTATTAGAACAGTCTTTGAATAAAAAAAAATACACTTAATATTTTGTGATTCTACATTAATTACAAGATATTATTATATTATATTCAAGTGAAAACCTTTTACAAGCTTCACAAAGAATCGTAGTTGAAAAATTGGATTAATTGCAATTACATAATTTATTACGATTAATTATTTAAAAAAAACATTATATTATTATTATACATTATCCATCTTTTTAGTACTGGATTACATTAACTGTGTAGCGATGCAAACACTCGCAATCGTTCTCCGGCCTTAAGCAGCGTGAGTGCTGCTGTTCACTCTCGGTTGTGTCACGAATCTCGTCAGTTGTCCTCTTCTTAAGAACGTACAGGTCTGCATGTGCTTGAGTGTGCAGCTTTATGAAAGAATTTCCTCTGATTATAAAGTAAATCTCAAGTGTCAAATCCAGATTGAAAACTAGGCTTTATTCCCCCCTTTTTTTAAATATATATATATTTTATAATATATATTTCAAATTTGCATTGTACATTCTTTTCGTAAATTTAGGAAACAATCTTTTCTTTCAAAAATGTTGTATTTACTATGTAAAGCACACAAAGTTAACTTGTGTATGAAATGTGCGATATGAATAAATCTGCATTGCCTAGCCTATTCTTCCAAATGTATTAAAAGCATTTTTTCTCATTATGACTATTTAAAATTTTTGAGACAAATTAAAAAAAAAAAAATCATTTCCGTTGTTCAAATATTGTTGACTTTGTTTCAATGCTGGACCCCCAGAAATGACATCTTTGCTTCACCTTAAGAAATAAATTCACTTTCAGCTCAATTTTGGCAAAGCAAGCTATAACTTTTCAGACTCTACCCCTTTTTTTTTTTCATGTCGGACTTTGCCGAGAGCAGCTATTTTGCGAATCCCCGAAAAGTCCTGCGATTTGTGCAGTTGCACCGTGCATTTGCCTTTCTCATTACGTTGACGCGTTCATTTGGGCGAGCGCCATCTGCCTCTGCCTTCACAGCGTTTTCATCGAGTTCACGCTGAGCTGTAATAACTTCCTCTATTGCTCATCTCCTCTTTTCTCTCCTATTGGATAGAAACTTTCATATTTTGCCCCCCTCAAACAAATTTGTTATTGCTATTAACAAAAATAAATCAATAAATACTCTTGTTATTATTAATAATAATAATAATATTTTTTTTAAATTATTATTCAATGGCACACAATATATTTTTGAAAGATTTTGCAATTTGTTATAAACACAAAATGGCACAAAATATTTTTGCCATGTGCAAAAGTATTGAACATTTCCAATCGGTTGTTTTGGAAGAGGCTGTTAACCGACTCGAGTTGCACAGAAGCTTTTTGGAGGCTTTCAACATCCGAGTGCAGTTGTGCGTTGCCATAAAAGCAAATCCTGGCAACTGTGCAAATATTAGCACTTGCTTGGGATGAAGACAAATTCTATTTTCTTCTCTGGAATGTTTCAACCATGCAACTGAGGTTAATTTGGGAAAAAACAAATAAGGAAGCAACAAAGTGCTTGTGGACCTTATTACCTGACTTCGGAGAGATTGCTCCGCGCTACAATCTAATTTGTTTTCTTTGACACGTTCAAATTAAGACCAGCCCTTTTTTAATACACCTTAGCCAAGTGGGATTGTTTAAGTGGTGCTATTCAATTATGAAAGTTGCCTCATTGGTAATTATTCAAGGCCGTAACGTATTGTTTTATGGCCTTGATTGTGTGTGCAGGTGAAAATGAGCTGCTTTTAATGCGCGCACCGCCGAGGATCCTTTGTTACCACGCTGTCTGTGTTGACGCCATCCAATGGGAAAGGAGATCAAAAGGATCTATAGACACGCATCCAAATCAGACCTTCTGTGTTTGTGGGACGTGATTAAATGTTAAATGTTTATTTCTTTTTTACGCCTGCCCGTGACATCATTTCCCCGCTGGTGGCCTCAGACTCCTGTTTTTTGAACGCATGGACTCTCGTGCGCTTCGACCCCGCGTCTTTTCCGATTAGTTTTCCGTTGAACCGTCTTGCGTTTTCTTTATTCGTTCCTTCGAGTGACTGCGTTGCGTGCTGATCTTTTGTCGACCAACTTTAAAATACGGCAGCATAGAAAGCCGAAATGTTCCTTTAAAAAAAAAAAAAGGGAAAGTTTTTAGTTAAAATTAATATTTCTTTTATATAATTGGAAGACCATGGAACTTTGAACAATGGTTCTCAAACTTTTTTTTTTTTTTTTTCAATCTCTCGTCTATACGACTAGGACATGTGAGGCGTCACTCTTGACCATCTCAACGCGTGGTCGTGGTTCATTACGAGCAAGCCCCAATGAATAAGCTCCCCCAAAACATTGCAGGAAGGAGAGAAAGAGATGACTGTCGAGAGAAAAACTTGAGCCAACGGCAAACAAAGACAAGTCCGTTTCCACAAGACAACGGCGCCAGTTTATGCAAAGCCATTCATTTTTGCTCACGTCCTCTCCAAACAAATAAAATCGTATTCCACGTCTTTCAAACACAGCTGATTGGCGAAAGGTGAAGAGCGTCACTTGCCGTCAATCAGGATGAGGATGAAATCTAACCTGAGATGGACGCTTTTTTCAGCGTTCTCGTCTTATGAAGCGCTTACGTCCTCGCATTCCAACCCCACTCAGAGTGGACGGCAAGTTAAGAAAAACTTTTGGTCAATTCATTTGATAAGACAAAATCCAACATAAAATGAAGGGCAAAAATAAATCAAACCAGGCGACAAAGTCTTAACCTAAATAACTTCCATTAAAAAAAAAAAAATGAATAAAAGGAAGCAGGGGGGAAGACGGCATAATTTAAAAGCCAATCTGAAAAGAATCCATGAAAAAGATGAAATGGATCCAAAGTTGAGGCGCTCTGATGGCAAACGTTTTGTTTTTGGAGCAAGCATCTGAGACCGCCGTTGGGTCAAAGTTCAGATAAGTCGCCCGGAGACCCTCCCAAACATCCTTTCAAAGAAATCTGCACAATCTTCAAATCAACTCTAAAACTTTGCTGAAACATTTCTCAAACGTTTGTCACTCCAGCCGTGTTGCGTTGTGGTTTTCTTCCGAGATGATGCGCCGCTCATGCGCTTTGCAAAGTAGACAAAATATTTTTGAAGTAAATAAAACGGAGTTCGCTGAGTTTTTGCCATGAAGCTCCAGATTGAACGCTTTCATTTTCACAGTCCTCATTCAAATATTTGTACACTTTTGTATTTTCTCAACAGGAGGCTCAGATTTCAGCCAATTTGGTAATAGTGGCCTGCGCGCAAATGTGTGTGCGTGCGCGTGTGTGTGTGTGCGCGTCTGGGTGTGCACCGTCCGCTTTTTGTTGCTCCAGCCTTGTTTTTTGTCTGCGGCGCTTCGTTCACATTCAAGAGTTCTTTGCTCCGACCAATTGGGAAGGACGGAGCTCAGCGATTGGGATCGTGTGTGAATTTACATGCCATGTAAAATGTGATTTTGCTTTGACTGCTCCCCGAAGAGCAATACACGCGGACTGAGCGGCGAAACAAGTCCACCGCTGCCGTAAACGCACATTATTTAACGGTTTAGATATGTCAGCGCAACTTATCATATCAGAGGGGGAGAAAAGCATGCATGAGTCGATACGCGGTCAAGGTCTTGATCTCGCTCTACATATTGATTTGATTTTTTAAATTATTTTTTAATGAATTAATTTATGAATGAATGTTGCATTTTATTTTTTCATTTTTTCTAATATATTGGTCAGAGTGTGTACCGAAAAAAGGAGGAAGGAAAATAAAAACCACCCCAACACACACACACACACACACGCACTCTCACACTAATGGCAGGATTAAATAAAAACATTTCACAGATTGTTCCAGTAAATTAGCCTTTTAATTAAGGACGGGAAATATTTTCAAATGCCACGATGAACAAATTAATTTAAATTAAAAAAGTGGAGGCATATTTGCATGAGGTAAGAGTTTTGTCTATTTCTAAATTTGGAGGTGTTTTTTTTTTTGTTTAAACAAAAACAATTTTTTTTTCATTCATGGTGGGATGTGCATCGCAGTCACAAAGTGTCGCCTTTGGAATTATTTGAACACATTTTACATTGCATGCAAAGTTTGCCGCATATATGCTTTTTCTCATCACTCTTGAAACATTTTTATTTTTTATTTATTTATTTTTTTGTCATTGCTACCACTAAAGGAATAATCACTTTGATAAATAGAACGATCGGTTCTGTAAACGTGCATGGTTTTCTACACCGCAGCCAACATTGAGGAGACGAGATCTCTCTCTTATAGTTGCCGCTGACTTCTCAGCTTACCGAGTCCATCACGTCCATTTCTCTTCATTTGAACTCACTCGGAAAGTGTCCGTGGCAACCCCATCCGTAGCTTTTGCTGAGCCAAAAAGAATTTGGGAGAATTCAACGTGACTTATATGTGCCCCATTTGTGTTGAAAAACAGGAAAAGAAATAAAAAAAACAAAGAAAAGGTCACAGCAATGAGGGACGGTCAATAAAGGGCACGCCGGCGCCACGCCGAAACTCCTCACGTTACTTTCTTTCGATGCAATTTGTTATTAAGTAATGACAAAATAATAATCTCGTCAAAATGGTATAGGCTATACAAAAAAAAAAAAAAAAGAAACGTTATTTACTCTTGTCCGTTCTTGACCCACCGGGCCGCTTTCATGTTGGAGTTTTTGCTTAGGAACTTTCCTTTCATATCCCGTCCGAACGACCGTCCACGCTCACAATCGCACCTTGGGACAATCTCGCGTGTCCAATCAACCTGCCGTGCATATTTTTGGAATGTGCCAGTAAACCGGAGTACCCGGAGAAAACTCACGCGGGCACGGGGAGAACATGCCAACGCCACACAGGAAGGCCGGAGCCACAACCATTGTGCCGCCCTATGATTATTATTTATTATTATTAATTTTTTTTATTTTTATATATTTTTTTGCATTGGTATTTGTTTCTGAAAATAATGATTGGCCTTGTTGCTGAACTATATTTTTGCCTATCTTCTTTCCAAGGCGCCATTAGAGATAATTAATGGGATTACAGGCCGTCTTCCTCTTTCAGCGTCTCTGTTTGCTGTCTTACAACAACGACACTTGATCCTTTTCTTTCTTTTCTATTTTTCCCCCATTCTCTCCCCAAAGGAAGTCTTTCAGGCATGTCCAATTGGCTGCGGCCACCACATGCATGCGTCCCTGGTGGATAAAAAAAAAAAAAAAAAAAATCTCTCTCGCTCTGCCGCACTCTCGGTCACTCTCATGCTCACACTCACATGTGCTGTGCGCCGCTTTAAATGAAGCTGTGACTCAAGGAATAGGCCAGTAAAATAAAAAAAAATCTGACTTCTCATTAAAGACTCTCTATACTTTCCTTGTCCCCTCATCAGTGTGTGTGCGTGTATGTGTGTGTGTGTGTGTGTTCCCTGTGGTAAAATTGTGGGTCCTCGCCTGGTTATGTGCCACATAGGTCCTTTTTAATGGACTCTCGCTCCTCACATTCAGTCATACACACGAACATCCACCCAATCGTAGAGATGCGCACCGACAAAGTAAATTGGCTTGATTTATATTATTGCTGTTGTAAAACTTCTTTTGTTGTGATTCGACCTTGTTTTCCTTCTTCTTCTGGCTTTTTTTTTTTTTTCGTCAACTGCTTAATCTTTCCCGAGTTTTTATTTGCGGTTGTAAGTTTTCTGCTGTGAGTGCCTCCTTCCTACAAAGCCTGGAATTTTAGCTTTAAGTCTATTGGTCTTTTCTTTTTCTTTTTTTTTTTTTTTTTATGTCCCGATACTGCCGCATGTTGTCTTTTTCAGGGACGGTGCATTTGCCTGATCTTGCTCACGGTCGCTTCGCTATACTGTCGCAATCGTTTTCATTTTCCAGTGTAAAAACAATCAGTTGATTTTTACTTGATTTAACCTTCACTTTTTACCAAAATTAGGCCATTGATCCAATCCAAACAAAGTTGTTACTCTTTTGGAGTTCAATCAAGGTTCAACTTTGTTCTTTTTCTTATGAAAACAATACCCCAACAATGTCGTCAGAACAAAGAAAGCAGCAATCCAAAAAGTCATGTAGCAGACAAACTAAGGATGGGTGACACAAAATATTAAAGAAAGCAACTAGCGCAATATTGACCTCATCGGCCACCTTCATCGCAAAAGGAAAACAAGTTTACACAAATCTTTGGTACAAAAACACGACTTGGTCTTCTGGGCCGAACGCTTGCCTTCTCTTCAGAGTACAGCGCCTCTTGTGGCCATCATGTGCAACTATTGCCGGTGTCCTTCAACAACTGTAATAACAACATAATAACTCATCAATAAATGATAATTCACTTTACGTCTGAACATGAAATCATGACTTTATTTATTGTGCTTTTGAACCACATTAAACCTAGGAAATAATCAAAGGCAGCTGCAAAAGGAAATAACGCCAATTTTTATATGTTCCACCTTTCTGGGAGAAATGGTGCATTTAGAAAGATGCAAATGTTTTGTGTCGGATGTCAACATTGATGATTTCAATCCTCCCCGGCGACCACGCGTCATCGGACGTGATGGAAGCCTAGTTTCGAACACATACACGTAGCCCCCTTATTAACAAGTTATTTCTATTAATTATGTTTATGGACAACAGCACTTGAATGTTGTCAAGTGTTGCCGATGTGTTCAAGTGTCTTTTGCTGTAAGAAAAAAAACCAACAACAATAAAGACGCTCACATATGCAAATCTATTCCAAAAAGTCATTCAGGTGCTTTGCGAAAAAGGCTACAAGGCCCAGAAGACTTTCGTTACCTAATGCATGTGAGTCGGCCGCGCGCGTGTGTGTGTGTGTGTGTGTGTGTGTGTGTGTGTGTGTGTGTGTGTGTGGTCTCTTCCTCCATCGCTCTCTCCCTTCCTACTGCCTACTCCCTGAATCTCTGGAGAATGTTTAAAGCCTCCTCTCTGGATTTCTAGGAGACATATTGTCTTCTGCTGAAACAGCCAGAGCACTAATTGGCTAGAGAGAAGTTTGGAGACAACACAGAGTGAGACAGACATGGTGTGAGAGGCGAGAGAGCGAGAGAAGAGGAGAGGCAGAAAGAGAGAGAGAGCGAGAGAGACATAAAATGAAAGCGAGAAAAAAAAAAAAAAAGAGAGTGAGTCAGGAACGTTACCAAGACTAAAAGTACTTTTGAGCCGTAATGGAGCCGTTTCCAGACAGACGCCGTTTTAAACCTTTATCCAACCACTCCTTGCAAGTACAAAACAATGCACTCATAAACACACATCCAAATAGATTTAGAGTTCTGTTAAAAAAAATAAAATAAAATCACCCAGTGTGTTTTTGTCAGTAAAACGTTCCAAGCAGAACTCCAATTTTTTTCAAAGACGGCAGAATATTACGTTGCACGTCGTCCTTGGCACTTGTGTGTGACCATTCTTTCTTGCCAAAACTTTTTTTTTTGTTTTCTGGTGAACTTTTGTCAGAGAGATTTTCTCAATTTTGTGTTTTTTCTTTCCTTTTGTTGAATTAATTCCGCCAGACGCATTTGAGTTTTTTTCCAAAAAGTATCAATGATTTGATTTTGGATTTTAGTCGCGATTTGATTGCTCATTTTTTTTTTTTAAAAATGTAATTATTTATTTATTTATTTTTACGGCATTTTTAGACTGGTTGGTTTTGTTCTTTGAATTTTGTTCTCCAAATCTTATTTCAGAAGATGGCCGACATATAAGTAATGCACTTTCTTGTCTAATTTTGCCACGAATATTTCCCAATTTTGTTCTCAGCAAAAGCGACTTTCAGCTCCGGTGTCGCTCTTCCTTTAATTACGTTGCACGGCTCTCCACTAACATTTTTGTTCCCAACTTTTTTTTTGGGTTGCACCAGCGCTTAAGTTAGTTGCACCAAAATTTTGGAGCGGATCAGTTCTGCTCTGTTCTGTGGCGGCCCGTCCATTTGGCTTGCTTGGATTCATTTTGTTTTTTTCTTATCAGTCCCGTAACGTTTTTCATCGTAGTTTTTCTCTTATGACGCACGTATTTTCATGCTCTTTGAACGCTTTGAATAAATAATAAGGTATTTAGCGACGATATGCAAATGATTGTTGATGTCCGAAACGTACTTTATGAATGATGACTTCAGTTTTATATTTGTGACTGTGCACAATTAGAAAGTGTTAGCGACAAATGCTGCGTCGTGGCACGTGTCAACATATTTTGGGCTCCAACCAAAACAACAAATAAATAAATGCCTATTAATTGTAAATATTTATTTTTGATGACAGTCAACAATGAGAGCGTTGGAAAAAAATCAACACGCCGTGTTCAATCGGCAGGCTTTCACTTCCAGTGACAAGCGACATCCTTAATTACGCATCCGTTTCGGCTCTGATCGTCATGCTTTATTATATGTACGTAATTTTTTTTTTTATTAACAGTCTGGGTAAGAGATAAAAACTAAGAGTTGTTCTATAAATGTGTATTCATCTGAAATGAATGATGCCTCCTGTGAAGTCAACTCCAAATATCGGTTTGCCATCATGACTACTCAAGCCTCACCCTCCCTTGTGTGCCAACTCGGACCTTGGTGGGAAGCAGTTCGCCATTATGGATCTTCTAATTTCATATGCAGTGATTATTACGGCAGGGAATGCTGGGAATAGTTTGGATTGGAGCACGCAGAGTAAATGAATCGTCCTGCAAGCACTCAATTCTCTGGGCGAGAATGAATTACCCTGATTGAACACTTCAATAAGTGAGAGTGCAACGATACACGCGCAGCGTTGCACGCGTGAAAGTCTCTTCCATAACTCACACGCTTACACGCGCGCACGGCGTCAAACACACAAGCACAAGCAATTTACACATCAGGCATTGTATTGATCATGCTATTTGCCGCTCCGGTCCCCTGCCTTGGCCTTTCAATTATGAGCGAGGAGAGAGTTGAAATATCGACAACACGAACAATCAAACGACTATTTGCTTTCTTATTCGCCCCCACCCGTCGACGGCGTTTAGATTCACTAATCAGAAAGAAAAGGCAAGCTGTATTTGTTCCACTGCAAGCAAAATCCAAACTAAATTGTGAAACTTAAAAAAATGTTGGAGTTTTTCCCACCGATCCTGCTGCGAAAAGTGTATTGTCGTTCCAAATTGAATGAGCATTTACATCTCAAAGTTACACAACAATAAACAAAAGAATAATGTCCACATGTCAAATCACCAAAACCAAGTCAAAAGCCAAAGACTAAAAATGAGTTTCAAGCGACGGGTGCTTGCCTTACCTTTAGCGGGAGGTCAAGTCTCTGAGACTTTGCTTTGTCTTCTGTGCCTCAAATAGCGCCCGGTCCACATACCTGAGGCAGCAGGCAGGTGCGCAGGAGAGACCCTTTCAATATTTAAAAGAAAAAGAATGGAATCTTAAAACGAGGCCAGAGTGAAGGGACGCCAGAGTTGGAGTGAGGTGCTCCCTCTTCCGAGTATCAGTCACGAGGCGAGCAGCGGCATTTTGGCCCAGCAGGAGATGCTTGTTGGAGGACGGGCTGCCTCCAAAATAACACCCTAACGTCTGTTTTCGGTTCCTTGAAATTGAAGTTCATGCCATCCGGGTCTTGATTTCCAAAAGTGGTTGGAATGAGAATGTGCATTTTTTTGCTCAGCAGGACACAAATCTGAGAGTCATCCACATATCAGTGGAAGGAAATGGTTTTCTTAAGATGGAATCTAAAGGGAGCAGTTTGAATGAAAACAGCAGAAGCTCCAGAATTGAACCCTGCGGAACACCATATGACAAGGTGCTGGGGCCTATCCCAACCATTTATGGGCACACACACACACACACACAGCGGTATATAAAACGGTATCGGTTTTTGCATCGCAACATTAATGGAGCGTAGGTGACCTTTGGTTGAACTCTGCGGTAAAATGTGTTTGTGAGTGCGTGTGTCATGGTTTGTACTAAGTGTACGCCGCGGAGTCGTGTCTCTTAAACCTCCTTACCCGGATAGAGGGAGACGGAATGCATCGTATCAATAATTAAAATTGAAAAATGGAGGAGGATGAAAGAGCAACAGGAAGGGACAGAGAGGCGATCGCGACCGTAAAAAATGAGAAAAACGTCTTTAATTGTTGAGATTGACAAGACGCAAGCACTAGTTTAAAAAGTTCCACCTTTCTAAAATAATCACCCAAGTCCTTTTTTTTTTTCTTTGTCATCACTTTAAAATATGGCTATGTCAGTCATATTTTGACAAAAAATGATTGTTTCTCCTGAAATCTTTCGTCGTGATGCCAGTCAGCGCTGCAAAAATGGACTCAATCCTTTGTTAAAGTCATTCATGTCTCAGTCGGAGTCATGAAAGGGACCAAAGACAAACTCTCCATTGGAAGTTGTTATCCTTTCATTGCTTATAACATCCAAAAACTTCATGTGGACATCCTGACCTATGACCTCTTCAACATATCAAAAGAATTAACCTCTCCGTGGTGAATTTTTATGAGAATGGGCAACCGTGGAAGCGAGCAAATGCATTTGCGCAGCGACGTATATGAGTCTGGGAGGACACGCACACGAGCACATTGCTACTTTGAAGACCGTGGCGAGGACGTGCGGGGCAGAAAGCACCAGTCGGGATATTTACGGAGACTCAAGCGACACATTTATTTGGATGAGGAGTAGGTCCCAATTTTTGGACCTGCAAGACGCCGCCCAATTTGGAACGTAACCAGCGAAATGTTACGTTCCAATGTGGCCACACTCGGCCGTGGACTCGGCCTCCTCGCTGGAACTTTTCGACGCGCCCGAAGCGGCCCCGACTAAAAGCGCAACGCCGCCCGGCGATGCGCAGCGTTCGAGAAGACGTCCCCGGTGTTCGACGGCAAACTTCAACTTTTCCACTTTGACATTTTATTGGACAATGTTTCTGAGCAAGCCCTGGAGCTGCAAAAAGTGAAGTGGCGGAGGTTTAGTGTAATCCATCGCACTTGTCGTAATTTGATGGAAGTCGGACGCCGTTTGTGTGCGACTGCTCGGCGGCAACCTCGTGTCGCTCTCAGCGTTGGCGAGGACTGAATATGGAACAAGACGTGAAAGCACAATCGCTGGGGACGTTGCTGCTTGGCTGTCCCTGTCATTCTATCTGTCACATTTTCACACACATGCTTTTGCTGTCGTTCCCTCTTCTGCACGCAGCGATGCTGTCATGCTGTCCCCAGGTCAGGCCAGGGACACTTTTTCCTTTTTTTTTTTTTTTCTTTTTTTCCTCAGAGGAGATGCGCTTGCGAGGTGTCCGTTCTTTTCAAGCCACCAAAGACTTTTTTTTCTTCCTTGTTCATTCATTTGCATTGTCACAGCTTGTCCTTTTGTCACACTCTAAGTGACTTTCTTGAGCGATTGAGGGGAATGTTAAACGAATCCGATATTTTCGGAATCATACTTCAGGAAACTTGCTTTTGCCAGCTTTTAGAGGTTTGAATAAATCTCGAGCAATCATTGATTCTTACAAAGTGTGTTGATCATGGATGTGTGATCTGCCGCCATCAACCAAACGGCAAAAGGAGGCATGAATTCATTGATTATTCCGAGGCATTCTTGCTACGACGCACGAGTTGGTGGATACCGCAAGAGGGCGTCTCTGTGCTGCATATTCTCTTCATCGCTGGCCTGTGAAAAACCCTTTTGTCCGTTCATCTATTTTGTTGTCAATGGGGTTTCCGAGTTAAGACAACCCATTAAGGTGGAAAAAAACAAAATCCCAAGCGGACCGACGTGATTTTCGCACGACAGCGACGATCTGTAACTTTTTAACGACTCTTGAGAACTTGCGCATCCTTCGGTAGGAATGACTTCAAACCAACATTTCTCGTCGTTGCAGATCGGACCTGCGCAAAATCTCAGGCTGAATTTCGGACTATTCATTTGTGCCAAAAACTTCAATCACGACAGAGTCTTTTAGGTGGTGTCCATAATTTGCCGTTCTCTTGTCAGAGTAATCGTGGCGATGAACAGCCCTAACGGTGAATATTTCTTTTTCTCCCCACCATTTTGACCTCTGAAATGTTCTTCACACACACCAAAGGCAGGTAGAGCGTTCAGCTTTTTCGTTCACAGTTTCCAGTTGAAGGCGTCCGGGAACAAGTGTGATGCACTTTGATTGCCCTCGCTTGGCTGAAAGGAAATGTGCAGTTCAAAAGTTCAAGTTTGCTTGGAGAGTGCGAGCGAGACCCGGACGACCTCAAAGTGTAAATTATGAAGAAGCATTTTTGGTTGACTTCTGTCTGCTCCTGTTAATGGGCGGATCTCAGAGGAAGGTTTTTCACTCATTTGGAGTGAGAGTATAAAAAGAATCCCCCCCCCATGAGAATGACTGCGATCGGCCTTTCTGATCACGCAATCGTGCCAATGATTGATTGATTGACAAAAGGACACGTTTGCCATGGGTTATTTTGTTGAAGCTGTCCCAGCAGCTGGATATGTTTCATTCTTTCAGAATATGGCTTAATTTTTTTTTTTTTTGATGCAATCCCAATTATTTAGGGCATTGTTTAAATGGATTTGGCTAATTGTCAACTCATGAAACGTAAATTAGGAAAGGTCATGCATGTGGTTACAACTTTTTTTTTTTTTTTCCCCCAGCAAGAAAGTTGCGTTTGTGATGCAAGTTTGATTGGCTTTTCTTTCAGTGTGCCAGCTCTGCCTTCCTTCAGTTCTTGTAAACTTGCAACCCCCCACAGAATAAGCAAATGTGCAATACGCAGCTGTAACGGTCTCAATTCTGACAGTGAGTGAAGAAAAAAGATTATCTCTCTGCTTTGCAAATGGAAAAAAAATTCGTAGACATTAAACGACTCGTTTAGACTGAAAACAAAAAAACATTTATGGACATTCACCGTCACCACTCTGGGTAATTTAGCGCACAGTGCTGAATTAAATGACTTTTCTTTCTTTTTTTTTATTTGGTGAAATTCACAATGACGAGCATGTATGATTACTGGTTGCTTTCAGTTTCTGTAATATATTTGGAAAAAGTCAAAACTGTGAATGTTTGGGAAAATAGGTCACCTTGAACACATCCACAAATTGTTAAGAAATGAACAGGACTTGATTAGAAAAAGCAAAAAGCCAACATGTGTGTATGAGCATGCTTCTGGCAGTAACGGAAAAGAAGAATGGTCTGTTTGATGACAAGATATCGTTAACTTAATCGTTCATTGAATTTCCGATTGAAAACCTCAAGAGGCGAGTAAATGTAACCACTTTCCACACAACCGGGAATAAGTTTAACATATGACTAAATAATAATAAAAAAAAAAACACAAAAAAGTGGAAAATAAAGAAAAACACTGCCAAGAATAAAATAATTTGTAAAAATGTGTAATGGACGTGATGGTGGAGGCCCTGAAAGGAAAGAGTTTAAAAATCAAACACGATAAACGGAAATATTGCTTCTGATTCTTTTTTGACAATATTGAGAGATTTGAATGAAACAAACAATGTGGATCGCAAAGAAGAATGCTATTGACGAACCATGCTCGACCGAAGGACGACAAAATGCCTCGGAGAA
This sequence comes from Idiotropiscis lumnitzeri, assembly GCF_059441095.1. Classification (NCBI taxonomy): domain Eukaryota; kingdom Metazoa; phylum Chordata; class Actinopteri; order Syngnathiformes; family Syngnathidae; genus Idiotropiscis; species Idiotropiscis lumnitzeri. The sequence continues at coordinate 22,784,466 of NC_142398.1, read as the reverse complement.
AAAGAATTATTCATACAAATGACTCTTTTTTTTAATTGAGATCAAAATAGACAGAAGACAGCTTTAAGAACTAGAAAAATAAATTAGTCCGGATAATAAGAAGACATAAAAAGGAATGTCGTGGCAATTTACTAAATAAAAATAGAAACAACGCGAAGGCTACTTGGGGAATAATGAAGATGATTTTGTGATGACATTCTTGATGAGAGCGAAATAACAAAATGAGTTTAATGACTTTGTTGTAAATATAGGTCCGAGTCTTGCAACAAAAAAAATAAAATCAAATGGCAATGAAAAGAAAGTATTTTCGTATATTTCTTTGTAAGGTAGAAAAAGAAGAAATGATAAATATTTGCATCAATTTGTAATGGATCATTTTTCTCAGGGGTCTTTCTTGACAAAATTGACCAAAATGGAGATGAACGGGATTTCTCAAAGTAGTGGCTCAGAATTTTGTGTTTCTATAAAAGGAAAACATTTATGGTAGAATTTGAAGAAAGAAATCAAAGAATCCAAGTCAGACATGACATTTAAAAGAATAACAAAAGCCACTTTGTGAAAGAAACATGAAATATAGGAAAATGTTTTGTTGAATTTTGTTTTGGTGAACGGCATGAACTGAATTGCGAGTTGGGAATGAAATTGCGACGTAAATGATTTAGTTCCCGTTAATGTTATTAAATGACGTCTTCTTTCCGCTCCATTTCATTCGGGCACATTTGTACTCAAATTATGTTGCCGCTCGCGTCTTTTGGAAATGAATGAAATCAAAGGAAATAGAAAATAACAACTTCAGTCTCTCGTCTTTCCGAGTCGGTCGCGCGCACGTAAGAAAATGGGATTCTTTGAAACATCTCAACTAATCGTACTTCCGAGACGGTAAATGTAAATCACATTTATTTTCCCACTGCAGTGCCACCTTTGAATTTGTCGACAAGCGCAACAGGACGGCAGAGCGACGACTGTTTCATTTTATCGTTGGCGGGCCAGCGACTGTGTCGCAAAACAAAACGGAAAGAAAGACAACCGGAACAGGCGCAGCTCTGCTTCGTCAGCAGGAGTCAATCAAATTGATGTATGGATGACATGCAAAGAAAAAAGAAAAATGTATTGCATGTAATTGTCATTTCTAAGTTGAGGCCAAACTGGACGCGGTCGTTACTTTCTTCAGAGTAGCTCGCTCAACGTCACTCTTCTTCCTTGGGAACGCTCTAAGAAGCTTCATGTAATGCTGCAATGGGGTCAGCCAGAGGTTAAAACACTCATAAATATTTTACCTGACTAACCAAGGGAAGGAAAAAAAAAAAAAGAAAAGAGAGTACAACACTTGTCGACTGTGCAATCGTCACATGAAGCAGCGGAAGAAAACGTGTTCAATCCTCTGCATGAAGAATAATTCTTTTGTAAATTGCTTGAACACGCCGCTCCGTCCTCCTAGAATTTATTTCGTCACCTTGAATCAGGCATTCGTCAATGAACGAGTGAGGCAATTTGATTGGCTTCTCAAGCCTTCGTGAAATGCACAAGAATAAGCAAGTATTTTTAGAAAATGCAAACATATTTGCGTCCAAAACCATTTTGTTTTCCTCCGGACCCCACAAGACAATTGTGACGGTGACTGAAGATGAATTGCATCAAAGAAAATGACGTGAAATGACTTTTGTTTTTTTGTTCACATGACAATACATAAGCCAAATAAATGAATAATTCAAAACAACACGCACAAGTGAAGATGGCCGTATTTCAAAATCTGCCCTCAGCGGATAATTGCCAACACGCAGCAAAAAAAAAAGATCAAGCTTCACCCACCACAAGAACAAATTGCGTTACATTTTGTTCCCAACGTAAAGAATCTCACGTGCTGCTGCATTTGATTGAAAAACACAATTTTGTGTGTGTGTGTAAAGCACTTGCCCTCACAAGTGGCGGGGGCAGCTCCAGTGAGTCACGGAGACATGTATACTTCTCTCATCCAACATTTACAAGCCTTCTGCTCCATCTCGCATTTTGTCTCGGCTGCCAACGTGTTAGCCATGCTCCGGCGCTCGCTTGCCCTCCTCGCCACCTCCCGTTTGTCTCTGCTTATCACCAGTCCTTTCTCTTTCTTGTCATTCTTGGTATTCCTTTTTTTTTTTAAACACCGGAACAATTTTTGCCATCCAGGCTTGTTTACGCCTCCCGTATTTTCTGGTCCATAAGACGCACCTCCATATAAGCCACAGCAGCTTAAAAAAAAATAAAATAAATAACACGACATACAAGCCGCACCAGGTTGTTGTGAATGCACATAAATGTACATCAACGGGCAACAACTTTGCTCATTAAAACAGAACAGACCCAAGAGAAAAAAAATGGAGATTCATTTTGCGTATTTTCTAAACTATAGAGCGCCCCCGACCGGTGAAAGAAAAATCCGTCGTATTAGCCGCACGCTTCAAAATCGAGGAAAAAAAGGAGCGGTTTATCGTCCGGAAAATGCGGTATTTGTTTTGTTCCGATCACATTTTAGTTTTCCTTTCTGATCTCATTTGATTCGATGCCGACTTGCAGCTCATATTTTAGTTCAAACCTTTTTGAAGATCAACAGATTTTCCCCAAACATGGAAATCATTGGAGACCAATTTGGGTTTTGAAAATCAACTTTTTATATTGACAGAAAAAAAAAAGATCTCTTAAAAGCCAGGCTGTTTATTTTTGGGGGAGAATAAATCACGTTAATTTGAGTCGGTAGACATTTGAATTTTTGCGTTGCACTTTGGCAAGGCGGGCTCGATTGGGTGGCTTCATGTCAGCCATGAAAGCGCCGCCACTCGCCCTCGGTCCAAAAAGTCCCGACAGCAATTATTCAGTTGCTTGAAGGTGGCAATTGAATTTTTTTAAGTTGTCTGTAATTTCATTGCCAGGAACTGAATTTTCGAATGGCACATTTTAGATTCAAACAAAAACAAAACAAAATAAAACAAAAAAAGTATTTTCTGCAAAAAGACCACAAGAAAGCGATTTCCATTTTTTTTTTCTTTTGTGGCTGCCATTCTTTTGGAGCAAAAGCACGAGCTCATCCTGCTGGTGTTTGTGTTTGGGAAACAGGACAACCAAAAAAAAAAAAAAAAAAAAGGAAAGTCCATCTTGATGATTGCTTATGCTTATTTATCGTCAAATACGCGCAGTAAATGAAAGCGCCCCGCGAGTGTTGATACAACACAAACACTTCTTGCTGTCAAAAAAGCACCTGCAGTCAAGAATGATTGTTTGGAATTACTTTTGTTGGGAAGTTGATTTTGTAATTGACTTCTTTAATTGTCTCTTAAAAGTTAGCACCGAGCGGATCAAAGGAAAAATGACCATGGCCATATCTCAATTTTTGCTTTTAGGTTCAATCTTATGTATTATTAATTAGTTTTTCTCTGAAGTGCTCTATAAATTAAATCAAGACCAATTCCAGTTCCACCCCTTTTGTTTCCTCTCGTCCCTTCGTCCTAGATTTTTAGGTGTTGGGAGGACGCTCAGACGCCCCCTCATAATCCGATCATTTATGAGACCACGGTTGGACAAATTATACAGAGAAACGCAGTAAACTGAGCGAGCGTTGGACGACCGAGCTTCTCTTGAAAGGTCCGACTTGAAAACGGCCTTGCATAGCATCATTGTGTGTGTCAAATGTTGCCCAGTTGGCATCCATTGCAGCCTGGTCATTCCCCCATCTGTGGTCCCTTCTCAAGGTTTCTCACTTTTCCCCTAATGAGGTTTTTTGAGTTTTTCCTTGCCCTCCTGGGGGTTAAGATCGGGGATGTCAATTGTGGCTATGGAAAGCCCTTTGAGACTGTCTGTGATTAAGGGCTATACAAATAAAATTGACTTGACTTGACTCGCAAGTGTATCTGCAATTAAATCCACACTTTTCCCTCCTTCGGCCGTTGTGGTTTAAAAAAAGCAAGAATGTATTTTAGATTTTGGAACGGTCGCCAGTTCCGACTTTTGGGTGTGTCGATTCCGCATTGCGCCGTCCCCTCACGAGTGAGTATCCAATCACAAAAGGCGTTCACCACCTTCGACGCGAAGCCAACGGGAAGGCTCACTGTAACCAAGTCGTGATCTGATTGGCTATCGCAACTGTAAGCTCATTGACTTTGACAGAAGAGACGACGCACGATTGTATCGGAAGGCCTCGGACGAATCGTGCGTGCCACTGGTCTCGTGAAACCTGCCTAGCAACACCAGCTAGCGGAATTCTGATTGGATAAAAACTCTCCCCGAAAAATAATATGAGATCAATGTGAAAAATGTGATCCTGATTTCTTGATTCTGTTAGGCCAGCAGAGAAGACCTCGAAGGCCTTGACTGTGTTCAACTCCTTCTAATCTCTCTGCACGGTTGACATATCTGTTGCCCAAACGGCCAGCTCACACATGCCGGCATTCAAAGAGAGATGAGCGTGATGCGCAAAAACTGCCTCATTGTTGACTTGCTCAAAGGTACCACGACAGTCGCCCAGAGTTACCCGAAAACATCCGAGCACGTCTCTCCCAACTTGTTACATACGCCAAAGTCCACAAGTCCAAGACCTGCTCGATGAGCCTCTGTTGAACAGAGTGATTGATAGAGGCCGACGATGTTTTATTCTTTCCACCACATCATTTCATGTGAACGTGACAGACATGATGAATTCTTAATAGACGTTGCAATGTCATCCGTTATTGATAAGGGAACAGTTGACTCGCTTTACTTCCGTGCAGACGACGACGGTTCCATTTCCGCTCAGCGACCATGTGAATGCGAGTGTGAAAAGCGAGCGTTCATCAGTGGCGATTGCTTTTAAGGCTGCTTTGCGACTTACCGCACAAAAGCGACACCACTTCCTTCATTTCTGCAGCGCCGCTGAGGGTCGCCGGCTTTGTCTGTGCCAAACCGCACGCTCATTGGATAAATACGGGGCTTTATCTGGCTATAAGTCGCTCGGCGGCCCGGACGGCGGTTTTCTGGATGATGATTGGATGAGTCGCTCAACTTTGGCCAAAGGTCAGCAGGGAGAAGAAGGTTGTGCATCGTCAACAAATCAAATGGATTTGAGCTTTCGAATGGCGGCCATCGGGAAGGACGGGAGATTCCGGAATGGAACCGAGAACACGCCCGGCACGACAATTACCTTTCGGGGGCAGGACGACCACCGTACGCATCCCATCATCTCCGAGATTGAGAACAAAAGTTTTGGATGACGGCACCGTGTGGTTTTGGCACGGTAAGCCGTGGCATTTGCAGACATATATTGGTTGGCAATTTGTTGAAACCAAGTGTGTCTGCAACGACGTGGGCTTTTCCCCTTTGACGCCGGTTTTTAATATCAAGCCTTCCCTGAAGAGCCGCGACTTGCCGTGCTTTGTTCGTAGACATCGGCTTTTGGCGAGAAAGCGAAGCCAGAGAGAAATGTTCAGAATTAAACAAATGAGAATCGTTAAGAGCGTGTTTGTCTAATGCTCTCCAGAAACAAACATTGGTGATCTAAGTAAAGGTCACGTGACAAAGTCATCAATCACCAGCGATGTCCCATCTTGTGGAGAATATCCTCTCCATGATCTTGAATGTCTGACAAGGTTTCACCAAATGAAGTTTTTTCTGCAAGAGGAAACATCAATTTGCCGAAACGACGCCATGGCACAAACCAAACGTGTCCACATTCATTACTCAAGTAGATAGATCGACATTGGGATTTACAAGGTAAAAAGACCATGATGGATCAACTCCAGATTTTTAATTTCACTAAATGTACAAAAGTGGTGGGTTCACAACTAAACGTAGAAAAGTAATGCTCGGAGAAGAGGAAAAAAAATGCATTGAAGCGGAAGTCCAGTTTGACTTGATGGTCTAAACACGTTTTTTATAACCATAATTTCCCGACCATAAAGCGCACCCGTGCATAAGCCGCAGTAGCTCATTTTTTTTAGAACCCCCCCCCCCCCCCCCAAAACAATGATAGACAAGCCTTACCAGGGTATATGCCGGTTTTCAAAAATGAGTTCCTTACGACATGTTCAGAACGGTTTTGTAGTGTGAATTCACATAAAAGTACATCAACAGATTGTTAAAACACGGCAACAGCAGAAAAAAAAATCAAGATTTATTTAGCATATTTTCTGAACTATAGAGCGCCCCTACTGGTGAAAGAAAAATCCGCAGAAAAGCCGCACCGTTGCATTCGCCACACGGTTCAAAATTTAGAAAAAAGTAGCGGCTTATACTGCGGAAAATACGTCAATCTCCCGTTTGTGAGAGGAGGTCGAAGCGCCGATTCGAACGAACATCCTCAGAACCGTGAGGCGGATATGCTGACCGCTTGCGGGGCCATAACGCATGACATATAATCGAACTTTCACCTGAATGAGTAACTTTCAAATTGTTTTGTTTACTCCAAATACGGTCAATTATTTAGAAATCTTTTTGGGGGAAGTCGTGATTTGCAAAGGCATGAAAAAGTTACCTTGGATGTGGCGTTGCCGCACGATCTAATGGTTACTTTAGGCAAAAGCATGCAATCTAGCAACTGGTTTGGCATGTGTTGGCATGGCAGGGAAGACTCCATTAGCGAAATGGAGGAGCTATCTTTGTAATGGTTGGTATCGGAAGCCAAGCCATTCGACAGCCACGGTCTTTAAAAAATGGCATCGAGGGTGGCCATCTAAAATGTCCCCCGCAGTGGGCTTCACACGGAACAATTACAAGAAATGTACGGTGAGAGCACTTTACTTTCCATACTTGCTTTTATAACTTGGGCGATGAAGTTTGATCGAGCCAACTAATTTGTCTGGCAAATTAGCTTTAGCATGTCTCGCAGCGTGATTCAACACTTACAACAATTGGAGGCAAATTGTTTTTTGCATTTGGGCGTCTGGTGCCATGATGAATGGCTCGTCTCAAAATGGGTAAGCGCCATTTAGCCATCAAATTAAATGTTTTTTAATCAGTCGCTGTTTTTAATGGTGGCTATGCGCGGCGTCAGATGTGCTCAATGTCGACCATGGAAGGAAACAAATATGGCAGCCTTGTAATTGAAATTGCTGTGATACCTCCGTTAAATCGTGGCATTATGATGGGATTATTTTGGTTGTTTTTTTGTTTTTTTTTCTTTTCCTAGAGGGACTTTGGAATTGGTTGCTTTTTGTTTTAATGGGCTTGTATTAGAGAGAGAAAGTTGTTGGTCTCTAGGTATCGTGTGCGCGAGTTCGTGCCAATACAATAAAAGATATACAATTCAGTCAAAACGTCATTTTCTAAACAAATTGATCATAAAAATATTGCCTCATCAGCGTCAAAATCCACAGCAATTACATGAAATTAAAGCACACAATTTCAGACATAATGCAGAGAATGAATTTTTTTCATAAATATATATATTTTTTTTTAATTGAATGAATACTCAAGCATTATATTGCTACTGTAACGTGAAGCGTTATTTAAATCTCCAAAGTAAAGTGTGCAGACGAACAGGTTGGTTGACTCTAATATTGAAAGTTGAATGAATTGATTGGAACTCATGAATTTATCTTGTTGAAATCTTTACTCATCTTTTCCGCCCACATTTCTACCAGTACCCGAACACACCTTGACACATGATTTCAATTACCCAATCAGCAGTCAGCTCGGCACTTTATAAGTTGCCTTGGCTTGACTCGGTTCGGTTGCGTGGGAGCGAAGCCAAGGCTCAACAGCGGCAGGTTGGTTGCAAATACGTCAACTGTTCCCGCTAAACATGGTTGTTGTCCGCTTCTGAAATCCTTTTGGAACCAGATCGGGGTTTGCTTGCGTTTTTCCCAAAACTACTGAAGTGGCGAATTTGAAATCTTTATCTCTTGTGACTTATGCTAATGCCAACATGTCCTTCGATGTTGCTCTTAATGTCTTTTGGATTTGATCTGTTTGGCTATTATGCTAATATGTGACAATTAGCATGCTAACGTTAGCATGCTAACATGACCTTCTGCTCTGAAATGAGAAACCTGGTGATCATTGTGAATTTTGGAGTTGCTAATGCTAGCCTATTGTTAGCTGAAGCTTGAATTTGATGGCGATGGGGTGGTTTGGTCCATGCAGACCAGGTGATCCGCTTTGGGATGGCAAGCTAGGGGTGAAGGCCAGGAGCCTTTGTATGCCAACTTTTTAATGTGCGCCCTCGAAAAAGAGGCTCATGACAGAGATTTCCTAATTTCCTGAATGTTATTTAAAGCTCATTAGCCGTCTAATTGCCGATTGACATTTAAACTGCTTCTCCTCACAAGGATTGCGGGCATGCTCGAGTCAATCCCAGCTGTCTTCAGGGAGTTGGTGGGGTATACCCTAAATTGGTTGCGAGCCAATCGTAGGGCACACACACACACACAGACAGACAAACAAACAAACAAACATTCACACTCATCATCCACGCTTTTTAGCTCCCCAAAAACACTGAACGCAGCTCTCGCGACACAGCATACCGGAACGTTCCTCATCCTCTTGTCACGTGAGGCAAATTCACAACTGACCTCGGACTGGGGTTGCACGGTACGGATGGTTGTATTTATTGCACGTCATCGCTTTGCTCAGATTAAATGCTAATTGCTATTAAATTGCTTATTTTGGCTCTCAATTGCTTCTTCACACGGCCGCGTGTATCGTTTCATTTCATTTTCAAGTTTTACGTGGATCAGCTGAATTTTATGACCAATGTCCTTTTCACATGACACCTATTCTAAAAGCGACAAAGTTAACGTCCATCAAGTGACCCTTTAAGAATGTTTTGCGACCTTGGGCAAGTTAGTCTTCAATTAAAGCTTCATTTACACGGCAGGAGAAATTGGACAATTTTTGCACTGCTTCTCTCCGCCCTCCAATCGATGCTCCAATTAGCATAATGGCTCCAAAGATAATCTCATCAGTAATTCCTGTCGTGTGTGTGTGTGTGTGTGTGTGTGTTGTGTTCAGGCCGATTTGGAGCGTGTGGGAGGTTGTTCGGGCCGCTCGGATCTCCGATTGGTGCTATTCAACATGTTGGGTTGTTTTGGCTTGACTTCTCCAAAAGGAGCACACAGCCGCTTGACCGTGACATGCAGCCAATCAGAGAGCGAGATGGCGACGCCGCGCCCTTGGCGAATTCAAAATCAAAACAATAATGGCGCAACAGAAAGTTGCCTTTTTTTTTTTTTTGGGTTGCATTTTTTTCCTGCTAAAAACCACAAACATTCACCACCCTTCGTCTTCATCTGCCACGTTTGTTTGTTTCCGCCTTTCGAGGGAAGATTTAGGACTTTGTGTATGTGCGTTTTTTTTTTTTGCTGTGTGACCGCACTTCACACATTGTATGTTGAAAACTGTCAAACCTGTTATTTTTGTTTTATTTTTGAAAATCATCTTCTGTGGGGTCTCTCGGGTTATGCAAGTCTGCCAACAATTTCAAAATATGCGATCGATTGATTTGATTTGAAATGGTCTCCTATGAATCTTGGTCAATCTTCTGGCCTGTTTTGGGAAAAACGTGGATGAAATCCACGCAAGCAAAAAGAGAACTTGAAAACTCCAAACAGAAATGCCCGAGCTTGGATTCAAAGCTGCAAAAAAAAAAAAAAATGTTTATTGTAGCTCAAGTGCTCAAAAATGTTTTGATTCTTCCCCCTGGAAAAAAACAAAAAAATGAAAACAAGAAATGCTCGGAGTTACTGCCGCAGTGCCGTGTGGTTTGATGTACATTTTTCATTTTAAAACATCGGGCAAAAATGATTTAGGCTTGTGAATTACAACTATTTAGTCTGCCTCCAGAGAAATGTTGTTGAGGTACCCTTCAACTCAAAATGGAGACGCGCCCCTAATGGGACAGCTCGCGTCTTTTTATGATGAGAATCCTTTTGAGGATCAATAAAGTATTGACAAAATAAAAAGCAACAATTTGCTCAACCCTACTTCCATTTTTCCTTTCTTTTTTTTTTTTTTGCTGGCGTTTCATTAGCCATTTAAGAGCCGCTGTAAAACCCAAATGAAAAATGTCGTAGCATCAATGTCAGATCTACGGCCTTCGGTATTTGCTGTTATGAGAGGGAGGTTGGCAAACTGCTTTGTGTCAAACCATAACGTCTGTGCGAGACGTTCACAGAGAACAGACTCGGGGTGTGCGTGTGTGTGTGTGTGTCTCGCTCTCTCTCTCTCACACACACACACACACACAATCCCTTGCCTATCATAAAAGATAATAAACAAAGTGCAGACTATAATTGCTCTCCAGGATCAGTGGCGCCTCGTGCTGTGTGGATGTGTACACTAATGTATTATTGCTTACTGATGGTCATTAAAATTAATGATGAAGGGCTGATGTCACCAAGTAAAAAGAAAAGTTTGCATGTAAATGAGACAACGAGAGAGTGGAAAAAGAAATCGGGGTACGTCGTGATTCAATGTATTGACAGTCGTTTTTTTTTATAATTTCGTCAACATGAGATTCATTTCATTTCTTTGGAAGCGTGTCTTCGGTCAGTTGAACATAAATCACGAATTGAATATTTTCTCACTGTTCGGTTCGACGGCGAGGGAACTCAGGCCAAGTGGAAAATCACAAGCTCGGCCGCTTTGCGTTCAAGGCATAAAAGGCACGACCACTTGGTGCCGAGTCAAGGAAGTGAGCAAGTGAGCGCAACTCAAGAGGTCCATTCCGTCTTCATAAGGGCACTTTGTCCCCGGTTAGGCCCACTGCAGTTAAAATCTTTCTTGGTTGAATTCAACGCCCCGTTATTTTTCAGTCCAGTAACTCGATTGGAATCCATTTTTAAAGTAACCCTCTAACCCCCTTTTTTTTTTTTTTTCGTTTAAATACCAAGCCAAATATACAATGTCATAAATCTTCCAAAGTGAACAAAGCTTCCTTTCCCAAGGGATACGCCGTACGTGTCGTTGAGGAACAAACTGGGAGCTCTTTACAGCACCTGTCTGTAAATGGCAAATTCCCCAGAAACTGTGTCCCATTTTCAAATCCACACCATGCTTTCAATCCGTATATAAAGTTGTTGCTTTGTACATTTCATCTCGCTTATTTTTGGCGTACGAGTGCTTCCAGTTCTGAGGTTTCAGGTTGGAAACTCGGCTCGCAATGTGAAATGAAGACTCTAAATTGGCCGTTGTTTTGAAGGGGAGTGATTTTTATTGATTTATTTTCTTTCCAAACAATATATGTGCTTTGTAATTGGTTGGTGAACCGCTCAGGGTATACCCTTCTCCAAAAAGCACCAATTCACCTCATGAGGTCAAGCGATACAAAAAATGGATGGATAGCTGAAACAAATTCTCAAAATAAAAAAAATGCTTTTTTTAGGTCTTGCGCACTGTAAAAGTTTTCATCCACTGCCTTAGTTGAATGAGTTTTTTTTAAATGTCATTGGTGTACTGTATTTTGTCATCGTGCAGTATTATCGGTATAAAAGTAAATATAATTTCCAATCTTTGCCACATGCAATTTTTTCATAAATGTATCATTAATGTATTCATTGTGGTTTATAACAATGGTGAGATTATTGCATTATGACAGCAGCATTTTCTGTCACAATCAATTGTGCGATCACGAAATGTTCATCAGGGTCCCGTTTGTATGGAAAGAAATGCGCAACGACAACACGTAAAATAAAATGACTTTTTCAGTACTTTTTGTCTAAAATCGGCTCTCGACCGACTTCCCTCTCGTGGAAGCGTTTGATTATCCTTCACGTTCACACGCTTGACAGGATATTATTCAAGTTAATATCTGTAACAAGCTTCACCCAAAATGGTGATTCATCGCCATTAAGTCGGAATGAAGTTTTGTGATTAATTAGTTAAAAAATGTAATCGCTTGACAGCACTAATGTTATATTATATATATATTTTTTTTAATGGCTAATTGAGTATTCTCTTAGAACCGATGGATCCCTGCTGAGAGGATCTGCTCAATGCTTACCGTGATGCTAAATTTGAAAGATTTAAAAGAATTTTTTTTTTTTTTTTGGCGATTTTTGGATGAGAGGTTTTGGGTGTTGAATGAGCCAAAATAAATGTCCCACTTTTTTGTTTTGGAAAGAGAAGCGCAACACCTTTTTGGGAAAGTCTGTGAATCATCCGTCCAGTCTAATGAATGTTATTTAAATGTTCAGCCAAAGGAAAGGAAAAATGGATTTAAAACAATAATAATGTCATAATAATGAATACATTTCTTGGGGAAGAAAATTCATTTTAATGCACATCAGCACAATGTTTCTTATCTTTTTGTTTTTTTTTTTGCTGAACCCGAATTGCACAAAAAAAACTGTAAAACTCAAGAGCAGAAATCGACTTTTCGCACCTTAGCTTTAATATTAACTTTTGCACGTGACACAACAGCGAGCATCGCTTATATAAATTAAACCGGAGGACCACTTTGCGATCTCAAATCACCTGAAATCGTTTTTAGCTCCAAAAATCAGCCATGCCAACTCCTACCTATTAATATAATCGATGCGCTACAATTAAAATGCTGATGAATTCTAATTTGTGTCAATTATGTTGTTTGGGTTATGAACTCTTCTTTAGAACAAAGAAAATGAATGGTTAATATTTCTGGTGCGCGCAAAATTACCTCCGCCTCATAATTCCGAGGCTCAGGGTTGGAATTGCGGCGGTGGTTTGATGTTCTCATTGCGCTTGTGTGAGATTTCTCCATGTCTACATTTTAAAAACATGCATTCCACTTTCATTAAAAGCTGGAAATTGTGCGCCATTTCCTCGGTGCTCTCCAACGGGCGGTCGCTTCGTCCTCACTCAGTCAACTGAGATTGGCTCCAGCTCAAACGCAACCTGAGATTGAATAAGCAGCTGACAGAATGGATGGCGATCGTCTCCAACTACGACGGCCAGATGCGCCGCCGCTGATGATGATGATGATGATGACATACGTATGACAATTGCGTGCATTTTTTCACATTTTGTTTTGAATTGCACACAAAGATGTCCTTCATGATCTCAATCAGCTTGCGCGGTTGTCCAATCCATTCAAGTTGCATTCCTTTCAACACCTTTGAGATGGTCTCGAACAAACGAAGCAGTACTCGACTATGACGACGATGATCGCGCACCTTCCGCTGCTCCTCGGTTCCATTTGGCACAAAATGGCTGCCTGGTGGGTGAAGGGACGCCATGGAACGAGGTTGGACAGTAAGACATTTAAAGGCCACGGGCGGCCAATGGCTCAAACGTCATTGAGTGACCGGGGCACAATGTCCCCCCCCGCGGGGTGAGCATAGGCCGTGAAATAATACGAGAGCAGGGAAGCGCTGCGCAACGAGCTCTGCGACACAAAATGGCTGACGGCGGAGAGGCTCTGGCATGAAATAATATTTGGCAGAAAGACACTGGCTGTGTTGTACGTGGGCAAAGCTGCGGAACGCCTAAACTGGATAGATTACAGTGAGAAGCGCAAATGTTTTGTTTACCGCTTGGTAGAGAAGGACTGTGTCATGTGTGGCGACGGAGCGACAAGACTTCTTTTCAATCGCACTTCATTCAATTTGTTACGATGTCTGTGGTTTGTTGGGCCTCGTTAAAAAGCACGCTCATCGACCTGCCCTGCAAAAAAAAAAAAAAACCTGACAGTATATTTAAGAGCATTTTTTTTCTTAATCAGCTCTTCAAACGCTAATATATATATATATATATATTTTTTTTTTTCTTTAATTTTCTAAAGTTCTTACATTTACAAATACAATTTCCCAAAAGATAAAAGCTTTTTGACTGGAAGACTTAATGAGAATTGAGATGCCGCTCGAGGTGCTAAAAATATGTTCCAAAAAAAAATACATAATGGAGGGAGAGAGAGAGAGAGAGAGAGAGAGAGAGAGAGAGCTCGATATTGTCCAGAAAAAGCAGCAATCGTCTTTTCAATGGCTTCGGGGACGACATGGCGGCATGGAACCGAATCAGACAGTGAGACAGTAGTCACCCAAGGGGGGTCTCGCAGAGGTGGGATTCCCTGCGGATTCTCGCCCACTGCCTACTGAGTTTCCCATGACCGTTCATTTAGTGAAAGGTCAGAAAGGTTTTTGAAGGCCAGGACCTAACACGCATGACAAAGCACACGGAGCGGCAAAGCTTACAGCTCGCTCTTCTTCTTGCGTTTGTCAGCGTGTGGAAGGCCAGCAATTCTGCATTATTCTCATTTTACAGGAGCTGTAGGGAAATATTTGAGTTGTGTGACAAAATTGTTCATTTCTTTCTTACCCAAGACATTATTCTGCTACTCTTTTAGACTTAATTGAATTCCAAAATGTAACTCAACAACCCTTTGTCTTGTGAGCTCGTTTGGATTTTGCTTCTCCACAACGTCAAAGAGCAGTGGCGCATAAATTGCAAGACACAAGAACAAACACAGCCGACCGACTGGTAAGATTGTTTATGATCAGCATTTTCATTTTAAAGGGGAAGTCAAGCCCAAAAGCTTCACCTCAAAAATATATTCTATGCAGCCCCGCAAGCTGAAACACGCCATTCCGATTTAAATTGCATTCGTGGAAACGGGGTTAAGCCGTTTTCGGACATCTCAGGGGGCGGCCATTTTGACACTCGCAGTCGACCGGAAATGACATCGCATCGCAGTTGCTCCGAACTCAGCAAACGACCAATCGTGGCTCGTCTTTAGAAAACAGGTGAGCCCTAATTGATCTTTAGCCCGGACCTGAACGAGCGAAAGTGACAAAATGGCCGCCCTCCGAGATGGCCGCAAATTAACTCCTATTCCGCAAATGCGATATGAATCAAACTGTCATGTTTCGAGAAGTCAAGGCACGTTGATTTTTGCTTGTGTTGTTCAGATTTGCGTCACTGCTGGATGGCCATAAATCAGCTGCTCTGCAATAAATGGTCACCAAATGTAACCGGAGATCCGATCTGACGTGAGCTCTTATGCGGACTCATTTTAACGCTTTGGAACAAAAAAATCGGAGGAATTTTGTTTGTTTTTGAAAACATCTGGAATGCGCAAATATGTGTTCCAATGGTTTGCAGTTGTCGTGCTTTGAAACAGTTTTGGCATCGTTGTCAACAATGTTCCGTCCGAATTCGTGTCGTTTTTCGCCTTTTCGCTTGCTAAGCATGTTGTTGCCGGCCTTGCCTTGCCTTTGATGTCCGCCGCTCGGCGTCACCGAAAACCTTGCAACCAATTCAAATGCAACTCGCAAAAGAAATGACCAATCAGATGTGCCGCCGTTTGGTTGGCCGGCCCAATCAGCGTACAGAACTTCGGCATACGCCACGGCACGTCCGCTCGCCGGATAAATGATTGAAACGGATCGGTGCCACTCCGTTGTGGCCATCGTGTGAGCGAGCTTTGGTTGCGGTTGACTGCGCCGGCAAGAATCTTTTTGACATCACCAAGGACGTCTTTGTTCCATAAAATCCCATAAAACATTCAAGTTGAAATTGTTGCTCCTCAAAAAATTGTATTGCCTGTAAACGGCACTGGCTATTCAGAAATGAACCATTTGGATCATCTGTCCCTTCTCAGACCACAAAACAGATTTCAAGGAAAAACAATTAAACGATGTCATTGTAACTCTTATTCGTATTTAGGTTTGTGACCGTCGTATACGTTTACTTTGAATTTCTGTGAGTACTGAGTAACAGCTAATGGTGTGCGCGTGTGTGCGTGTGTGCGTGCGCACTTATACGAGCACGTTCGTGTTTTGGAAATCCCTCTGGTGCTTATTTGCCATCTCTATGACAGGACGGCGCTGTATCTCAAGACAAACTAGGCCAACGGCAGCTGTGCCGTTGTTAGAGAGGGAACTAGTTTATCGACATTTGGCGAGCGCTAAAGCAAGCGTGGGCAAACTACGGCCCGGGGGCCGCATGTGGCCGTTAAACGTTTGAATCCGGCCCGCGCAATTTGAAAAAAAATGAATGCATAAACCTTGTTCAGGTTATATAATTCTGATGCGTCCCCACTGGGAGGCGCTCTCTAAAAGAGATATTTTGTTGCAATGCTTTTGTTCATTTTCATTTGAAATGAAAGCATGTTTTCACAGGATACGAAATGTCATTTTTCTCCGATGAGGTGAGGTGACCGAAACACTCCATCCGTCAAATTTTAGAACGCATTGCGGCCCGCCAATCAAAAACTTTGTCAGATTAGAAAGCGCCACGTGTGGACACATATCAGCAAATTTTGTTTTCAGAATATCGACGAGTGAGATCTTGTTTGTCGGTTGCCTGCTATTGTCATGCGTGACGTTGGTCCTTTCAAATGAAAATGATCAAAATCCCTGACGCGTTTTCAAAGATTTAAGATGATCGAGCCGTAACAATGAAGTCATTTGAAGTTTTTGCCAAAGAGTCTCATATTTTTTGCAACACGAGTGTCCCATCCAAAAAGCACCTGGAGCAAATCATTTGAAGTCCCGCGAGTGTTTGTCCGGTGGGATGGGAATCAAAAACCGGTTCTTGTTGCGAAGCGGTTCTCAGAGTTTCAATTCCTTGGCACGCGTCGCCCGTTTTGAAAACGACTTCCGGTCGCCAAACGACGTTAGCCACTCGCACGGCCGGCAAGAAAACATGGCGCCGAACACTTGAAGTCTTGCTTCCATTTTACAAGAAAGGAGGCGACTCGCGATACTTGCAAATGATCATTTTTGTCGAAGAGCGGAAAAAAAACCCAGCAAATAAAAACTGCACATCAAATGATTTAACAAGCATGAGTTTTTCCTTTTCTCCTCAAGAGATTTCACGGACGAACCAAATCTGTCGTTTGAGGCTTGAGCTGAGAATTTTGTCGAAAATTACCGCGGCTTGTCGCTCACAACGGACTTTGTTGGACATTTTCCTGGCAAAATGCAATTTGCATCAAACATCCTTTCATGTCATGAATATGCAGAAGAACTTTCCCGAGCATATCGGTGAACTGTTGACGCTCGTGTGCCGAGCAGGAACTTGAACGCAGCGTGGGGGCGAGTAGCAGGAGAGCGAAGCGCCGAGCGAGAACGTAATGACGCGTAGCAAGAGGAGCGTGACATCAAGACCTCGCACGGAGGACGCTTGACTCGGAGCGAGGCCCATCGTCTCACCATCACCAAAAGTCACGGCAAGATGTCGGCTGCGCTTGTTTTGAACGTGGCACTTGGCGTCTCCGTTTCAACGGAACGGTGTGAGCGGCATTTTTTTTGGGGGTGTCGCATTCCAAATGGCGCTCAGTGACCACTTGAAAAGAGCCGCACATTAAGCGACGACTGCCCAAATATTGCTGCGCCGACATCAATTTGTCTTTTCTCACTTGGCGGACTCTGACCTATGGAGAAGGGAAGGGGGGGGGATTTCACAAAGTGTGAAAGAATAATTAAAAGATGACAATCTTCTGGAAACAGCTCATCCATATTTTTTTATAAGAAAATGAGCAGCCGTGTAAATGCCAAATCTTTCTTTGGCAATTGCACATTTTTTGACAAACGATTATTGCAATAAGAATAAACTTGCCCTTGTCTGGTGTTCAGCAAGTGTTTGCCCCTCCTGTTAAAGAAGAAATAGTCCCTAAAAAAAGGGCCGTTTGTTTGAAAGTGACTTAGTTTGACTTGTTTGTGGCATCATCGTGACGAGCGACTTCGTTCTGCTTCGTTGGCCGAACTATCCAAAGCATCGCCGATCCTTGCCTGACCTCACATTGCTCAGTTCCTCACCGAACGCAAGCGCGAGCGCCGCCAAATGTATCCTCTATTTGTAACGGAGGCGGTTTTCTGGGGTGGCAAGGGGGGGGGGCAGCTGCCACCCTCGGCTCTGGGCAATTTTCGTTTATTTTAATTCGAGCGACGCTGGCAACCCGCAGCACACAAATTTATTTATTTCACTCCATCTGCATTTTGTAACGCTTCAAATAGAAGCTAAAATAAAATTGCAATCATTCAATAACAAAGACAGTGAAAGCAGTCATTTAAAATACACATTAACGATGCGATCACATATGCAGGAGACATAAAAAAAACTAAAAGGTAAACAGACCCATGTTGGCTGGAAAGCCAAAGAATAAAAAATGAACAGAGAGGCGGCATGACATTTCATGGAAGGTCATTGCAGGAACTAGACAAGACGAGGCTCCGCTTAGACTTCGGCGCCTTCACCGGACCCGAGGCACCGAGAGAAGCGCCACGAGGTACGCTGGGATGAGGCCGCTTAAAAGAAGAAGAAGCTTCAAATCAACTCCAACATGCAAATGAAAAGAGGCCACAATTGGCCTCATGTGCTCCCTTTTCCAAGCTTGCTTTCTTTATGTTCTGTCAAGTGGGACGACTTAAGCGAAATAGTTGCTCGCATCGTATTTTTCCATATTCGAGGTTACCTGGCTGAACTCAAAGATTTCTTGGAAAGCCAAAACATTGAAAAGTCGGGAGACATTATGAGCGTAAATTCAAGTTTCTTCACATCAAAGAACACACAAACGGCACATACTCGTGCTCGCTTGCCCGCTCTGTCCCACGGACGGAATAGTCCGTCCATCCAGCCCGGACGGACACCCATTTTTGGGGCGGACGAGAATTTGAATGTATTTATTTATTTTTTTTTTTGAAAGGACATCCTAACAAAGGGCGGTAGTGGGTTTTTGTTCGTTCCTTTGCTGGTCCCAAACCAGATCAAGTACGGCATGTTTAGAATTGAAATATTTTGCACTCAGCAATCAACAATCTCAGAAGGAATCTCACATTCGCTTCAAGTGTTGCTCTTGCTGCTCGTTTTTGTCCGAGGACACACGCAGGAATTAAATAGCGCGTGCAAGAGTGTCCGATGACTGCTATTCTACAAATAGACGTCGAAAAATGTTATTAGTATTCACCCTATGCCTACCAAGACGATCGTTCAAGTATCACGGGTACAGTACAACTAAGTTGCTTTGGCTAATAAAACCGTTTTAATTAAACATTCGGTCCCACAGAGGGAAAAACAAGTTGGAAATTGTCAAGTGCTGAATGTCATTCAAAAGAATTGAGGCCATTAACGGAAGCTAAAATATGAAAAAAAAAACTCTGGTGGTCTCGCGCAAACAAATCAATTTAAGCACATTGACTCATTTCTTTGGTTTGTAAATCTTAAACTTTTCAATTTAAAAAAAATGATTTTCTGGTCGGCATTTATAATTCCTTTGTAAAATCAAATCATTTGTCAATATGTTTGTATTGATTTTATTTATTTTTTTTAACCATCTCGGTTAGCTTTCATGTTGCAGTATTCCAGACGAAATCCAGTCGCTTTTTTAAAAAATCTTTTTTTGACTAAATCATTCACAGAAACTTTACCAAATACAAAGAGATCAAAGGACAAGATTTAATCTGAAAACTGTGACTCACATTGACCACAATGAGAGCCATAGTCATCATTTTGCTAAAGTCCCAAAAATGGGACATACGTCCTGTTTTTGTTACGCCCCCCCCAATAGCAAGGGAGCGTCCTAATGAGCTGCCGTCCACGAGAGAAACGAAATGTATTCGTTTTTTTTTTTTGTCCCAGGCTGAGAAAGTTTAAAGCGCTATCTCAGTAGGGGATTTTCAAGTAGCCCCCTCCTGTGATTCTTCAAATGCTGCATCTGTCAAAAGGCCTGGCTTGGGATTCAAACTATTACGCGGAGGATAGATCTCGATTCGACTCAAATATTCTTCCCTGTTCTCGCAGGCTTAATTGCCGTCGGCTTTTAATTGCGGGTTAAGACCCCCGCTGCCCAAAGAGAAAAAAAAATAAAATAGGTCAAAGCTTTTTTTGGAAGGGGCTACGAAAGCAAGTTGCCCCCCCCCCCACTACTCTCGCAAGACAATTTGCTTGACATTGTCTTTTATTTGTACCGAGTCATAATGTCAAAATCACGAGTACGTCGATGGGAAAATGATTTTGTTCTCCGCAAGTACGGACAACTTCTGAGATTTTAACCTTTTAAAATTGGAGGAATTTTGACATCTTGAAAGATGAAATCGGACAAAAAAAGATGATTTGGCCTCCACCCCAAAACAACCTTGAAGCTTACAAATCATTTCCTGAGGCATCAGCTGCTAAAGTTTTATTGTTGCGACTTGTCTTATTTATTTATTTTTTTAATGCAGTCGACTTCCTGCAAAAATGTTTGCTTTCTGTTTAGTTCTCATTTTCTTTCGGGAGAGGAACATGCTAGGCAACTACTTTTAACGATTAAAATAATCCAAATTTGCTCTAATCAACATTTTTTTTCTCCCTGATCAAAAGGTCCACTTTTGTGTTTGCCGCCAGCGCACCGTAAATGGAAAGATATTGACGCATGGAGATGACATTTGGGGAACACGTCGCCTTTCATTATCTTGCATTGATACTTTCTGTCCATTTATTTCGGTTCGATTCCGGCTGCGGCCTTCCTTTGCGGAGTTTGCATGTTCTCCCCGTGTCTGCGTGGCTTTCCTCCGGGTACTCCGCTTTCCTCCCACATTCCAAAAACATGTTTGGACACGCGACATTGCCCCGAAGGGTGAGTGTGAGCGCGGACGGTCGTGCCCTGTGATTGGCTGGCAAACCCGTTCAGGGTGTGACCCCGCCGACTGCCCGACGACAGCTGGGATGGGCTCCAGCATGAGGAGAAGCGGAACAGATAATGGATGGCTGAACTTTCGGCATGTCCCCAGAATTCCAGTTGTTGTTGACGACTGCTCCAGTGGCCGCTTGAGATGTTTGAAGTCGTCACAGACTTACGGAAAGCCCTTTTTAACAAGACACGTGCGCAGTCCATTGATCTGGAGCCGTTTTGTCGGTTGTCACAGAAAAGCCGCTGCCGCTGACATATGTCCATTTCGGCTTTGCGTGCCTTGCGCTCGGAGATTAAAAAAAAAAAGGCAAGCAAAAGAATGTTTTTGTCGATGCATCCATAAAAGAACATAAAGCGCAGGTCATGACGTCCTGTCGTCGACGAGCACACTCGCGCTGAGTGTAAATTACGATTAACTGTCAAGTGGCCGCTTGTACGATTGTCCTCTTCTCGTAGTGTCTCACGTTTAGTCGCCTCCAAAATCTCATTGTCGCTCCTGCTCCATCTGCTGCCCGTTGTCAGCCGCCGTCTGCCTCCTGAGAGTTGACACGACTTAAATGTCTAAAATATAACCCGTCGGGGTTCATGTGCGCATTCTCGCTCCAACTTTTGAGACCGAATCAACATGAAGGGCTCGCCTCTCAGCGAGCAGAGTTTCAGCTCCGAGCGACTCATGAGTGAGTGAGGTCATCATTTGATAAGATTTTCACCGGAGATTGCTTCGTCCAATCGCGAGTGTCCTTGTCCTATTACAGATATGCGCCACCGTGTGGTGAAATGCGGTATGACCTCAAAATGTCATTCACAGGTTTTTCAAACCATAGCTTTATCAATCGATTTTAGGAAAATCGATGAATCCATTTTTTGAATCCGGATCTTGTCCGAAGTGAAAGCGATTGTCTTGTCCTCTTTACGTTAAACCTACAGACCAAGAGTCGTCTTCAGACACTTGATTTGAGAAATGAGTTTTGCTCGGTGTCCAAACAGGACAGAGTTGTGAGTAACCGAGATTAGCTTCATCAAGAAAATAGCTTTTTGTTTATGGCGGGGGGGGGAGGGGGGGGGTTATTCTGAGATTCTTGCACACTGTTGAGTGCACATAGCCACGGAATGTCCGAAAAAAGCCGTTTCCAAACACAAACACCCCCACGTGCACACATGTACACACACACACACACACACACACGCACTGACAGTGACACAGAGAAAGGTTTCGCTTGAATACACACCTGTCCTTCCGCTCGATGGAACACAAGCACACCGCAGGCCGCGCCTCCGCGTGCATATGTGTTTCCGAGGCCTCCGGGGGATTCATGTCGACGGACCATTCCTTCCAGGTTAAAAGTTGTGCATTACAGCCGGCCGCTCTTTCTCTCCCCGGATGCTTTTTTTTCTGTCCTTTTCAACATTTCATTAATTCATTTTCATGCACTCACTTTCTCATTCTTACTTTCTCTTGTAGTGTAGTTGTGCTTTTCCTCAGGGTTTTCCCACTTTGACCCAGAAGAGGAATAACTCTGCATGATTTGACTTTGGAAATGTCCCCAGATGTGATGTGTCAGCATGTCACTGCGTAAGATTGGGGACTGTCAATGGGGGGGGGGGGGCAGAAATTGTGTGCGCATCGGATTCACTTGAATGTATATAGAAGCGCGAGGGTCTTTCTGTTTGGTCGCATTTTTGTTGTTGTTTCAAAACAGCAAACATGTCCGCAAAATCTTACTTGATCACTTTTAAAATGGTGGCAGGTGTGCGTTCTCCCATTTCACGTGAGTTTGAATGTCATGTGTTCGTTCGGAACGCAGACTCATTTGTTTCCAGATGAGATGAGCTTTATTAGACCCATAGGAGGGACATTGGCATTGTTTCGGGAGAACTCGAGGATATGGGTGGGGGCGTTTTTATGGCATTCGAGGAGGAGCCAGAAAATGCCCCCCCCCCGCCCCCGTTGCATTTGCCTGATCAAGTCAACATGCACGCTACGTGCAACCTGTTTTTGCAATTAGAAGCGGGCGTGCGGCTCATGATGTTCACGTTTATTCTTGCTTTGCCTGTTTAAAAAGTTTCCTCTTTTTTTTAATGAGTTTTGCATCACAGGTTAAGAAATTGTTTTCAAGGCATTTATTTTGCTTTCATTTTATTTTACTGTACATGGCATTTGAACTGGGGTCGAACTAAGAAACTCAAACAATAATAGTACTTTTCTCCACTATTATTTATTCAATTTAAAATTTCAAAATGTGGCCTAATTCCCCAAAAAAATGTGGAAATGTGGAAATTGTCCGTGTCATTAGGAAATTATGCTGGAAAATGTTTCACTAAGAGAATTGATTGACTAGATTAGCCCAAATGTGCCTCATCTGGTAGTGACGAATGAGGGAGAAAAATCCACCTTTTGTTTAAGGCGTCATTCAAAATGTAATTTGTGCAGATATTTGAAACGAGCCTTTCAGGCGACATTTTAGCTGCATGGGGCGTTCACTATTTGAAATGGAAAAATACATTTATAATAATAATAATAATAATAATAATATTCCCTTTATTAGTCCCACAATGGGGAAATTCGAGATTCGAACCCAGGCCTCCTGGGGAGACTGGGTCCTGAACGCGGCGCCTTAGACCACTCGGCCATCCTGGTGTGCTGAAGAAGCCGAGAGGTGCTGAACGCTCCTGCGCCGATGAGGTTGCTTGTGTTTTGGGGCCAAACGAGTTCACCCGAGTTAAAGAAAGACTTTTTTTTTTTTTTTTTTTTTCCTCATTTGTGCTTTGAGGCGCTAACTCACCTTACAAGACGCGGCCTTACATACTCAATTTTGTTTCACTCTAATTTATGGTCTGGAGCATCAGATCAGATTGGCTTGTATTTTCTTTCGCCCACGTTGACACAAGTGGCAACCCACTTTGTTTTTCGTGCATTCATTTAGCAAGAGATGACAATTGGGAATATTAAGATTAACCACACACACACGCACACACGTATACACTTCCGTCCGCCCAATTGCTTTATGAGCTCAACTGCATTCAAGACAGGCATTAATGCAAAAAGTACAACTGTAAAAGCACGAAACTGTGAAACTCTAGAAATGAACAAAAATAAAAAATAATTGGAGTCATTTGGTAGCATTATTGTCCTATCCGGTAATTTTAATTTCTCTATTTTATTTCAAGAATATTAAAATGAGCTGTATGGATGCATTACCTCAAAAATAAGTACAAGTGATTCAGCAATTCCTAACAACTGTAAAAAGATATAAAACAAAAGAGATTATTTTTTTTTATTATTATTATTATCATCCCAAATCTTTGTTGAAAAAAAATAAGAGAGAAGGAGGGACAAAAGCTATTCCACTTCATTTAGCTTAACGTTAAATGATAACGATTGCGGCTATTTGCACGTAAACTCTCCAGTGGCACATTTTAATTTGAGTCGATGTCCATCTGCACATTTTCAACTTTGCTTTCTGATGCAGGTTGACGATCATGTTTGCCGATCACGTTGATTTGAGTGCAAAGAATGACTCCAAATGTTTTTTTCTATGCGTTGAATGAGTAATGGAAATGATCACGTGATTCAATTGAGCACATTTCTATGCTGGTTATTTCAGTTCTGAATCATCTCTTCGTTCACTACAAATAGTGACACCTGGTAGTGTGTTCGTGCAGCATACTTTCTCTCATGTTCATTTGCACACGCACTCTTTTGGGCGGCGACACGTGACAAAAAAAGTGCAATAAGTGTTCTATATGACAACTGAGCAACGATCAGTTGATCACTTCTCAGGAATAACTCGGGACACGCAATGGCAGGAGCCCTTGAAAATACGATTCGAAATTAGGAAGATTAAAAAAAAAATACAATAAATTAGACAAACGCCTTTATCATCTCAAACCTTATTCGGTGAAATAAGCTTTTGGGCTGCTCTCAAAGCAATACTTTAACAGCTTTTTAAAAGCAAATTCTACTTTTTTAAACTACACACCGAACGTGTAATAAAAGACAATTTTAGTATTCCCCCTCCCGCGGGCTCCAAATCCCCAGATGCGCCCCTGAATATGCGCACTATATCAATACGATGTACACTGTCTCCGCAGCCTTTGCTTGGGTGCAGGTTGTCAAAAAAAAGGAGGCTGGAAAAACCTCATTAAGTGAGCGTCTTACAAATGTTGGCGCCGCCGTCGCACCTCTGCCTTCACCTGTCACAGCTCAGGGCATGCAAGTTCAATATCGCGGATGACCCCCCCCCACTCGACTATCCATTCGCACCATCGTTCATGGAGACGCTTACTGTAGTTCCCCCGCGCGCGCACGCGCCAGCACACGCGCACCGTGGCTAGGGACGTCAGGATTGGACGCAGCGGGGGATCCCCAGCAGTCCGTTTCTGCCTCGCTTGGCATATCACCATCATTTTTTTTTTTTAACCGGGATGGGAAATGCGATTGTGCCGTTTCCCACTTGCAGAGCGAGCGCGTTGCGACTCGCTTCTTACTGGCGCGCAGCCGTCCGCTTTCTTTCTCTCGCTCCGACTTCATTAATGCGCTCCTCGTGCACACAGAGAAAGCGCAAAGGCGCGCGCTTGCTTCACCTGTAGTGACCTGAACTATGCTTTGGAAGCAAGAAATAGAAAAAAAAAAAAGCATGAAGCTCTTGACTCTTTGTTACTTTGCGTTGTGTTTTGACAGTCGTTGGTCGTTGACAGCCGCGCGCACATCGCGTTGCGATTTCACATGAATAATCCATCATGCTCACGCTCGCGTGGGCGGAGCTTTAATTTCTAGAAAGCATACACTTTAAAACAGCATTTAACGTTATTAACGCTACACGTTTTCTTCTGTCCCATTAAGACAGCGGCGAAGAATTATTTGGATGGTGCCAAAGTGCTGAAAATGGGGGCGCGCGTTCACGAGCGGCCGTTTACGGGCTCTCGCTTTCTTCTTTATTTGCCATTTTGGTAATTAAATAGAGAAGCAAATCTGAGTGGAAGAAGTTTCTTGCGTTTTCTTTTTTCCTTATCTTGTGAAGAGGAACCGGCCTACACGACGTACACGAGGAAGAGACCGACAGGTAAGTCAACGCGTAATCATGAGATCACGTAATGAAGAGTTGTTGTTGAACTACTTTCTACAAATTGTACGATCAATTTGTACCTGGTGCACATGAGTTGTCAAGCCTCCCTCAAATAAAATTGACAGATGTGTCATTATAAGCAGAGAGTTGTTTTAGAAGACACTTATTGGCTACAATAATTCGCTGCGTGTCCGGCAAATACTAACACGGCAGATCTATTCTAAAATATATGTTCAATTTAATTCGACCGTGTCATATAGTTTACTCCCAAGTCTTCAAGATGCCATTTGTGGTACATTTGATTTTATTTTAGCCTCAATGCTCAAAACGGGTCGTGTGTGTACATCAAACTTCAAACTACACTGAAATAGAACAAGTCACTCTGTTATTTTAACTGCATTATAAATCATCTTTTTATTTAGATATTTTTTTATCTTTATGTCCAACAAATGGTAGCACGGTACTTCTAAATCAAATCAAATACACAGGATTGCAGGATATTCAATTTTAAGTAAGATACTGGTGAGAGCGAAAGTCGTGCTGCTGCTTGTCTGCGTGTACGGCCGTGCGTGCGTGCGTGCGTGCGTGCGTGCGTGTGACAGCACGAAAGGTAAAGGTGATGTCGAAAGGAATTTTTCTAGCAACACGTGAGCACACCACGGTCGTTGTATTTTTGCATTTTTTTTTAAATGTTAGATTGATTTGAGAGCAACCCCCCCTGCCCCCCGCCCCTCCCCAAAACTTAAAGCATGTGTTCTGCTGTCCTGTACCCCCCCCACCACCACCACCACCGTGCAATGTGCAATGGTTGTGTGCTCTGAGTTGCTAAAAAGTCAACTTAAAATGTGCTTTGACCTGACAGAGTGAGGAAATGCTTGAAATGCAGCCTGTCTTCCACGCTGGCTGAAAAAAAATGAAATGGGAATGTGTCCTTGCTCGGTTGCCAAGCTATGGAGAAAATATTTTTTTGATGAAATTGTCATTATACTTTTTGGCTGTTTATAACCTCAGCACAGAATTTTACATCTGCAATTTTGCATCGTTTGAAAATCCAACCAAATACGAAGGACACACACTCACACACACACACACACACACACACACACACACGCACACAACACTCCAATACAGTGAAACTGGTCCCTCCTCTTTTAATTATTAGTGCACATTAATAGCAAAATTTCTCACAAAGTAAACTAAATCTTGAAATATGAAATTAACTTTTTACAAATGAAGACGCTCAAATTGTTTTACATGAAAACAAAGAATGTGAGCATTATTTGTTGTACAACAACCAAATCACATGAATGAAATGATCATTTCAATGTGATATTTTAAGAGGCAACGAATATGCAACATAGACGATTTATTCAATATTCAATAATTCATTGAGATGATACAGGGATGTGTTGAAAGTGAAGTTTTTATTTATATGTCGGCATGTAAATGTGTGAGCTGGCATATTCAAATTCAATTATAATCTCTGTTGTATACAGCCAGTAGTTGGGGAAAATGTCTTTTTTTTTCGTGTTTATTGTCATGGCGACCGTGACCTCCATTTTTTTTTTTTTAGTTGGTGATGACAGCTGATTGATTGAATTTTTTTGCGATAAGAAGGGAAGGGGTGTGACCTGTTGTCGAGTCACACCGATAAAACATTTCAAGAGGAAAAGAGCAATTGGGCACGTGACAGCATGACGTAACGCAGTCCACATTTAGCTCGTAAATGCTGGTTGAAGTTCCAAGCAAGAAATAATTCCGTTTCCTTTCTCGTGCGCTGCTCAACTTCACCGAGTGTGGCCGCTATAAAAAGTTTGTTTGTCGCGCGTGACTTTTTGTTGGCTACGCTTCGCTTACGTCTTTCTGTTGCATGTTTGACAAACGCTAAGAATAATCATGACGATGACAAGAGTAACTGCATCAAAAATATCAACATACAAATACTAAAAAGTCATGATCTGCAGTTAGGCCAGAAAATATTCAAATTTTCTTCAGAAAGAAATCATTCAATTCTAGCGACTCGTTCCTACTAAGCATCATCAAATATATATATATATATAATTAGTCTGACTCGCTGTCGATGTGACTGACTTGTCCATTTATGTAGCTTGTCCACAAATGTATATTTAGCACAAGCGCTATGAATTTTTCAAAATGAACTCAAAAGTCATCAAGTTATCACTTTTCCGAAGCGCTCATCCTCATTCGGGTCGTGGGTGTGCTGGAGCCGAGCCCGGCGGTCTTCGGGCCGAAGTGGTCGCCGTCCAATCACGGCCGTTAAATGAAACCTTTTCAAGCATTTGCTTCTGTCGCTGCTTGTCTGTACTTTGTCAACCTCCTCATCTTTTTCGGCGGCGGTGACGTCAGATTAGATTAGAGCGATTATAACGTAGCTCCTAAATGTTAAAACTGAACGCTATGCTAATAACGCCGCAGCAAAAGACATCCCGAAAATTCTCTCTCCAACACAATTGATGATTGGCTAGAAGGACAAGGCGTCAAAGGAGTGGCTTAATCTTGTTCCCAATGCGGCCGCGTCATCCTCGACTGCAGCGGCAGGGCGTGGGCCTTCTCATTGGCTCCCGGGTCACAATTTCCAAAAATGGAGTCAAAAGATGCAAAGGTCATCTTTGCAAAGTCTGTCTTGGTAGCGTTGCCTCTCGCACCTCCGCAAGTCAAAGCAAAAAATTCAAAGTCGTAAAAATTGTCAGAAAATGTTTTGTTCTGCGCTGCACTCGCATTGAGCGCCGCGTTTCGTCTTTTTCATCCATCCGTTGCCTTTGGGCGAGAGGCGTGGTGCGCCGTGGACTCGTTACCAGCCAATCGCAGAGCACTGTTTGGCTTCTTGGAAGTCAGTTATGTTTTTTTTTTTTTGCGCAATAAATCCTCACATTTACCTCTGAGTATTGTTCCGCTGAAGACTCTTATCGTGCAAGGTCATGGCTCGCAGAGGACAAACAAAATCCAGGGCAACCATTTTCAAAAAGCGCAAAACAAAAATCCCCGTCAACTGAATGCACGTTCATGCGTGTGCTCGTACTGGACAAGGATCCAAACCATCTTCGGCCGAATGAGGACATTTAATATTTGAATTTCGCACCCGAATATCGATTCAGAAAAAGATTCAAGCTGCATAAAATACCTCTAAAATTTTTGGTAAATAATTGTATAATTAAAAATATATATATTTTAATTTTTTATTATAAATATAAATATATATGATGTATATTCAAAATATATGAATATATAAATTATTATATCTTATAAAAATATATAATAATAAGTCTTGAATAAATAAAACAATATTTCTAAGATCATATCCCACGTGTTTTTTTTTATGTTGATATTTTCTCCCTCCCGTCCATGCTTAATAGGACGTATAATAGACTTAATAGACCATATTCAGGCAATAATAGACAGCAGGGGTCCTCAATCCTGTTCCTCGTGGGCCGGCGTCCCGAACACACCTGATTCACGTCACAAAGTCATTCTGTGGCACGTTTTCACCCACGATTAAGTTGTTTCGATGTTGATCATGTTCGCGCCTGTGAGCATGATGGCCCCGAAAATTGTGTCGCAGAACCGAATGTTTGTCGTGATTACTCCAAATATTTCAATCAATTTGATTCAAATGTAAGGATTGCTTGCAAATTGATTTGAAGCTAAATTCTTGACATGAGCGTATTGCATCACTCCAACTTTTGTTAACAATGCCGAATATGAATGAAATGGACCACTGCTAAAAAAAAAAAATGTTTTCTTTAATCATGACACAATTGTAAGAGAAGCGGTGGATTGACATGAATCGGCCCTTTAAGGTTATTTCGTTCCGCTTATTTCAAGATGATGTTGCTTCTGATCAACCGTAACCGTAACTGACTCTGCATCGGGGACAAACTGAGCTTTTTTTTTTTTTGTTTTGTTTTTCTAGACACACATATAGATGTGTGTGTAATATGGAATATTGAGTGTATTTTAAATCAAAGACTGTTCTAATAGCTTTCCATGATTCATGAATACAATCTCAAGGGAATCATCTTTACGGGTATTTTTTTTTTCCAAACAATTCTCCAAATTTCAACATTTATTTGTGCCCACGAGCGCCACACTCCGGCAAGACCCAGTAGTATCTTACGCACGGCGTTTTGTTCTGAGATGACGTGCTAAAGATGTACATTGATATGGGTCAGTATTTGCAAAGTATGCAAATTATTTTTTGAAGTAAATCAATTATTTAACTGCGTTAAAAAATATTTAAATGAACCTCGAGTTAACGCTTCAATTTTTGCAGGTCTAATTATTATTATTAATAATTTAAATTTTTCATATGTCTAAAATTTTCTTGGCAGTGATTGGAGCTGGCAGGTCGATATACGGGGGGCCGCATTTTACGCATGCACACGCACGCACACCCACACACACACACACACACCATTGAAATGAGCTTTTGATTGGTTGAGATTCACGTGCATCCAAACTTCATTTACGATGGAGGACGATGTCAGAACATGATTTAAAAATTTACTTTCAAGGCTCACTTTTTATTTGAATTCAATTTTATGCGGCCAGGTCAACTGGCTCTGTGTCAAGGTTTAAAAAAAAAAAAAAAAAAGACGACGGAGAATTGGGTCCAACTGCAGCAAAACTGTCAGGTGTAAATTTGAGTTGTTCAAGCATATATTGTCGACGATCGGGTGTTTCATGGATGTGCGGTGATTGATGTCTCTTGATTTTGGTATCGTGGGAGCTCGCTTGCGATATGCCGTCCGGCCTACGATGGGGAATGGCTTGTGCAAAAGTATTTGCATCCGCAAGTGCTCGATTTGAGAACTTGGGCTTGCGAGCTTTGCATAAAAATGCTTCAGTTTCTCTTTTTTGGCTTGTTTTGCTTCACATACGGTGTGTTGCAAACCCTTCTTGATGAGCTAAAAGTTAGCTCCAAATATAGAAATAAATGATTTTGGGTTCAGCAAGGGCAGGTCACCACCCACCATACTCACACACAGAAAGAAAACTTGCCTGCTGCAAGATGAAACTGCATGTTTTCTCTTCCTTACCAGTTCAAAATGAACCTTCTATACAAACAAAAAACTACGTTTAAAAACTTCAGCTAGGTTCTAAGCTTCTTTACACAGACCAGAGAGGAAGTTAAACCGTTAACCCAGTTCGATTTGACAAAAACGTTTACCACCATAATAAAGAAAGCGGATTGGAATCGATAATTAGCCAGCTAATGATTGGAATCGGGACCCCGCCCCACTTGTAATGGTATGTCCCAGTTTTAGGCGGGAGGCGCGGGTTTCGTGACGTCACAATAAGGAAATACAGGCATGCTCGAACGCCCGCTGCGGTCTCGCGTCTCTTCTTACACAAACAATGATCTTTAAATGAATCTCTGCCGTTAGCCGCGGCGTCATGCACGGATGTCTCTTTTTTTTTCTTTTTCTAGCATCGGTGTCTGGGCCCGACCATTTTTCTGAATAAGCCGGAGGGTCGAGTCTGCATGGGGATAGAGATTAGCAGCCGGAGGGCGGGGAACTGACCGGCAAAAAATGGTCAAGTGCCCAAATCTGCTGCACTGTTTATGACTATAGCGCGCGCGCACACACACACGCACACGCACGCGCGCGATACTAAAGGTGTAATAATCAAGTATTTGTTTAAAATGATGGAAAAGAGATCAAATGGCTGGAATGGAGTGCTGAAGAGCTTCCAAGAGCATGTGTTTGGCACCTCGCAGTGATAATGAGACACATCTCACCCTGTCACCTCTCCACCGCTATGACACCTGCAGCAGCTTTCAGCTCGCCCACGCCCGAGTCCAAATAGAAGTCCATCTGTCTGTTTTTTTGACAAGGTTAAGTTTGCAAGTTAGTGTGACCACTTCAAAATACGAAACTCTTCTATACTCTATTCGAGTAATCGTGCATAGCTCTCAGCTCCTGAAAGCTATTTCTTTGTCGAAATGGGTTTATTTGTTTTCATGATAGCTTATGTAACTAATTGCCTTGTTAGGCTACTAAAATTTTTCCACCATTTGTCGTGTTGTACTTTGGAGGAGCATGAGAACATTGTGGCCCAGGCTACTCCACAGCTGTCAGATGGCTCAGCTTGTGAATTGTGCCACAATGAGTTGAAGACTCGAGAGCAGAAATTCAAGTGTTTTGCAAAAAAAAAAAAAAGACAAAGAAAGACAAATGCCAGCATCCCAGAGGCAACGCAATGCATTTTTTTTTTTTTATTGAGCACATTTCATTCCGAAGGCAACTCAATGTGCTTCACACAAGCAAAGACAACACCAACAAGCAATTACAAAAGAAAAGTACTAAAATGGACGTTGATGACATTTTAACAAATTAACAGAAAACTTAAAAAAAAAAAACATTTTAAAGTAAACTAAATAAAAATGGTTTAGTAAAGTATCTAATTAGAAAAAAAACAATAATAATAATAATAATAATAATAATAATTAATAATAATAATAATAATAATAATTAATAATAATAATAATAATAATAATAATTAATAATAATAATAATAATAATAATAATAATTAATAATAATAATAATAATAATAATAATTAATAATAATAATAATAATAATTTGCCCTTTATTAGTCCCACAATGGGGAAATTCGAGATTCGAACCCAGGCCTCCTGGGGAGGGGAGACTGGGTCCTGAACGCGGCGCCTTAGACCACTCGACCATCCTGGCAGCCAACAATCATTGAAAATTGGTAGGAGGACATTAAACATTTGAGGAAAAAAAGCAAAGTTTTTAACCTGAATTGAACAAAATTTCCACTCGGGAGCGACTTCACTTCCATTGGCAGTTTATTCCATTTGTGTGCAGCATAACGGCTAAATGCGGCTTCACCGTGTTTATTTTGAACTCCCTCAAAGCCCTCCTGGGTTTATATTCAATTAGCATTTCTTTAACGTATTCATGTACAGTAATTAAAACAAAAAAAAAACCAAAACTCTACTGTAGGTCACGTGTTGATTTTCTTTGGATTTCCCTCCGGATGTTTTTCAAAGAGCGTCAATATGAAAATGCACAGAGTGGTCCTCTCTCTCCGATGACCACCTGACAGCAATTAGTGCCTTACCCTTTATATTTTTCTGTCTTTTTGACCTCTTAGTTTTGGAAGCGCTTGGTGGTACACTGCTCTTGGACTGCTAGATCATGTTCAAGTTGGTAAGTGAAAGCGACATCCAAGAGCTTGCATCCATCTACTTGTGTCTCTTCCGACTCAAAGTCGATATTTTGTTGTCTAGTTCTGTATTTTCTTTTCTGTCGAAATGTCTTATTTGTCATGGAAAAGATTAGAAGCAATTTGTCTTGATTAGGCTATTCTTCTCGCAGTTGCGGGGGGTCGCATTCTCAATTGCATAAAAAAAAAAAAAAAATCGATGTACTCCGCTATGTGAACCAGCGCAGAGAAGAAATGTTTGTGATCAATAAAAGAAAGGCTTAAAACAATGAAAAGGAAAAGGAAAATTATCCAATGAATGAATTGCCAATTTCTGGTTTTGTCAAGTAGGCAAGGCAACTCTTGACTTGTTTCCGCTGAAGCAATCCGAGAGCTGCTTCGGCGTATTACAGCGAATTGTGCCCAATACAATCCAACTTTATTTCTATCGCGCCTTTGGCGACAGCTGGAGCTGCAACAAAGCGCTTTCCATATGGTGGAATCGAAATTAGCAGGAAATGAGAGGACAAACTCAAAGATATCCAGGCGTCAGCAGAAGAGCGACAGTCTCACGTTGAGTCGAAAGGCAAAGCTTAAAAATGTGTCATCAAACAAGTTTTGAGAGGGCTGGCCAAAAATTCAATGGAAGGTTGAATGAATGTCGCGGTTGCTCAGCGTCAAACTGAGCATGACGGAGCGCTTTTCTTTTCACTGTGGTACCTTCGGAATTTAACAAAAAAACTAACAAAAATTTTAATTCTAAATTTTGCGCCAGACTTTTGTCAGTATTATTTTTTTTTTTTTCGCAAAGCAATTTGGAACAGGTTGAAAATTCCCTTGCGACAAGAAAAGGTCCGGTGGCCGAGCTGAGACGGATGGCGGGTGCAGAACAAGCTTGAATGACGGCCGCAGGATGTGCGCCGCCGAGGAAGGGTCCAATGACGTTTGTAGGACGTGCGCCGAGAGAGAGAGCGAGCGAGAGAGGCCCGTCGTGGCATGGACAAGCGACGGACGTGGCAGTCGAGGTGGTCTGATGACAAGTGTCGCGGTCCATGCCACCCAGTCACGACGTGCACACGTGACGGGCGCCGCGATCCGGCCGACCCAGTCCTGACGTGGACATCCGAGGAGTGACGTGGTCAGCCAACTGATGGGGCGGTCCAGGCGGACCAAACGTGCGGCGGCAGCCCCAGCCGCCCAGTCATGACAAGGACGGACGGGCGCCCCGACCGCTCAGGCGTGTCGTGGACCGGGAACCATTCAGGACCCGCTTGAGCAACTGAGCCATGAGCAGTCGCCAGGACCGAGTGCCAGAGCGGGAATGGCGGCCGTAAGCCGTCATGGCTCCGAGACCGCAGGGACGGCGAGCTGCTGCGGTCCTGAAATTGTGTCGCCATTTGCCTCTTTGGCCTGTCAGCGGACAGCTGAGACGAATGACAAGCAGACAGATGGCGGCGACGGTGACCACGGCATGTAGGCCGACGCTGTGCGCCTCCTGCTGGATAGTTTGTGCATTTTCAGAATGAGCTTTTCTTTCGTGGTCGTGCTGGTAAAAAAGTGGACGACCCGAACTTCACGCCGCTACACAATATGAAGACTTCGTTGTAATATTCTTGACTCGCTCATGCCGCGGCTTGAAGTAGTCCAAAAATGACACGCGGTTTTTATCATCGGCTGGGTTATTATCTGATGATTTGGGAAAAAAAACATGATTTGATCATTCACTGGTACAAGATCAAGGAATTACGTCACTGATTAGGCTGCCATTTGTGCTATTTTCATGAACGGAATTAACCTCCCATAATCCGCCTCTGACATTTTCACCAGCTGGACTAGAATAAAATGAAATTACATTTGCAAAAAGGAGCACTCAGTTCTCCTGACTCCTCACATTTCAATTTTAGAACGGACATTTTTTTTTCCTTTTTCTGTCTCAGTCAACAAATTAAACACTCTAAAATGTCTGAAGGTAAATAGTCGAACGTAAAATATCGCAACGCAACATATCTTGTGTGTGTTTGTTCGCGAGGCGACTCCATCGAGGTTCCTTCCAATGGACAGGAGGAGGAGGAGCTTCTCCATTCCGACAAAAAACTAAAAATTGCCGCTAAAGGTTCACTAGAACTTGTGGTTCCGGGTGTCCCACAAGGCTCTGTCTTGGGTCCTCTACTCTTTTCCAACTTTATCTTGGCAATCTTTTCCTTCATCCCCACGGCGCCAATCCGTCCATTTACACTTCCATTGTTGCAAGGATGATTCCCAGCTCGATCCACTGCCACTCTTCCTCCTTCGCTTTCTGACTGCTTTTCGGAACTCAAACTTCGCTTCTCATCCAATTCCTCCTTTCTTTCCCTTTCGCCTCAGGATAAGATTCTGGGCGTCATCCTCGGCGACGCTCTCTCTTTTTGAGCTCGCATTTAAACAAACTGGCATCAATCAAAATGACCCGGTCCACATAATCTTACTTCCAAAACATCAATCGTCATCCCGACTCACTGCCGCTCTCATTATTCCGAGCCTTGTCATTTTTCCGCGACTCTCCCCTGTGTGGTCTCCCTCCTTGCAAGTCGCTGCACAAACTACAGCTTCTCCAGAACTCTGCTGCCTGTATTGTCACAGGAGCGCCCCCCGTATCTGCAACACGAACAAAAGTACGTCTATACGGCATCAGAAATGTTCAATCTTTGTTTCCCCGACTTTTCGGAATATTTTTTAAACGTCAAAAAGGGTCACAGTCTCCAGAGCGGCTCACAGATGAACGGCCACCTCGTCTCTGTGATTTATTGATTGACTTTTTTCGAAGCCGCGTGTTTCAAAACAAATTGTTTTTGAAACGGCTTCGAAGCACGGTCGATTTAGGTGAGCTGTCTCGCTCGTACGTTGAGAGGTTTACCAACATTTCCCGACTGCAACCACAAAGAAGGTCTTGAATTGTTATTGGACTTGGGTGTGTCCTTGAATGATGACGTTGCGTTATTTGGTGCGATTCACCCACAATATCCTCCCTCCAACTGTCACTTCATTTCCACCTCCCCGTCTTCATTTTAATCCGACAGGAGAGATAGCGGATTAGGTGGGTGCTCGGGAAAGTTAGAGGATGGGAAAGGGAGTGAGAGATTAAGTGGATTGCACTTGTGAACTCCTTGAAACTCAGGTCAGATCGCGCCGGATCGAGCAGCCGCGCAAAGAAGAATCGCCATTTCCCAAAAGACGAGAGACGTTTCAGAATGACTTCCTTTCATTTCTCTGGAAATTTCGGAAGAGACGAGAGATTATCAGAAACTTTGAGGTACGGTTCTGTTTCCAAGATGATATGACCACGTTGGTGAAAAAGTTAGCTCGTGTTTTGTGCCGGACTCGCGGCGCCGTGGAAGATCTGCTCGTGATGTTTCTGTGCTAGCCTCGTTTGTTGTCGTACGTCTGAAGATGGCACATTTAATGCTCTGAATGCCAGAAACCGAGTCTGTGACTTAAGCAAGAAATGTCTGGAACCGATCATTTTTCGTCATCGTCATCATCTTATGACTTGTGGACGGCATAGAGCGGTCGTTGGCCAGCCGAGAGGTTGCGGGTTCCCTCTCCGACACTTTTGGCATGAAACTCTCGATTTGAAGCTTCGGCATCATGCAAGTTGACACTTTTGGTAACCGAGACTTTCTTTGGATCACCCCCCTACTCAATTTCTCTTCCCACACCGTCAACGTGTTTGAAAAGCCTGCCCTTAAGCTTCCGCCTTGACTGCTTTTCTCTTTCTCTCCACTTTTGTCCGGACACAAAGTATGCTGTACCTAATCAACATGTCAAGGAGGTCCTCGGCTTTTCCACTCCGAGTCGCAGCATTCAAAGCGCCTTCTTTCACGTTCCTCTTCTCTTTGTGTCCATGGACGTATTTTGCTCGTCTTCACTGTCTTTGAATCGGAGGAGCGGAATTTTCGGATGACAGCACATGTTTTATCTTCAAACCAAAAGATAATGAATACAATTCTGGACGACACCTGATTCCAAACTCTGAAGTACTCACGAAAGTCACTAAACAAATAACGTTATAGCGAGGGTGTCCAACTCATTTTTGCGGACGGGCCACATCGTTGTTCTGGTTTCCCTCCGAGGGCCGTGATGACTGTGAATCAGTTTGGAAATCAGAAGCCAGTAAGTAATTGCTAACGAAAAAATGGCAATATTTCATCGCTCAATGTTGTTAAACGTGAAGAAAATGTGCTCGACACAGGAAGTGGACGCACATGATTTGCCCTTCGCAGACCACATCAAATGAAGTCGCGGGCCAAATCTGGCCCCCGGGCCTTGAGTTTGACACTTGTGCGTTATAGAATTCGTAAGGAAGGGAAACTTTGGTATTTCCTGCTCAGAAAATGTTCAATGGCGTGGTGGGCGTCTTCAAATGGACATTTTCATCTGAAGGAGTGACATCACGGTGTCCTCAAACGGAGTCGGAGAGATTCGCCCGTTCACGTTGGACGTACACTCACTAGTTGGACTTTTTGTATATTTGGAGGGATGGACATGAATCCAATGTCGAGATCCGTATTCCGTTTGAATGAATGATGCCAGCCTTGTTTGTCTCATATTCAAGAAATGAGTCCGGAAGGTTTTGTGGGTCTTTGCTGAGGAGTTTGTAGGCACACGTGTGTTGCGCTGGAATTAGTTGTGGTCAAATGAGAGCCTATCCTTGACTGAATGTGGTTTCTTCCTCATTTCAGCGGTAGACGGAAGCGAGCCGCATCCAATTTAGCAGCACGCATCGGGCTCTTCATTTCAAATGAGCATTACAAAAAAAATGCGCAACGGAATGAAGGTGAAATTAAAAGCCGTTGCGAGTTTCATATGCAATTGATTTGGCAAAGAGGACGGCGATTTTTGGCGGCGACTTTGCAAGGAGCGAGCGTCTTGTGAGGAATTGCTTTTTAAGACAAAACACGTCATGACTGTTTTACACGCAATCAATTCAGGAGATATGAAAACGTTTGTATGCACCTGTTTTTCCATGTTTCAGATGAATTTTGAAAAAAAAAAGAAAAAAAAAAGAGAATTGCCATCTGCTTCATCAGAAGCCAAAAGTTTGGTGAGGTTGAATTTGGTCATTGACTTCATCGTATCTCATTATTGTCTCATTCAAGAAAATGATGCTCGTGGCGGCACGGATTTATTTTCTGCAAACATGATACCTAAAAAAAAGTTTGGCTGAAAAATGCGGAGGTCGACCTTAAAGCCTCGATGAGATCCAGATGTTTGCCCCACTTTTTTTTTTTTCGCTTTACAACGAGCAATTTTGATCAATGTGACGTGCAACGGTGGCCCGCTGGCCTTGACGTGTGTGATTTCCTCCTTTTCTTAATTTGGCCGACTTCATCTTCCTCCCACATTCCAAAAATGTGAACGTTAAATTCACGGTCCCCTCGAAACACGTGTGTGAGTTCATCACATTTTTGTG
The DNA here is from genome assembly GCF_059441095.1 of Idiotropiscis lumnitzeri. NCBI lineage: Eukaryota > Metazoa > Chordata > Actinopteri > Syngnathiformes > Syngnathidae > Idiotropiscis > Idiotropiscis lumnitzeri. The sequence goes on along the minus strand of NC_142398.1, from coordinate 22,746,234 downwards.
GTGTGTGCGTGTGTGTTTGGCGAGCAGTCAAGAGCGTCGTCTGCCTCTCAGTCAGCAACCCTGAACAGGATAAACGTTATTAACATTATCCGAATCCAAAGACTCGGCATTCACCCAAATTGTAGTTCAAATAAATTGGAATGTAATCGATCGGAGTTTTTTTTTTTGTGGTTTTTTTTAAATCACATTTCCCAGATGTGTTTGGGAGATTTTGTCATGGTCAAATGAAACCACACCTCATCTTTTTTAATTTTTTATTTAATTAAATTTTTTTTTTAGGACAAACGGTTGCTCAGCAAAAGAACTCCGTGCCACCGGAGGCTTCCCATCCGTTTTTCTTCGACTCAAACCGGGCCTTTAGACAAGGTGGAAGGAATTATGAATTGTTCAAAAATAGCAGAAAATATTTCAAAAGATACATCTCAGTCTCATTTCTGATCACAAAAATCTGACGTTTGTGTAATCCAATTTTTGTCAATATTTATTTTATATACATTGTATACATATCGCCGCCGCCCTGTGAAAAACAGCGACTTCCAATATTTATTTTCATTTTTTTTTTAATTAAAATTAATCGGTAACACAGAAACTCCATTCACGTAAAAATGAAAACCAAAAAAAAATGTCACAAGACTGCGACGATATGCTGCTGTTGGACTTGAGTCGATTCCGATCGCAGCCACCCACGAATATGTCGTCAAATAAAACAAAGTTTTCTGGCAAGACGTCATCGCTGAAACGTCTCTTTGTGTTTTCTGCGTTCATAGGACGAGTTGCGCACTCCGCCTTCCGCCGTCCGTCTTCTGCTTTTGAATCCTTCTTTTGTCTTCTTCCTCCCTGCCTGGATTTCCTCCCGTCAAGTTCGCTGCTCCAAAGCATGCCTCAATGTTTGCCGGCAACACCAGCAGAAGCATTATGGAAGTGAAAGAGAGACGGCCATACTGCTCACTCACTAAGTCCCACCAGGACAAGGAAGGCGTTTCTCTTGGTGAGATAGTTGACATTTCATAAAAGTTCATATTGTGTGTTCTCGAAACATCATCTTGCTCTCATGTCATTTGTATTCTTCAGGCGACAGCGAGGACGTCGCTATTTGCCACCAAGAAGTGCGAGTCCCAACTCAGAAATCGTACTCCTCCAGTGAGACGCTCAAGGCCTTTGACCAGCACCAAGACCCGACCAGGTGAGAAATTCAATTGGACGCGTCGTCACGAGTCCATTTTCTACTGCGCTCAACTTGTTTGGTTCGTGTCCAAAAAGATTCGGGTGAGCATATTTTCATTTCCAAAAAAGCCTCGAGATCTTGAAATGATACTCAAAGATGGCGTACATGATAACGCTAAGAATTTTAAAATAGGCCTGCATGATGTTGGTGTAAAGCGTGCGATATGCAATTATGGCTGTTGCAAATTGCGATCTTTAATATGTCCCCCCCCCCCAAAAAAAAAAAATGACATCATCATCATCAAATGAAATCCATGTGGAAAAATATGAATATATGGAATGTTCGTAATGCCCCTAGATGGTGTTCTCCGATTGGATGGCGACGTTCATCATCGGATTGGTCAAAGTTAGATGAAAGCGTACAATAGCAAAGGAATTCTTTTGCATTCTCAACTGCATGTGCCGTTACCGTTACATTTTTGTCAGATGATGTCTCGTCTGTAAGGGTAGAAAAAAAATAATAGCTTTCTTTTAAAGTCTTACTTAATAAATATGACAATGTTCTAAATAAGACCTCTGCTGTAGAAAATCCAGCGTTTACAAAATATTTCTTGCTATCTCGTCAGTGTAATCGTGTAAATAATAAAACACTCGTGTCACGAGGCAGTTAACAAAGAAAAAAATTAATGACCGGACACGGCTCAGCTGTTTTCTCAAGCTGAGCCATGATGCATCCCACGATTAATTATTTCTTCAGTGTGAACTTTGAAGTTCTTAAATAGAATTTATTATTTATTTATTTAAATGTTTTTTTGTTTTTTTGCAACTTCGGAAATTGACCCTCCCAGTTCCAACGGGCGTTCTCGTGCATATTTCCGAGCCGGAAGTCTGAAAATTCCAACCTTCCTGGAATGGAGCTTAGCTATGTCTGTGGCTCGGAGTCACGTATGAACGAACACAAACGCTTAAAAAGTGGATGGATTTGAATTTGCACATTGGAACGCGCTTTATTGTTTGTATTTCTTCTGGAACGAGTCTGGATTGAATGGGTACCAATTTGTTTTATGAGCTGTCACTTGTATAGCGCTTTTCTACCTACGTTAATTTGCTAGCGGTGCGCCAGAGGGTCACAGCTGGCAGCTACAAATTGAGACAAAAAAAAAAAAACAGTTCATTTTTGGAACGATGCAAAAAAATTCAATGATGAACTGTGATCTGAAGTAGTCCGGGTAGGAAATAAACTTTCCCGACATTGGTCATTAGTTTATCTGGAAGGCTCAGATGTAAACTCTAAAAAATATCGAATTTACAGTTTTGACAGATTTCAAAACAAAACCATTTTTTTTTTTAATTCGTCCACCATTTTTGTTTTGACAGGTTATTTTACGGCACATCAAAAGGACGCAAGGACATGGTTCATCGTGAACAAGACGATTACAGCATAGATGGTGAGTATTCATCTAGTTGCATATACAGAATTTTTATTTGTTTTTTTTAACACAGTAGGAAGCTCATGTCGTCGTACGGAATTTGGAGCAAAATTCTTCTATGGAGGAACATTCGCTTTGCTTTTGTGATTCGAAAGCAAATGCCACAAGTATTTCATAAAGGTGTGGAAATCGTTTCAATGCTTGCCAATGAAAGAAGATCTCACCGTCACGTTCTCTGACTTAAAATGAATCGCATCCAGTACAGAAATATTTGAAAAGATTATGGAATCATAAAATTCAGAAATAATTAATCAATTTACAAAGATGGGGGCGGGGCAAAAGGCAAATGAACACATTTTAAAAACTTAGAAAAATATAGCAAAGCTGCAAGTTGTTCTCTGGTACCAATTAACACGGCATCAATTTGGAAGAAATTCTTATCTGCTTCTTTTTCACACTTTGTCTAATTGGAGCTCATTTAAAATTAATATAACTTTTAATTGGAGAGCAGCACTCTTCATCTTCAGCTGTGACATTAATTACAGAAAGCTTTTCTAATTCCCCTTTCATTTGCTGATTAAAGATGAAAAGGGACATTCTCCGATTTCTTTTTTTTTTTCCGATCATTTGTTTGCCCCGTTTTCATTCATTTTTCAAAGGACTGACACGCGTGTCATCCAAACATGATTTCTTGGTGGAAGGCAAATTTCACCTCCATTCTGAAAATCCGCGTTTCAAACGGCTTTCATTAGACTTTCTTGTTTCAGGATTTTTGCTTGTGAAAAGAAAGCTGGTCTAAGCCATTATTTTTCGTTCGACTTCAACTTCTCCCCAAAAACTCAAACCAATATACGCAAGTATTAAAATGGTTTGGGTCTTACTTAGAGGAAAGGCGTTACTTTGTGACCATTTCAAGTTTTGACTCAGATCAAATGGCCAAGACACGTGGGGTCCCTCAGGGGTCAATCCTCGGACCCCTTCTGTTTAGTCTTTATATGTGAGCTTTGGGTCAAAAGTTTTGCGAACGTCAACGTTGGCCATCACAGTTATGCAGACGACGCACAGGCATGTCTATCAACGACCCCGAAGGACGCCAGTTCAAGAAATGTCGCGTCACGGTCAAGCGCAAATTAACATCAACCAAAATCGCCTTCTGCTTAACCAAAACAAAACTGAGGTCCGTAATTGTTTTCGGCGGATTGCTGATAGAAAATGCCTCGAGTCACTGTCTTTAGAAAATAAAAAATCAAATCTGAAAATCTTGGGCTGTTTTTTTTTTTTTATTAGACTCAAATCTGACTTTCAGCAATCCTATCAAATCAATCACTCACTCAGTTTTTTTTTACCCGTTGAAAAAAAACAAAAACATATCGACACGGAAGGGTTACAGATTCCCAGCAGAACATCCGAAACGGATCTATGCTTTTATCTCCAGTAGACCACAACAAAGAGCTCAGAAGATTTTGCTCCAGTCCTGGAGACTTTACGATGAGTTGTAGAATAGAATTTTAGAGTCGCTAAATCACCGAATGCTTCGGGTCCTCGATTACCTGACAGAAATCCGGACTGAACACAAACCCAGAAGTGCTCTGAGGTCTGGCAAGTTTGTGCAGTTCCGAGTTCAAAGTAAACACGGTGACGCTGCATTTCGCTGTTATGCTGCACACAAATTGACGGAAGTGAAATCATAGCAGAGCGTAAATGCTTTGAAATCCATCTTGAAAACTTTGCTCTCCGCTCGCGTGAAGCACGTTGAGTTGCCTCGCGTAGGAAACGTGCGCTCGCCATCCAACCGCCTCGTCTCGTCATGAGCGCATGAGGACCTCCGCTGTGGTTTGTCCCGTTTGCTTGTTGCGCAAACTCCGCTTTCACCCGTTCCCAGTCAACAAGACACCGCCTTCCACTCCACACGCCGCCAATTCATCCGCCGGTGACTCATTCAAGAGCGCAGATGGCACCGCCACACTTTTGCCACATCCATCCATCCGTTTTCAAACGCTTACGTTTGCCATGTAAAAAAAATCAATCAACTTTTTTCGTTAACGATGCAGCGGTCGACGCTAGCGCACGAGCATGTTCGCCAGATTTGAGCTCAAAAGCGATATTTTGTTCAGAGAGGATGTGCTCATGATTTATTGCGAACATGCCACAGTATTTGACTTCGGCAAATATTTTTGAAGTACGACCGAGTTGAAATATTTAAGCGCGTTCCAAAAAAATTCTTTCAATGTGAGCCATTTGATTGAATTTCGCGTGTTTTCATGAATGCCTCTTTGCAACTACTTGAAAATGACTCGGCTTTTGTTATTAAACAGCTGTTGTCCAAAAATGACATCGGTCATAACGTATAATGTGAGGTGATCCTTACGAAAGTCGGAAATGCTTCATGCCTTCAATATCATATTCACAATCGTTTTTTTTTTTTTTAAATGATGTAACAGCAAAAGATGGAATTTGGCATATTGGGTGTACGTCACTTTGCTTTTTTATTCACCGACGCATGGTATCGATTTTCAAGCAAATGTAAAATCAACTTTATGGAGTATTTTCTGTTCTCAGAAATGTAAAAAAAAAAAAAAAATGATCTGAATGATTTTCCAAATTTAACAACTCTTTCACACTTGCATGCATCCGTTTTCTCTTCCGCCGGCCTTTGAAAATGCCGAACGGTTTTTCAGGTCATCATTTGAGTCTTCGTCAACTGGGCATCTGTGAGCCGCCGCCACGCCATGGCCTGGTCTTCTGCTCCGAGATGGCGCTCCCCCGCCGCGGTTTCTCGGTCGCAAGCGCGCAGGACCGAGAAGTGGATAGTCAAGCTGTGACGTCGCCGGATGGAGCCATGCGGCCGTGGGACCGCGGCGGTCTGGGCAAGTCATCTCGGAGGAGTTCCTGTTTGTCCAGCCGCTCCAACTCCGTGCTGACGCTTACCGATACCGAACATGAGAACAAGTCTGACAGTGACAACGGTAGGACAGGATTTGTTTATTGATTATTTTTTTTTTTTGTCTCGTACTCTTTTTACGGCTCGACCGTGGAATTCTTCCAGAAAGCGTTCTCTGACTTTGCACGGCGCACAAAAAGATCTCAGCAGGGGCGTCAAAATGTTTGTTTTTTTTTGTTTTTTTTTACCTCGACTCGCTTTGGTGTTCAACTGCCGTCTTCTTCTCTTGATCATCTCATCACTTTCAGGTGGCATCACTTCTGGGTATATCGTCCAAAAAATTGAAGAATTAAAATTTCAACAGTTGATTTTTTTTTTTTCTTTTTTTCAGAAAACATTTTTTATTTATTTTTTTTTACCTCAACTTCTAGTTTCTATTCTATTTTATATTTGTGTAAATTTCTTTTCACGTGTCCCAAAATCCGAGGCAGCACACCAATGCCGCGCTCACTTTCAGTGAATTTTTGTGGCTCACAAAACGGAGAATGTTGCGTTTCCTGCTCGGTTTCAAGATAGGCGCTCACGCGAACGCCCGTTCACTTTCTCTCACGGCGATTTTCCCCAACAGGTGTGCTTTTCATAATTAATATTTTTTTTTGCTTTTCGCAGTCACCTCAATGCATCCCCGTTCCCAAACAGCGCGTTTTCATTAAGATATACTAAGCCACTCCTGAGTGAGTTTTCATTAAGAGACGACGCGATAATTAACACCGAGCTAAAGCGCTGAGTCGCCGCATTTCCTATATTAAGTTTGATAGTGTTTTTATTAGATGACATTACGTTGCGTATGTCAGAGCTCGGGAGAATACGCTCGGTCTGTAAAAGTGAGTCGTCGTCAAGTTTTCCGTGGCTTAATTGACACTTAAATATGCAGCTGTTTGGCTTTGAGTGGGTGTTGCCGCCGCAGCTCATTCCATTACGCTTGCGCTCGCTAGCTCTCATTCCCGTGTTTGATGAAATGCCGACGCACGGGCTGAAAAGATGATTTTTCGGAGAGTGTTTGCCGCGTCACTCTCAGGGTGGCCAAATCTGCTGCAACGCTCAAAAGGAGCTGTGTTCTCTCAGGAAGACATTTTAAGCCTCCGTCGTTGTCACTCAGGGAAATGAAAGTTTGCACCGCGTCTCGGACAAGGGCGGCACTTTATATTTCATTTCATGATCAAGCAGCGTTTTTCTTTTTCATCTGTCCTTTGCAACGGTTGCATGAAGTGCATCGGCAATCATCAAGTAACGCGGCCACTCAAGAGTGAATTCAATGTTCGGGACGCCGCCCTCAAATGAATTCAACTTGCTCCCTTTTGCTGCTTTAATTAGTCAATAATAATCATTTGTTTGATCTCAATTGACATTTGAACCTCAATATCAGTAATCTGAGCTTGCTACATGTGCTCAGCAGCGTTAGCTTTCTAAAATGAGGTTCGTGAGGTGAGCCTTTTTTTTTTTTCCTCCCATGGCTCAATGGGTTTTTGTTTCCCTGGTGGCACGTGCGTATGACACGGTCGGGATTCATGGGGCTCAAATTATTCAAGAGTGCTTCAGGGACACTGAGACATCAGCGCAAAATCCAGAATTAGAATCAGTGCGACGCGCTTGATGCAGCGGTCCGTCTCTCCCGTCCTTAATACGAGACCTTGTCCAACAAAAAAAAGAAATTAATCAACTTTGAATCGAAATTTAAGTTGTAACCTTGCATAGACTAATTGAAAAACATTGCAATGAAATTTCATACGATGCAAGTTTTTTTTTCGAGGGGGGGGGGGGGGGGGGGGCGCGAACCTTTTGATATACCCTTGAAGCATCCGCGGCACCCAATCAATACATACTGGCCGTTTGCACAACTTGGCCGCGAGAATTGACTGGCAATTTATTCGCTTTGCCTTTCAGCAGTGGCAGGCCGTGCATTTCTTGAATCAATCCCCCTCATAACTCCATCATTTATGACTTCACGGCTGGACAAATAATATGCAGAAACACACTCAAGCGCCACTGAGCGAGTGTTCGCTTCTCTTGAATCGTCCGTCTTGAAAATCAAATCGACGCTTTTCTTCCTTCGGACGTTGCGGGTTAAAAAAGCAAGAACAGATTTTTCAAACGCTTGCCGGGAAAGAATGTCTGGCCTGGCTCTGCTCGTTCATAAGTGATGATGGAATCACCGGCCACGTTCGCACCTTCAACGTAAGGCCACCAACTTAATTTTTTTATTATTATCATAAATATGATTATGATCTCGATTATGTCAGGCCCGCCACTGCCACCCGGCAACGCGTGCTGTGCCGTGCCGTTTGCAAAGAGCATATTCACGCAGCAGTTGTGATTCTGCGATCGTGGCGGCTTCAGTGAGATGGCAACAATTGGGGGGAATGCATAACTTGACACTCGGGATGCGGCGTCTGTTACGTCTCTGATGGCGTGTTGACGTCTGGCAAATTCAACGTGCCACCACTGCATCAAAAGATGGAACGGCTTGAAAAAGCTCGCTGGCGGGGCAGTGCGGTAGAAAGAGGCCACTCCGGTACGTCATTGCGTAAAAAGTGAAAAGGACGCACAAAAGGAGAGGCAGATTGTCAAGAGGAGTGTAATTTGTCTTTTGGAACCAGATTACTGTCAGCAAACACTTAAGCTGCTTAACACGATGACATGAGCTGTTACGCAGACAAACGCCTGTTGGTGCGCACTGAGCGAGAAAGGATGAAAAAAAACTTGAGCATTATTGTCGCTAGAAAAGGCCTTTCTTTTTGCATCCAAGCTAATTGACACATAAACGATGATTCCAAGTCACACTCGGCGACAAATCCTAAAACTCACTGCATCCATTCTAATAAGTCTTTAAAAAGTTCCACAAACAAACGCATCGTATAAAGCAAAAGCAGTTTTGTGCCATCCTTCAATGCCATTTTCTTTTTTTGCAAGTCAGCCCTTTGCAATTGGAACCAAAAAGTTATTTTTTTTTTTTATTGTTCAAACCATTTGCAAATCTTTTATACATGCCTTGAGAAATGTTTTGTGAGAAATGAAATTCTGCACCTATTCGCATGTTTTGTCCATATTTATTCGCCCTCCGCATTCTTCGAGTGTCGTTGTGAACGGTGGAATTCATGAAAAAAAAAAAACTTTCGTCAAAAATGCTGCTTTGGTTCTTTCATAAGAAGTGACTTGTAGAAGTGCTTCTGCTTGTTCATTAGCACACACACACACACACACACCCACACACACACGCACCGCATGGTGCCATGCAGTCATATTCGAAAGCAATCCAGCGCTGACCACAGAAATCAATGACGAACACCCTCGAGGGATGAACTTTGTCGCCGCAAACGTCGAGACGACGCTTCACTCATGGCAAACCTTGTCGCATCCGTCTTTCGTCTTTATCCGACACAAACAGAGACAGAAACTTAGCGGCGGTAAAAGGCCGAACGGCAAATTCAAGTTGAAGTCCAACTTTCAAATTGTAAAGTTTAATTGCCGTCGCTATGCAGAGACATTCTCAAGATGCTCGACGGACTCGAGCAACAAATTCTCCCCTCGCCGTCCTTTACTTCCATCTTCTACTTGCCTCCTTCCATCAGGAAAGCCCTCTCATTTCTCAGAAGCCATTTGGCAAGAATCCATTAGCAGCACAAGTGCAGCGAGGGAACAAACAAGCGAGCAAGCGAGCAAGCTAGCTAGCTAGCTCCGCAAAGAGAAAAGCACCTTCAATTCCACAGCGGACCCACCAAGTCTTTCGCTTCGGAAACATCATTTGGCAAATTGGCCGCCGACAGAAATATTGACTCATTCGCCGCCATTGACGGGCACGGTCGTCTTTTCGCCGTTCACGATCGAGTTCCGATTCGGTTTCATGTCACGTGGTCGCGGCGATATTGTTGAAGCGACGAGCCAGAGCTGCCCTGGCGCGAACCCACACCGGAACATTTATTTCCACCTGTGACTCCTCCTCAATGAATTTTGGTATCCAATGCTCGCTTGCTCTCAACCTGGCATGGATGTGCGCGCAAACACATCATCGTTATCGTGCGGTGCCGTGTAATGGCCGGATCAATAGCGCTGCTGTTCTTACAGGATCATTTGGCCTCTGAAGCGAGCGCTCTGACAGCCACTACATCATTAGGACATTAGCACTACCCCATCTAACACACACGCACACGCACACACACACACACCCCCCCCCCCTCCTCTACTCCTTAGTAGTGATGGTCATGACAGTTCTTTTAAGTGAACTGAATCAATGGAATGAGTTCATCAAAAAGATTTGTTCAAGAAATGTGTCCCCCCCCCCCCCGCCACCTCCAAACTTGGACTGAGTGAGTCAAAAATAAATAAATGAGCGCTCACCCGGATGTTGCCGCGATTTATACTTTGAATTACGAGTGTAGCAATAATGTACGAACGAGAATCACGTTGACTCGCTGAATCATTTGCGAACACCAATAGCGTGGGAGTATGTTCCGTAAAATCCCGCCGCCGTCTTACTTTGGCTGCCGATTGGTCGTTCGCAAAGATCGACGACACGACCGCAACCGTAAAAGCTCCCTTGAGGCACAGAAGAGACGCCCACTCGATTGCATCTGAAGGCGAAAAGCGCGTGCTACTGATCTTGTGAAATCTGCCCGGCAACACCAGCTCGCTGAATTGTGATTGGATGAAAACTCTCGCCTAAAACTTCAACTCTGGGATAGAATATGACGTCAATGTGAAGAATAGGATCGTGTTTTCTTGATGTGATGATGACGTGAGGCCGGCACAGAAGCTCCTTCCTCATTCGTTGTATTTATTCTTTGTCTCGTCTACTCTCGAACATTTCCGCTGTCGACCGAGTTTCATGCGTTTCTTCTTGCGCTTCCTTTTTGTTGATCGTCATTATTTGTCGCAAAATTTCCGTTGCCCGAGCATGAGAATGAAGATTTTTCTTTTGCCGATCGAACTTTACGGCCGTTGCTTCTCGGGTGACTAATGACACTTAATCCGTCAGCATCAGCCTGAGGGACTTGTGCGGCAATTTCATTCATCAGCAATTACAGTTCTCTAAGGCTACATCATCCAACAGAGATCATGAAATACACAGCTTGTTGCTGTAAAGGGCCAATGTGTGTGCGTGCTCGCGTGGGTGAAGGCGGACTCGCGATTTGGCCGATGTTGAACTATTTGCTGTCGTCAAACTTTGAAGATTGTTTTATTCTTTGAAAAATTTCCATTTTTCTTCCTCTCTCTATTTTCCTTCCTCTCACGCACGCACGCACGCACGCACGCCGGTCTTCTCAAAAGTGTCGGAAAGCTAGTGATAATGCGGCTGACCTCAGCATATGGCGAATTTCGCATCTTTTTTTGCGATCTTGCTTGAATGCAAAGCCGCAAGTTCTCACGTTGCCTCGCCTGTCCTTGGCAGCCGCTTTTGGTGTCATGTTGCCTCCACGAAATGTGATTAGGACACACTAACAATGGCCGCCCGTGTGAGAATGAGACGAAAAAGAAGAAGACGTGAGCCCGCTTGGGTTTGAAGAAACTCTTGCCACCATAATAAGCCCAAAGTAGCGTCAGCGGATTTGAATCGTAAATCAGCAAGCGAATGATCTTGAAATAAAGCTCTGCCGTTAGCATCTCTCCCGTAGCGGCCTCATGCACGGATGCGACCATTTTTATGAATAAGACCGGAGGGTCGCAGCCGGAGGGCAGGGGACTGACCCTCAAAAAAGGGTCAAGTGCCCAACTCTGCTCATGTAAACCTTTCCGACTTCAAGTTCTTGTCGTGTGTTTGACGACGCAGGAGTGCGCTTGCTGCAAAGCAATTCCAAGTTGTCTCGTTGACATACTTTGATTGGCTTCGACGTTTAGTCGTGTGGTTAAATGCCGCCCGCGCAAAAATGACAGGTTATCATTTTCAGGCCCAGAAGGTGAGTAGGTGGATTTTGAATGACACCTCCACTGTGAGACGCGCACGCGCACGCACGTACGTGCACGCTCACGGGAATATGCACGGAGCGCCACGTCTACTTTCATCTCCATCGGTGCGATGAGTGGATGTAAGCTTTTGACTTAGCACGTCGTCTTAAAGGCGACGCGACAATATTAGTGACATTTTTTTTTTTTTTTTTTTACAAACAGAAAAAGAGGCAAGCAAGCGATTTTTTTTTCTTGTTGTTTCTGTGAAAAAAGTATTTCAAGAAATCTTCTTTGCCTTGTCTCCATCGCTCTGCGCCTTCTCCTCGTCTTGCAGCCTTCAGGTATTATCTCTTTCATATTACACACCGAAGCTTTTTGTAATCCTCTTAAACGTGTTCAGCCTCGACATTGGAACTCAACGCGGGCTTTGCCCCCACATGGGAGAGCATTCCACGACATAACGGACTATCTGGGAATATCAGTCTTCCACTTGGTCACCATGACCCCCCCCCCCCCCCCGGTTTAAAACTCCGACTTGTGTAAGTTGATGTCCAGTCAAACATTGTGTGTGTGTAAAAAAAAAAAAAAAAAAAGGCAATTACCGGCCCGATTCAATTCTGGTCGGTTGTCGTCGTGACGCTCATAAGCAGAGATGATCCTGCGAATATCGGGCGGGTCTTGAATTGAAATCCTGAATATGTTTTTATCGCCTCACTCTCATTATATGTGCGAGCATATGTGAGTTTGCATCGTTCTCGGTGGAATGCTGCCGCTGCGTTAAATATTCAAAGAAAATCAGCTCGGAACTTCACACCTGCGTAACGTTGACCACGATATACTCGCCACGTCGCAGATGAGTGTCAAATAAATGCGTGACAGGAATCCATTTGTCACTCAACATGCGTGACGCCCGAATATATTCCATCTTGTGCGAAGCCATCGCACGGCACGGCCTTTCCCAACACATTAAACTCCATTTTCGGAGCGCATAAAAACGGACGCTTTGTGATTTTTGCGCCTGATGGCAGGCTGGCAATTTGGCCCAACGCATGACGCCGTAACGCTGCGCCTGACAATTTGGCAGGCAGAAAGTAGAGCAGCTCAAAGTTGTGGCACAGGTGGCGTATTTGATGAGGTGCATGCAGACAGATTTGTGGCGTCGCTGACGTGTTTGGTGCAGGTTGTTGTGTTTCCTAAATAAATAAAGGATAACGGCGGCACGGCGGACGACTGGTTAGCACGATTGGCCTCACAGTTCAAAGGTCGCGGGTTCTTCGGCGTCCTTAAAGTGACAGCAACCTGAACAACGTCGGTGTGTTTGGGGCAGCTTTCACATTCCGGCGAATTTTGCTGACAATTTTTTTTTTCCTAACACATTGCTAAACGCGAAAAAGAACGATGGCGCCCCCTAAAGGTGACAACGTGGAATAGATTGTGTTTTATTTTTCTTGTCTTTGTTGATTGGTCATCATTGTAGTTACGGATAAAAACGTCTGATTTCCTGCGAAGAAAGTTGTGCGCGGCGTTCAAGAAAAATGACCAAAAGCAGGTTTTTCATCTGCAAGTCAAAAATCGTCATTGGACCCTCATTGCTTACCGTGGAGCACTCAGAATAAGAAAAAAAAATCCCCAGCATCCCGACACTTTTTGTGTTTGTGTGTGATCAAATGTCGCAGTTAAATTCCAGGTGGACAAAGTGGCAGGTGGTCGCCATTTATCCTAAAATGTTTCGTCCACTCCCATTTGATGTTTGTTATTAGAGTGGGCTGCACTGAGGTTGATAGGGTACACGCGCACACGCACACCCCCGCACACACGCGCGCACACACCCACACACACACTTTTTAATTTTTTTTTTTTTTTTTACACACAGAGTTGTAGGGAGCATCGGTCACAACGATTACTGTTATTTTGTAGTCTAGCCAGGTGGTGGAAATGTTCAAATTCACAGCGGATAGTGTGCACTTGCGCACACACACACATTTGCACTCGGTGTGTGTGTGTGTTTACGATGAATTATCTCAGCATCAACTCCAGCCTCCACGCGCTGAAAGAGGGATTTCAAAACCAGAAAGGTCTTTTTAATTTCCGATGCTCTTCTTGTGAATTTTCGCCTCATTGCTTTTCGCTCAATTCATCCGTTGGCTTGTTTAAGCAGCCTCCGTTTTCCTCTCTCGTCTTTTTGTTTCCACCTCTCTCGTTTTCTTCACACTCCTCTTTCATTTCCACCTCTCCGTTGCTTTCTGTCTCAGAGGTTGTGAACTCGCCCAGTAGGGGTCCCATACGTGGACAATTAAAGAGCTTAGGATTCTCTCTCTCGCTCTCTCGCTCTTTTTTTTTCCTCTCACTTGCTCTCACACGCAAACACAGACGCGCATATACACACGTACACACACTCGGTGGGGGGGGTCAAACATGAGATGTTTAACTGGCAGGAATAGCTCAACATGAAACGCAGTCGTGCAAAAGCTCCCCTCTCCCCATCGATCATGCACACACCCTGTGAAGGTCTCTATTATGTGAGTTAGTCGGGGGGGGGGGGGCGAATACAATGGTGTAAGAAAAGCCTCACCGCTGGAATGATTGTGATGGAGATGAAAAAAAGAAGACCGAGGCCATCCAGTGAGTCCAAAACAAATCTCCCAAGTGCTCTCACACATTCAGGGAGCACAGATTGGAAAATACCAAAACGACTTTCTCATCGCCGTCGACATTTCGTGTGGGAAAATATGCCTTCCTCTTTCTCCTTGAAAAATGGTGGGACTCGAGATGAGCAAAAATTTGTTGTCTTGTTTTTTTTTGGGGGGGGGGGGGGGCAAGAACCATTTTGCCACTCATTCATTGTGTTAAAATATATTTGAAAGCTGTTATCTATATTTGAAAACAACTAATCTGCATTTTAAAATGTAGAGAACAAATTTGAACATTTATTAAACAATAAATCATCCACGTGGTGATGAAGGTTTTTTCCAATTGTTACATTTGGAATTACGCTTTGAAAATCTTCCAACCGCAACAGTGAATTCTTTATTCATACATTTCATATTTTTTGGGATTGTTATTTTTTTCCCCGACACAGTTTACAGTGGCCCAGGTGACGCATTCATTTTTAAATCACCCTCTGCAGACCCGGCCGGCTAGAGAAGGAAATTACAAGGGGGGGACATTAAATCTTTTGTGGGGGTGGGGGGTCTACACTTCTTCAACCTAAATTTGATTCACTGAATTAGCGATGGAGCCGCCCGCCATCTCTGTAAACACGCGTGCGCCAGGTGCTGTGAATCAAATCGGCGACCACGTTAAATAAGTCACAGAAATGGAAATAGACGCGGCGGCGCAACAAATACACAAAATATCAAGTATTAGTGTACTCGCTGTGGTTCCGAGTCGTGCACGATCACCGCAGCGCCAAACACCGCCGCAGTCGTCTCGACTGCACAATAACGCGCAATTACTCTAAATGCGGTGCGCTTCACGTGAGAGGAAAATATGATGACGCAACTCTACGGTACTCTTCATATGGAAACACCAAATACAAGAATTCAAATTCATATCTGGATCCTTTCTAACGGATTGGTTGAATTGAATCACGACAGAGGTTGGCCTCTGCAAACAGCTTCCAAATCCAGGGTGGGCGCGGGCCCTCCAATGCCCGCCCATGACGCCGGGACGGCCCCTCACACCCGCTCGCAACCCCCGAACGCATTGCCTGTTTGTGTCGTTTCGGAATCAGCCGCTCAAAATTACAATTTGACCAGGACCATTCTTGTTCTAAAGATGATGACGTTCAAATTACAACAAATCATAAAAGCAACTGGCCATTTTCTTTTTGGTGATGTTTGCAGAGATTTGATTTGTTTCTCCGCAGATTAGAATTGCAGTTTATTTTAATGGAAGAGGTTATTTAATTTCCTGGTAATTAATTGTGAGGATTTTATGTTCAATTATTCCAGGAAAGAGATTTTGGTTTATAGGCCAAGTCTCAGTCTTTTTCATTAGGTTTTAAGTAACTGCCATATTGATTTTCACAAATATGGGAAGAGTCAAAAATATCAAGAAAAGGGAGAGTTTCATGTAAAATGATATCCTAAATGTTCAGTCGGCCTAATCGGGGCGGGTAGTAAGATTTATTTTCTTGGGGCCCAAAATCCCTGACAGCGCCCCTGCCCTTCACTCGCACAAAACACAAAATGTGGGGTGCATGCGCCACCAGGGAGACGCTTGTGCAGTATACTTGCAACGCGCGGGAAGCATACGTGCACAGTTGAGGTTATCACTCACCCCCAAAAAATGCAAATGCAGAAAGAAACTCACAAAGCGCGCGTACGCATGTGGTGCGAGCGTTTGTTTTTTGAGAGAGAGAAAGTAAAAAAAAAAAAAGGGAGGGAGGTGAGCAGGAGGAGGAGAAGATTCTTCACCAACCTCTTGCCTGTAAATGCAAAAAGCAGATTCCGACTCGGTCGTCCAGCAGCCAATCGCTGCACTGCTTCGGTTTCTTTCTGTCCTCGAGGCTCCACCCGCTGCCGACTTGGACGTGCAGGAGAGCTCCACAATTTACCAAGGCAACAAGGGAGCGAGCGAGGCAGCGCAGCGGGCGCACACACACACCACACACACACACCACTCACACACTCACACGCACGCACACGCGCACATCCAAACACACGCACACACACAGCTGTACTGGGAGAAGCAGCCGAGAAGACACACACACACGCACCCCGCCTGCAAGAAGAGCACTCCGATTGGTTTGCGCGCGTGTGTGTGTGTGTGTGTGTGTGTGTGCACATTGAAAAAAGAAGAATTTGCCCCGAAGAGAGGAACGACATCCATTCAAACCTTTTCCGTTTTCTCCTGCGATTTTTCAATCACCATCTCTGGCAGGGAAGTGTGAGGAGAGAGACCTGGCTCGAGCGGAAGACAGAAACGAGGAGAAACCTTTTCGGCGGAAAAGACAAACGGGGGCAAAAAGACTAAAGGGAGGGAAGTGTGTGTTTGTGTCTCGCAAAAGCGGGACGACGCGTGGTCATGAGTTGCTGAAAGGATCCGATGCGTTTTGGGAAGCTCGAACCCTCGCAAGCAGCCCAAACTGGAGTATTCACACCGACAAGGTAAAGCGATTTCTTCATTCGGTGCATTGGAGCGGCGTGCGTGTGCGTGTGCGCGCGTGTCTGTCGACCCCCCCCCCCCTCATTGCCCGGGGGCCGGTCTCTCTCGTAAATTGCCTCTTGTTGTGTCACAAAATTTAAAACTCACTAACAAAGCAACACGTTTGGTGGTTTTAGTGCGTATGCGCGCGCGCGTGCCCGTCTTTTAAAACAGTAGCTGACTAGCCGCTCACGTCCTAATTTGGTCATTTGGTGGCCTGAAAAAAAAAAAAAGGATTTTTCCCGTCCCAGAAAAGCTTTTGTGGATTTCATCTTCGGCAAAATCGTAAACCATATCCTATTTATTTTTCTTTCCTTTTTCTATTTCTACATTCCTCCTTTTTTTTGACTTTCACCCCCTTGGCAATTTATTTGTGGCTGTGATGCTTTTCGAAACTAAACCGAGAGGAGGCTGACACAAGCAACAAGTTTTCGAGTTGACAAATTAGTCAAAAGAAGGCCTGAGTTGCCCCCAATCGTCAAAATGAAAAATAGATTGATTTGAATTTCATATTCACTAAAGGCCAAATGAAGATGGCATGCACTGAATCACAGACGAGACTTTTAAAATGAACGCAAGCTTCCAAGGTCTGCTTTTGATTTTGTGCTCATTTCACGTGAGCAGCCGTGGAAATGGAGATGGGCAATATTAACCAAATAGGGGGGGCCGGAGGGGGCCGGGGGGGGGGTGTTGTCATTCAGGACAAATTGCTTCCAGCCATACTTGATGTCAAAGTGACCAAGATGCATTTCAGCTCCCATGCACGTGGTTTCCGTTTGCATTTTCGAGCTGGTGTAGCGCACACACCTCCAAAATGACAGCAAGAGAGCGAACAGTGTGAGATGTTTGAGATACTTGTTGGCTTCGCTGCAATCGAGACCATAGCTAGAAATGAGGCGTGATTTTTCAATCCGAATTAAACGCGATTTCAGTCGTCCAGTCACACGTCACGATGTGGCGCTAAATTACGTGGAAGCTCAACGATCACGTCAACCAACGCCAAAGCTGAATTGTATGTTGTGAGGTCGCGTCACCACTGATGAGTCAACTATGCTAGGTGCGAATTCCGATTTCATTCTTGCTCTTCTGTTTTTCAGCCATTATTAAATAGTGACTTTATTATTAGTCAGATGGAGTAATCCATTAAATCTGCACGTAATTCTTTGTAGGGTTCAAAGCTGCAGGCCGATATTTTCCCGAGGGCCAAATTGTCATTTCGATAGTACACCTCATGAAACGATACCACGGCAGAAATGGAAAATATCCGTAGAAGCAGTGGAATGAAAAGTGACGGAACAACTTCAAAAAAAGTCCGACCTATTGTTTGGACAGTTCTTTGGCAACTTTACGGTTCTTTGTCAGAAAAACAAATCTTTCAATGTTTTTTTGCAGACAGTCAACTGCGTCTAGAAATGCTGATTTTTTTTTAAATAATTTGATTCACACAAGACTTTTTGCACTGTCATATGTGTGTGTGTGTGTGTGTGTATATATTAGTGCTGTCAGGCGATTCCATTTTTTAACGACTTAATCGCAAACAAATGAATTGCGATGAATCCCATTTTTCAACTACTATTTTTTGATGAAGCTTGTGGCAGATTTACTTGAATAATATCTTGTAAGCAATGTAACATCGCCAACTATTAAGAACATTTGAATTCAAAGACCGCTCCAATCGCTTTCTTTGGTTCTTGAATACGACGTCAACCGAGACGTCTCGACGGCCATTTTTCCTCCAGACGTTTCTCAAAAGTGCTCACAAGCGAACTCCGACACTCCGTCGATGTTGTTTTGCAAGGCCGAGTGCTAACTTGAGCCGGTGTTTTCCTTTTCAGCTGATGTGCTAACGATGGACAGCTAGCATGCGACAGTATTTGACTTTGGCATTGCAAGTTGTGCAAATGAGATTTGATGTCAATAAAATGGAGTTAACTGAGTTGAAATGATTTTATTGTGTGAATTTCAAAAAAAAAATTGATCTTGAGTTTACGCTTTAATTTATATTTGTGTATGTCATATAATATACACGCACACTCGTGTTCCGCCACGTTGGACGTGTTTGCGGCGCTGGCCGGTGTGGTTTTCGGACCAGGCTTGCGGACGGGCTTCGCCGCGTCTTTGGGCTTGCCCTGCCTGTCGGCCATGTGGACCAAATAATTCCTCATGACGCTTCTCGGTGAGCAGTGGCGGGGCCGCGGGAGATTTTGCAGCCATCTTTCTCCTCCCTCCCACTTCAGGCGTTCGCCGCTTCGTAAGAGAGCTGTCATTTGTTTTTGTTTTTCATTCTAAAAACAAAGAAAATCCTGGCACTGAACCACTTTTGACGTCGGGATGTGACGGTTCTGGTTTTGGTCCTCGTACCGCATATTGAGAAGCGTTTGTATTCTACATTCCGCGTTTCCATTTGTCTTTCTATCCCAACTAAAACGACTTGACTTTTTGACGCTTGCTTTGGTCGTTGTGTGGAAAGTTTCGAAGCGAGCCGAGGTTTGAGGCGAATCGTTCAGCAAATCTGCCTCCAGTGCTTCTTTGTGATTTGAAAGGCGCGCTGATGTATGCGGCGAGGCTAAGGGTGGACCGCGTTGTGCTGATGATACACACGCCGGGCGAGCGAGCGAAAGGGAAGACGGGCTTTTCTGTTTGCTTAATGACTTCCAGACGCCGATTTGCATTCCATTGCCGTTTGTGTGGTGGATGTCAGCGTCTCCTTCTCCCCCTCCACCCCCAACACTTGCCTTTTCAATGAGAAACATACATTTTGAGACAAAAAAAAAAAAGTGTACATGAATAAGAAAGTCCAGGGGAGGAAGTAGGTGATGGATTCAAGGAATGAACGCGTCACGGTGAGAGGAAACATGCTTTTAAGAGCAAACGAGACGAGAGGAAGGCAGAGATGGCGCTTGCCGCTGATTAAGATTCCGAGGAGCCGATTAAGAATGCTAAGATGTCATTGGAACAATAAATATATCCTATTTCTTTCAAATTGAAGAGCGGGAAGCCACGTTTGTCACATCTCTCGTTGCTCAAATCAAAGTTGTTGCTTGTCGGCTGCGTGCGGTTTTAGTGGGAGGGGAAAAAAAAAAAAAAAGGATTGATTTGTAAATGTGTTTCTCAATTGTACAAAAAACGACTGACAACACCTCGTCACCCTGTCAACAAAAAATCTGCCGCATGTGACTAATTATGTTTTACAAGATAAATTGCAAATGTCCGTCAAGTTGATTTATATTTAGCCCCTTTTTTTTTTTTTTTTTGGGTGCTGTCTGGAATGTTTTAGTGGATTCCGCCATTCGGACCAACCACTGGGAGAGACAAAAGAGCCGGTGGAGCAGAGAAAGCAGCTGCATTCCACTGCCAGATACAATTAGAAATCAACAATGTTGAAAAAGTAGTTAAGTTATTTGTTGCATTTTTATTGAAGTGGTGAAAGTCGCACGCGCTTCGCTTGCACACTCCAAATGTTTTGGGAGCAGAATTAAGATCCGGTCGTCACGGCGCGATGGAAGAAGCGACATAAAAGGGCAAAAAATGATCAGAGGATTTCAAGACGACGTGCTTGACGGCTTCGTACTTTCGACTCGCCTTTCTTTGTCATAAAAGCGCAACGGTGGATTTTAGCCGTCATTATTGGGAGCAATTGAGCGTCTTTCTTTTTGTTGACGGTGTTAAATGTAATTTAGCTCCGGTGGAAACCAGTGATCAATGTCAAAAAGAGAAGCAAGATTGATTTTTTATGAGGTGGAATGCGAAATGTCACTTTTGTCCAATTTGCCACGAAGCTCAACCGCTGTTTCGTCTCATTTGATCGAATCTATTTGCATTGCAGCTCATGTGGATTTTCACATTTGGAAGCGAGACCACAACGTGGCGGGAACGCCGACCCGTTCCTTTTTTTTTTCTCTCCTCTGCGGGCATGTGCAGATTATACGAGATGTATTTGCAGATTAAGGGGACGGGTTGCGTGAAAGGACAATGTGGCCAGTCAAGCATTATATGACCCGCTGGATCCCACCAGCGCCACGTGCACGCTCACATGCACGTGCGCTGTTGCACGGCAGCGCACGCGTTGGCTGCGGGAACACGCGGATTCATCGACGCACGAAACCACGTGCACTTTGGTGAACGCCGTTTTGTTCCTTAGGCCGCTTTGAAGCGCTCGAAATCGTTCGTCAGCGCCGGTTGGAATATTCCGTCCGAGTCATTTCTGGAAAGAATCGGCAAGATGTGCAGAAACTTCACCACGCTGTTGTATCAATTTATCATTCCTGCATTTTTTTTTCTTATCGCTTGCTCTTCAGGCTTTGTCTTGACCCATCCCCCAATACACACACACACACACATGCGCACGCACGTGCACGCGCGCACACACAATTTCCAGACACCTAATCTCATACTTTCGCCGGCCTTGTTGCTAGGAGATGAGTGTGTTTGTGTGGAGCCCCTAACGGCTAAATGTACAGTGTATTAGCACTCGTAAGTATTTGTTTTTCTAACCTTGAGAAAGATAAAAAAGTAGAAAGGCAAAGGTGGAGGCCTGCGCGGAAATGTGTGCTTGGCTGATTTCTTGAATGAATTCAGATGCTTCTTGCCGTTTCGAACACGCAAGGATTTACGCAAATTCTGCAGAAGCGTTGTTCCAATTCATGATAGTTAAAGGGGACGTTAACCCCCTGCCCCCCTCCCCCAAATAAATAAAAAAAAAAAGATTCCATTTGCCTTCAGTAGCCGAAACACGGCATTCCGATTATCACCTTTAGCGGAATATGACTTAAGCGTTTTTCGCCATCTCATGGGGCGGCCATTTTGTCACGACTGTCGCCTGAAAATGACATCGCGGCTGCTCAGGGTTTCGCTAACAACCAATCACAGCTCACCCGTTTTCGAAAGCTGAGCCGTGATCGGTCGTTGGTTGCCCACTCAGCAACTGCCATGTCATTTGCAGAGGATAGCGAGTGTCAAAATGGCCGTCCCAAAACGGCCGCATTTTGCATTTTGCTGCTTAACTCCACGAGTGCCACGAGTACAACATATTCCTGCTCACCAAAAGATTTTATTATTCATCCTCATGGCTGTGCACCGTCGAGCGCACGTGCTGACCGTTGCTTCGTTTGCGCATCAACTTTCTTCTCTAAAGCAGCGCAGCACATGCGCATCCGTGCCAAAGCTCTTGAGGCGGAAGTGCAGCGCTCTCTTTTTCTCATCACTAATTCAAAAGGCAGAACCACTTGTTCACGACCAATCCAAATGTGCTCCAAACCTTTCGATATTTTTGCAAAGTGGACAATACGTTCCGTCTGTGCGGCCTTCATTGAATATTTTGTCCGACTGTTGAATACGACGATAAAGAGTTTGCGGACAAAACGGCAAACGGGAGCCATTTAATGTGGTGGTCGTCAGCAACAGCAATGGCGTGATCTCATCTTCCTCGCGGAATGTCGGAAGACATTTGAAATGATGCACACAACTGCTGCGAAATTTTGCAAAGCCTTTTGCGCTCTTTGCTTATTGCGTGTCCTGTTTGGCTTGAAAATGAAAAATGATGTAAAAAAAATTCTAGATCACATCCATACTAAAAAAAAAAAATGTGCGTACACGGTGGTTAGAATTTGAATTTCGTTTTTCCGAGTATTCATTGTTGTGTTTGCATTTCGTTAACTTTGGGAGTCGATGTTGATGACATTTGATTCATTCCGCCGAGAGAAAGGCAGAAGAGTTTCGATTTTTCCATAGTTTGCTCATTTAAATCTATTCTAGTAACGACGTAACGACGAGCGACGTGCCAGAAAAGCTTTGCGGACCCGTCACCGTGCAAGTCAAATATTTCTGAATCACTCCATCGATCGTTGAATCTGTTCATCATCTCGGGGATGTTGTGTTCCTTTCGAAGAAAATTCCAAATTTTTTTTTTTTCTCACGCAAGACGTTACATCTTGTTGGTGTCGATTTATCTTATTTTTTTTTTATTTCTCTTTGGCTGTGGTTTGGACACTTGGAATGAGGTCCTTCCTTTTTCACACACGTCTGTTATTGGCTTTTTAATTCTTCCTACCCAAGAAAAGATCTTTATAAAAATAGTCACATTAAAAAGAATTATACAGAGGAGGATGTGAAGATTCGGAGAAGTTGACAAAGGAGAGAAAAAAAAAAGGAGGGAGAGAGGCTGAGAGATGAGATGTTTGCTGACAAAGTGGATCTTATCAGAGAGCCAGTCCAGATGCTTCGCAAACGCACCGACTTGCCATTCTTCCTATTACATCAGCGGCTTGAGAGAACGTTTCGCAAAACGGCACAGGACAGAATCGACAAGCCTGCTTAAAAAAAAAAAAGGATTTCAATCAAACAACAACAAAATAACATCGTTATATGTAATTCTCACAAGTACATGATTGTGTTTCAAATCCAACAATTTGCAACATGACCGAGTAACCTTCACGCCACATGTACAGGACACGCATGTTTCACCCCGCTCAAGCGCTTTTCGTCTTATCTCGCTGTTGTGGGAAATCAAGACGGACGAGGTGACGGGAAAATGAACCACAAAGGGGGGGGGGGCAGAAAATGGACGGCGGGACAAAAAGAAGCTCTTTTAAAGACATTCAGGCACACACACTTAACCCCGTGTCCTCTTTGTGGTAAATCATCTCCCACCCAACCCCCGCAAACCCGCTCCCCTGCCCCCCACCCCTTGGCGCTCCCCTAGAAGCTCCGCCCGCCCTTGTGCCCCTCCTCACTTGAGTGCTGGTGTCAGGGGTCAAAGCCAGGTCACCATCCCAACAGCTTCAGGAAGCAAGTGTTTGGATTTGCTTCATGGATGTTTGTGCGTTGGGTTTTGTGCTGGTGCTTGGCGAAAACACAAACGTGCACCCCAGACAGGCAGCACACCTCAAAAACAGCTGCATTTCCATCCTTCTATTTTCAAATTCAATGTTGCATAAGATTGCGGCACAGTTCGGAGGTTGTGGGTTCAATTTTCCGACCGCGGCCTTCCGGTGTGGAGTTTGCATGTTCTCCCCGTGCCTGCGTAGCTTTTCTCCGGGTACTCCGCTTTCCTCCCACATTCCAAAAACATTTTGAGCTATTTTGAGAGCAGGTTAGGGGGGGGGGTACTCATGAGGTCCTTGAGGGCATGTTCCACCAGGACAATCTTGGTGACCCCTGGCACAGGTTAAAAAAAAAAAAGGTATTTTTTTAAAATCGAGAATAAATCATTTTTTGTCCAAATAAATGCTTTTGGATAATTTCCCGCAGCACACCTGATAAACTTTCACAACGCACTGTTTTGCTCCGGCACGCTGGTTGGGAATCATTCCGTTGATGACTGTAATTATTCAGACATTTGTTGATTAATGCCAACCTTTGTTTTGATGTTTGCGATGCTGGCTTGCAGCCAGCAAACAAATATGAGGATTAAAAAAAAAAAAACTTGGCTTGGTTTGTGGACAAATTTGGCTTCATTCTATCATCATTCATTTTCAGTTTTTTTTCCATCATGTAAAAAAAAAAAAAAAAAAATCCCAAATAGCTCAAGGCCTTTTTTTTATGTGTATCCCGTCAGGAAGAAGTCAAGCCAACCGCAGCAACAATTGTTCATTAAGACGCCGTCAACAAGAAAGCAAATCATATACGAGCGTCAATGCCTTGTTACACTTTTTATTTTCAAGTTTTTCCCAGCAGCGTAACGGCTCACTTGCAGCGATCAACAACCACTGCTGCTCATTTGAGAATTATTTGACTCCGGATTGCGTATTTAGGGAATATTTTCATCACGTACGACATGACAGTGTGCTATATTTTCACCTTCGCGAAGCATGTTGTTTTTATTTTTCGCGGCTTTTCCATTCATTTCAAAGGGGAACGATGGCGTGAGAAAAGCGTGTTTGGAATTGCGAGTGTGGTCAAGGAACAAATTCAAGTTGCACCTCCAGGCACCGCTGAACGCATTGTGTGGAAATATGACATATTTATTTTCTCGAAAACTAACAATCGGGACTTCCTGTAAAACCACCAAATAGATTTTTATTGTCTTCCACCAAATCCCTTTAATACCCTGCAGCTTAGTTGGAACACAATTTACTGTAAAAAAAAAAAAAAAATGACATGAAATGATGAGACGACATGTAAAATATCGAACAGCTCGTGAAAATAGGTGTCGTTTCGTTTCGAATGGTCAAATGTGGTCCAACTTACTCCACAACAACTCTCGCCAGAAACTTTTAAATTTGTCACAATTGACCCAAAATAGTTGTTGAGTGCATTTCCTTTGATTGCAAATCGAACAAAGATTGACAAAAGCGTCTCCATCGATGTGTGCGGAGCAGCAAAACGGCACAATTGTGTTGGACTCCTGTCCGCCGGCGGCATCGGCATCAGCGCACGAGCTTCCCAGGGAACTTTGAATACGTTTTGAGGAATATCTCCAGCGGCGGCGCCGAAAAGGAGAAGGATTCTAGCGGCCCATGATTGACGGGGTCCCAAAAGGGCACCGAATAAAATGATAATCCTGACAAAATAAGATTTCTTATCATGTTCAATCTGCCCGTGCTGTTCGTTTGTGTGGAAGAGTGACACTTTTTATTTTGTTGAGCTATGAGCTAGTTCATTTTTGGAATCCTGAAATGCGTTCCAAAATTTCAATTAGGAGCCATGAATTGAAGAAGTTCCTTTTAAAATTTGTGAGCCGAACTGAAGTCGAACGTGAACTTTTCCCAATGCTGCCGTCCCGAAGCGTCCTTTCGTGATCTGAGGTGGTCTTTTTATAGACGGTCGTTTCCAGAATATAAGTCGCCCGTCTTTTCCTCGGTCCTGCGGCTTATACTCTGGAGGGACCCATTCGTGAACATAAAATGTCATTCCACAAACGGCCACGAGGTGGCACTCTAGTCTTATCCACTGATATCTCCTCCCCGAATGAATACAAAGATGCAAGTGGTGACATTTGCAGCTGAAAACTCTTTGCAAGCAGCAGAGAGAAAATTTGGGAGTGAATGAGAAACTTCTTCGGGACTGGCGACAAGCGGCGGCTGCTTTTATTGCGATCATAAAAGAAAGAAACAAACACAAAAAAAAAAGCAATCAGGCCATCGCGAGTGATGCGACCTTTTTTCTGATTTACACCGAGGTCATCGCTGTGGAAACGGATTAGTGACCTAAATCACAATCTCCCGCTCAGGTATGCGCCCGAGACAATTCTGCTCGTCTGCACATTTTGGATGCTCGTTGCTTGCGGCTGTGAGTGCATTTGCGAACGTATTATTGTTCCACAAAAAATCATAAATAAACGGCTCGTAGAGTGGCGCGGTGGCTTGGAGGTGAACATCCTGAGGTGGAGATTCCGGGCTGGGTTGCTTCCACGTGCTTTGCCAAATTGTCCAAAATGCCTTTGGAGAAACGAACATTCACTTCTCAGGCAACCTTGTGTAGCAAATCCAATCGATTTGGCAAATTGAAATCGATACCCTTGTGGAAAAGTTTGTTCGAAAAGCCGATTGGAATGAAGGGTTTTACATTCATGAACATATTTTGGTAGTTTTGTTTTTTCTTTACTTGTTTTCCACCTTTTCAAGCAATTTGAGCCATGCATTTAAAAAAAAAAATTCTTTTAAAACATCCGGACGTTTGGTGTCAAGCAAAGCAATGGCAGTGTTTGCATTTTAATTTCCGAGTTGTGAGCCATTTGTTGGCTGTGGAGCAAATGTTGGGTAAGGTGCAATGAGGAGCAACATTTCAAATGCATTAATCGCGTCTAATCGGCAAAAACACACACCGCGATCGAGATGATTTGGACGGAAAGGGCGGTCGTTGCGGTCATGGCCTCAGGGTGTTTCGCTTCTTACGTCTTCCGTGCAATTGGACTTGACAGCGGAGGAATTAGTTGGTAACAAATGGAAACAATAGAGATGTCTTTTTGCGTTATGGCCTGCGCATGTATCTCTATTGAGCTGCGGGCAAGAATGTATCTGCTGGGAATGGCTCGCGGTCGTTCACGCAAGTCCATTGCATTGTTTTAATGGTCTTACAGCATTTTCTGGTGACATTAAAAAAAAAAAAAATTTAAAAAAAAGCCCACGGGAGTCCCTCAACAATCAAAGTACAGTTTGGCTACTTGAAAATAATTTGTCCGTGACTTGAAGCCATGGCGGTTGCTTTCGCCTCACATTTGCCTTCCACTCTTGGTCAATTCAGATGATTATTATTTTTATGATTTATTTTATTTGTTATTTTTTTGCCCAACCCTGCGCCAGCACGGCGACGGCCGGATGCCGCCTCCACATCACATCAATTTAAGTGGAGAAAGTTGCAAATTGAGAAATGAGATGTGGCCCATGTTTCGTCTGCGTGTGTCTCGCTTCACATCAGGCGTATTTTTTTTTTCTTACTTAAATGACGACTTAAAAAAACAAATCTTAATTTGGCTTCATCCCGTCAACTGTGAATGTCGCCGGATTGTCTCTAATTGGTGTGTTGACTCAAACCCTTACTCACCAAATGTATTTTTAATTTTCCTATCGACGGATGAATACAATCATGACCTTCTTTTTATTTTGTATGAAATAAACCTGCGTAAAATAAATGTTCCTCTTCACTTTGTGGGTGATCGTAGAGAGAGCACGGAGAGCATCGCACGTGGACGTGCCCTCGTCAATATTGGACGCGATAAGAACGCCAGACTGAATGACAAGCGTCACGTGTCCGAGGCGGCGGGATAATTGTAAGTTCGTGAAATATGGATGCTAATTGCAAACGGTGATCTATATCAGACCATCTGCTCCGCTCGCTTGCACACCCGCGGATGCCGGCGCTTGTCTCGTTGCCGTTTTTCCTCCCTCTTTGTATCCCAGCCTCACACACACACACACACACACACACCGTTACACATCTGCACCAGAGCGAGCCAATGTGCAAGCACCGATCCTTACATTGGAAAGGCTGAAGTAGGGGTGGGTTCAAAAAACAAAAAAAACAAAACGATTGTCAGATGCATTGCGATGTCCCCATCAAAGCTTTCGGTAAATTGTTTAAGTCACGTTGAAGTCACTTGCTAATTGTTTATGCAGACTAATGCTTAGCCCATAAAGATGAATTTTTTTTTTTTTTTTTTTGTAGCGGATGGAGGCCATCTTTTTACGGCAAGCGGCGAGGTGACGAGAAGCAAATTTCTTGTTGAGATTTGATTGAGCTCAATGCAAACAAAAAGGATTCTATTGGACCAAATTAAGATTTTTTTCCATTTTTTTTCATGTAGAAATACATAGTTCTATAATTTCATTCTTTTTTTTTTAAATTTATTTATTTATTTTTTTGCTGCCAATATAATTAAATAAAATGTCAGTCTGAAGTTGAAAGCAAAGCGTTTTAGTTCAGAGTGGCCATGCAGGCTTCTCTTACGGTGGAAGTCAACCCAAAAGAATTTGTCTCAATTATATATTCCATGTTTCTAAACACGGCATCCTGACAAATATTGAGAATTGCACCAAAATCCACCCGTTTTTAGCCATCTTAGGGGGCGGCCATTTTCTCACTTCGGTCGACTGAAAATGACATCCCAGTTGCTCGCGGCTCACCTGTCTTTGAAACCGAACGACATGATTGGTCGTTCGCTGAGCCTCGAGCAACTTTGAGGTCATTTCTAATCGACAGCAAGCGGCAAAAACGGCCGCATTTTACTGCTGAACGCATATTCCATAAACGCAATTTAAATCCAAATGCCGCGTTTCCGCTGGTGGCGCTGCGTCGCTTATATGCCTGCGAAGATTAACTTCCCCTCTCAACACGCTCATCCGAATAACTTGAAATGTTTTGGGGGCTTTTTCCCGCTTTGTCAATGTTTCCATCGCTCATTTAATCGTGCCAGCTGCACACTGTAACATTTTGTATTCAACTCTCGCGGGTAACGGTATGACAAGAAAGGTAGACATTGTCCACGGGCACACATGGAGCTCTTGTCAGGTCAGCACATGAGACGCACGCACACACACTGTAGAGTGCGAGGGACGCAACTTGGAGGTCACTGTCAGCCCTCTGGCAAAAGTTGAGCAGTCACTCAGAATACAATGAGCAAGTATCTTCGAGAGAGAGCGAAAGAGAGAGAGGGCGTGCTTGTGTGTGCGCGCGCACACTGGCGTGTCTGACCTGGTTTATCAACGTGACAGTATTTTCAGTCGACGTTTCTATGACAGGAATTGTTACTTGCAGGTTGCACAAGCAAGTAGAGAAGCCTGAGAACTGCATTGAGTGCAATCGTGTTTCCTCTCAAGGCCACAAATTCCTTTTGGGCACACTCACACCGTATCAGCTCGCTTTTCATTGTCTTTTGGGAAGAATCACATTGAAGTACCCAGAAGAGCCTGCCTCACGGTTGTGCTATCAACAAATCCACCGGCGACCGTTGGAAAATCTCAAATATATTTCTGCCTTTTTAACTCACGATGGACGAAGGAGGGAAAAGTGTGGATTTGATTGCAGCAGCGGCGGGCCGTCAAGTCCTTCTCTGCTGACCTAACAAAATCAAGAAATCATCATCCTATTCTTCTCATTGATGGCATATTCTATCCTAGTGTTGTATTTTTAGTGCACGTTTTGATCCAATCGGAATTTTGCTAGCTCGTGTTGCCGGGCAGATTTCACAATACCAGTTGCACGCGCTTTTCGTCGGAGGCCTTCAGAAACAATCGTGCGGGTTTGATACGGTTGATAGACAGTTGCGATAGCCAATCAGATCACGAGTTGATGACAGGAAAGCCTTCTTGCTGGCCTTACGTTGAAAGTGACGAACGCGTCTTGTGACTGGATACTCCCTCGTGGGGCGGAAATCAACGCACCAGAAAGTCATCACTGGCGCCCGTTCGAATATCTAAAATATCTTCTTCTTTTTTCTAAGGAGGGAAAAGTGTGGATGTAATTGCAGATACATTTTCAAGACGGACCTTTTGATAGAAGCTAGGTCGTCCAGCGCTCGCTCAGTACTGTGCAAGTGTGTGTCACTCTATTATTTGTCCAAGCGTGGTGTCATAAATGACGCTATTATGAGGGGGGTTGATTCAAGTCGCACGAAGTAGGACTTCACTGAAGGCCGAACGGGGGAAATGCTCGCTAGTAATCCGGAGCGTGTGAAGACCTTTTGGCGAGGCAGGTGCTCAAATTGGAAAAGGGGGAACGTGGAACTTTTAGAGATATTTTAGTAACGATATGAAGATCGCGTGTGCACAAAATGCAAATGTGAAGATATTCAATGCAAATTTGTAGCTTCCTACCGAACAACCGAGGAAGCGAATCGTGAGCTCCTTTCCGAGAAATGGTCAGGCAGACGTAAAAAAAGACGTTTTCAAAAACTGTTCATTGCGGGCAGGACGTTGTTGCGTTGTTGAAGACTGTCGCAAGAGTTAATTTGCGACGGCAAACGGAGTTTAGAAGTCGTGTCAAGTCAGCCGTGAGGCCTCGGCACGGGAACAACTCAATCTTAAAAAAAAAAAAAAAAAAACGCGCGCCTCGGCATTGATGTCCTTTTAAGCTTTCTCTTCGAGTTGGCCTTCTCGTTGCTTTGGCTTTGTGGAAATAATCCGAAGAGCACATGAAATCGCAACCAGCTCACAGCCGAACTTTATTTTGTGTTCATTTCTCGATCATTTGGAGTTTGTGTGAGGCCATGATTTTAGCGTGTGTCTCTTCACCACTCCGCTTGTTACCGTTATTACGCCCGCGGGACACTTTGGCTTTACGCTAGCTTATAGCGCAGCAGAACAAAAGGCCAACATGATCTCACTGACTCATAAAAGAAAAGGAGAGATAATAAAGAAGACCTAATGAAGCAGACGGCAGACTCCAAATTTTGGTCAGCTTGAATTTCTTTCCAAGTTCTTCCAAACGATTGCGATGTTGGTGTTGGGCGGGAGGTGCAAAAAAAAACAACAAAAAAACTGGCATGGCTTGAAAGAAAGGCCGAATGGTGGCTGGTGTTGGTCACAGTTGGAATGCCGTCCGTCATTCAGCCCAAATGAGTTGGAGACGGAGAGCACATGACGGCTGTAGGAATGATGGATGCGCCGGCTCAAGTGGGCCGCATCAACGTGTTATTCAGAGAGATTGAAAAAGTCACGCAGCAAAAAAACGAAATAGTCGGGCTTGATGTCTCATTTTGGGCTTTTTCAATGCTTTGACAAATATGAGAGTTTGCAGACGTCTTATTTCGGGGAACCGTTTGCCCGTCTTTCAGCAAAAAAAGCAAAAACCTGTGACCTGTTGTTGCGTTTCAGGGCGAGTTAAATAAAAAAATAAATAAATAAATAAGACAGAGAGGTAGGGAGCCATTTGAGCCAAAACCACAAACAAACTCGTCTCATCTGTTGGCTCTTTTCAATTGGCTGCTGCTTGATGACATCACTCGTGTGCGACACACTAGAAGAGGACTGCTCAATTTTTTTTTTTCTTTTTCCGGCTGCCGGCTGTGTCGCGATATCCAAATAAAATACTTTCAAATCAACCGCCAAGGCTCGTGCGTGAAATGAATCATCAAAGATGAAAACAAAGAACATTTTTGCTGCAATTGTTGTTACGATCCGTGTTTTGTTTACCTGCTTTCAGCAAGGGGGCGTTTCCCCCCGGCGCGCGCCGTACCAGCTGGGAGAAACGCGCGGACGAGCCCGCAGCTGATTCCGATCACGCCACTAATTACGGGACTACTTAAGCCGCCGCCGGGAAGCAACCGGCGTCGGATTATTATATATCCTGCGACACTCATGCTCATGGTTCACGTTTTGATTCTGCCCTTCTTGCTCCGTGTGTTGTTTGTTCGTTTGATCCTCAGCCTCAGCTATTCGCCGGCTCGCTTTCTGTTTGCATTTTCGCTCATTGGACTTTGCTTTCCCTTTCGCGGTAAGCCATTCTCGTTTGTGTATTTTCCTTGCCTTGCAAGCGCTCTAAGTTTAGTGTTCGTTTTACTTTCCTGGTGCGGCTGCGCCCACCAGCGCTTTTCGTTGTCTGTTTTCGTCTCGGGTGTAAGTTACGAGATCTGCCTCTATTTAGCTACCCTGCGGATTCATGCAGTAGGTTCTGTGTGGATTAATTGCTTGCTGCCGGACACAATAAACATCTTGTCAAAACCTCCTTTCCTGGTCAGCGTTTTTAGAGTCCACCAAACGCTGTCGGCTGCGGCCGAACAGCAACCTTGTCAGAATAATCCGACCATGGACTCTGCTGACCGCGATCGGATCGTGACAGCTGTGGCCAATCAAGGACGCTTAGTCGGCCAACAGGGCAATGAGCTCGCGGCCCTGCGCGAAGCCATCGAGCGCATGGCGCTACACCTAGAGACTTACGATGCTCGTTTAGGTCCCTCGTTCGCCTCCGGGTCAGTCCCGGGCGCCGCGGCGTCCGGCGCGCCCCCACCGGGACTGCCGATTAGAGAACCCAGCCTGCCCCACCCCAGCCGCTATGGTGGCGAGCCCGGCCTTTGCGCCGTGTTTGTCCACCACTGCCGGTTGATTTTTGACCAGCAACCCCTCACGTACGCCCACGATAGCTCTAAGATTGCATTCCTGATGAGCCTCCTGACTGGCCAAGCGAGTGCGTGGGCCATGGCCGTGAGTGTCGCTCGTCCGGAGATTCGGTCGTCACTTCCCGCCTTCCTGGAGGAGTTCCAGCGGGTTTTCCACCACCCGATCAAGGGAAAGGAGGCGGGTGCCGAACTATTGGACTACACCCAGGGGCCCCGATCGGTCGCGGAGTACTCCATTGGCTTCCGCATTAAGGCTGCGGAGAGCGGCTTCGACGACTGCGCCCTGCGGACGATCTTCCGGCGGGGATTGACCTCCGTACTCAAAGACGAGCTGGCCGTGCGAGAGGACTCATCGTCGCTGGAGGAGCTCATCTCCCTGGCGATCCGGCTGGACAACCGCCTCCGAGAGCGCCGCCGCGAGAGGGTGGCCGAACAGCGCTGGCCCGACCCAGCAGCCTTCCGGGTTCCTGAGCCAGCCGCCGCCGAGGAGCCGATGCAGCTGGGCGCGGGACGCCTGGTCCCACTCGAGCGGGAGCGTCGCCGGAGGACGGGGGCGTGCTTCTACTGCGGTCTCCAGGGTCATCGCGTGGCTTCATGCCCCAAGAGAGCTACTCGCCGTGACTCGTCATCCGACAGCGTCGCCCACTGTGAGTGCGCGGCCGACCTTCCCCCGGTAACCCGTCCCGGACAGGAGCCGCCCGGCGTCGGGGCTCCAGGACGGGGGGACGGTAACTCCCGGGTCGCGTTGAGAATGGAGATCGAGGGGGAGATCTCGGGCGCGAACTCAACCGTCCGCGTGCGCGCGCTGATCGACTCGGGAACAGACGACTGTTTTATCGATGCCGGCCTGGTGGCCGAGCTCGGATGCGCAGTGACTGAACTGGAGCGGGCCGAGCCCTTGTACGACCTCAACGGTCGCGTCCTGGCGGCCATCCGCCGACTGACTGAGCCGTTGTCGCTTAAGATCTCGGGTAACCACGTCGAACAGCGGTCGTTTTTGGTCATGCCCTCTAGATCCGCTCCGCTCGTCCTTGGCCTTCCCTGGCTGAGGGCGCACAATCCAGTGATAGATTGGGAACGATTGTCGATCTTGAATTGGGGAACCTTCTGCTATGCCCGCTGCTTGGGGTCCGCCGAAGAGGGGTTAAGGGTTAGGCCCGACCCCATTAAGAAACCGAACCTCGAAGACGTCCCCGAGATCTACCACAACCTCAGCGCGGTTTTTTGCAAGGAGCGCGCCAAGTGCTTGCCGCCTCACCGCCCCTACGATTGCGCGATCGACTTGATCCCAAACGCGGTCCTTCCGTCGGCCCGCCTTTACAAGGTCTCCCAGCCCGAGCAGGCAGCAATGAAGGAGTATATTACTGAGTGCTTGGCTGCGGGTTTAATTAGGCCTTCCAAGTCACCGGTGGGCGCCGGCTTATTCTTTGTAGAAAAGAAAGACAAGACGCTCCGGCCCTGCGTCGACTACAAGGGCTTAAATGAAATAACGATCAAGAACCGCTATCCGCTTCCTCTGTTAGACTCCGCCTTCGCCCCCCTGCAATCCGCGACCATCTTCACAAAATTAGACCTCCGCAGTGCTTATCATCTGGTCCGCATTCGGGAAGGGGATGAATGGAAGACGGCTTTCAAGTCCCCGTTAGGCCACTTCGAATACTTGGTCATGCCTTTCGGTCTGTCAAACGCACCCGCGGTTTTTCAAGCGCTGATAAACGATGTCCTAAGAGATTTGCTTAATGTTATCTGCTTTGTTTACCTTGACGATATTCTTATTTTCTCTCGCTCCGCTCACGAGCACCAGCAGCATGTCCGAACCGTCCTACAACGCCTGCTCGAGAACCGCCTTTACGTAAAGGCCGAAAAGTGCGACTTTCACCAGCCCTCGGTCCAATTTCTCGGGTTCATTGTAGAGGGCGGACAGCTCCGTGCTGATCCCGCCAAGACGAGCGCGGTAGTGGATTGGCCGACGCCAACGACGCGTAAACAGCTCCAGCGTTTTCTCGGCTTTGCAAACTTTTACCGGCGCTTTATCAGGGACTATAGCCGTCAGGCTCTGCCACTAACCCGCCTGACCTCCACCAAGATCCGTTTCGCGTGGGATAGTCAGGCCGAGGCCGCGTCCGCAAACCTTAAGAGGGCGTTTACCAATCCGCCGGTTCTGCACCACCCTAACCCTGAGCTCTCCTTTATTGTAGAGGTGGACGCATCCGACTCAGGGGTGGGGGCCGTCTTATCCCAGCGCTCCCCGGTCGACCAGAAGCTCCATCCCTGCGCCTTCTTCTCCCGCCGCCTCTCTCCGGCGGAAGCCAACTATGACGTGGGAAACCGGGAGTTGCTGGCCGTGGTCCTGGCACTTCAGGAGTGGCGCCACTGGTTGGAGGGTACCCCGGAGCCCTTTATGGTCTACACGGACCACAAGAACCTGTCCTTCATCAGCTCCATGAAAAGACTCAACCCCCGGCAAGCACGTTGGTCACTCCTGCTGAGTAGATTCAACTACACACTCACCTTCCGCCCCGGCTCTCGGAACACCAAGCCCGACGCCCTGTCCCGTATCCACGACTCCGGGGAAGAAGAGGAGAAGGGGGGCCCGCCCAGCGTGGTCCCGGCTCATCGGCTGGTGGGGGCCCTTCAATGGAAATTCGAGCAGCAGATTCGAGAGGCGCAGGAGGAGACCGGCGCCCCGGCCGGATGCCCCGCGGGTCGCCTCTACGTTCCAGCGCAGCTCCGAGGAGAAGTGATCACCTGGGGTCACGCGTCCAAGCTGGCCTGTCACCCGGGCATTCGCCGCACCCTGGGCCTAATCGGGCAACGCTTCTGGTGGCCTTCACTGAAGGCCGACGTCACAGACTATATTCGAGCATGCCCCTCCTGCGCCGCCAACAAGTCCTCCCACCAACCACCAGCGGGACTACTGCACCCCTTGCCCATCCCTGCCCGCCCCTGGTCCAACCTTGCACTGGACTTCGTCACAGGTCTTCCCGCATCCAGAGGGAAGACAGTCATCCTGACGGTGGTGGACCGATTCTCCAAGGCAGCCCACTTCGTCGCCCTGCCCAAGCTTCCCTCCGCCCTGCAGACGGCCAACCTTCTCGTCCAGCACGTGGTGAGATTGCACGGGGTTCCGGACGATCTGGTGTCTGACCGCGGCCCACAATTTGTCTCCAGGGTCTGGAAGCTGTTTTGCCGTTCACTGGGGGCCACGCCAAGCCTGTCGTCGGGCTATCACCCACAGTCCAACGGTCAATCCGAGAGGGCTAACCAGGACCTTGAGGCAGCCCTCCGATGCGTTTGCCACAGCCAGCCCTCGACCTGGGTCGATCACCTGCCCTGGGTAGAGTACTCCCACAACACCCTGGTCTCGTCAGCCACCGGGCGGTCGCCCTTCATGACCGCTTACGGGTACCAGCCACCGCTGTTCCCCACCCAGGCCGGCAAGGAAGAAATCCCCTCGGTCCAGCGCCACCTTAAGCGGGCCCACAGGCTATGGAAGGAGACCAGGGCGGCCCTCTCCCGGACAGCTGAACGAAATCGGCGCATCGCGGACCGCCGCCGGCGACCGGCTCCCGACTACCAACCCGGGGACCAGGTGTGGTTGTCCACCCGGGACCTCAACTTGGCGGCATCTTCCCGGAAGCTGGGCCCAAGGTACGTGGGCCCGTTCGAAGTAGAAGCCATCATTAACCCCGTCTCCGTCCGACTAAGGCTGCCCCCCACCATGAGGATTCACCCGGTTTTCCACGTCTCACTGATCAAGCCGGCACCTACCTGCGACATGGTTCCGCCCTCCGCCCCCCCACCTCCTCCAGAGATCATCGACGGGGCACCAGCATACAAGGTTCGGGAGATCCTAGACTCCAGGCGCAGGGGAAGGGGCTTCCAATACCTGGTCGACTGGGAGGGATATGGCCCGGAGGATCGTCAGTGGGTTCCCCGCTCCTGGGTCCTGTGTCCCGACCTCATCCACGACTATCACCGCGCTCACCCTTCAAAACCAGGTGGTCCGCCAAGGGGCGTCCGTTAAGGGGGGGGTACTGTTACGATCCGTGTTTTGTTTACCTGCTTTCAGCAAGGGGGCGTTTCCCCCCGGCGCGCGCCGTACCAGCTGGGAGAAACGCGCGGACGAGCCCGCAGCTGATTCCGATCACGCCACTAATTACGGGACTACTTAAGCCGCCGCCGGGAAGCAACCGGCGTCGGATTATTATATATCCTGCGACACTCATGCTCATGGTTCACGTTTTGATTCTGCCCTTCTTGCTCCGTGTGTTGTTTGTTCGTTTGATCCTCAGCCTCAGCTATTCGCCGGCTCGCTTTCTGTTTGCATTTTCGCTCATTGGACTTTGCTTTCCCTTTCGCGGTAAGCCATTCTCGTTTGTGTATTTTCCTTGCCTTGCAAGCGCTCTAAGTTTAGTGTTCGTTTTACTTTCCTGGTGCGGCTGCGCCCACCAGCGCTTTTCGTTGTCTGTTTTCGTCTCGGGTGTAAGTTACGAGATCTGCCTCTATTTAGCTACCCTGCGGATTCATGCAGTAGGTTCTGTGTGGATTAATTGCTTGCTGCCGGACACAATAAACATCTTGTCAAAACCTCCTTTCCTGGTCAGCGTTTTTAGAGTCCACCAAACGCTGTCGGCTGCGGCCGAACAGCAACCTTGTCAATTGTAGTTAGTTTGATGAACACAAAATCGAATTTCACAAAAAATATTTCTAGTAAGGAGCATGTTTTTCATATTTTAGCTCGTGTTAATTCGTTGGTTTTTGTTCACAAAACGGTTGGCGATGATCTTTAAGTGTTTTGGGATCATAGTTTGGTGTCTTTTTGGATTTTTACCTTTCGACTAAAGAAAATGGTCTTCGTTGCTTCACCGTGCATTTATGAGGTGGAGGAAACCAACTGAGTCACACAGCTCTGCTCTGCGTTGACAGCTCACACAACGAAAGAGCGGAGATTAAAAGTAGAGACAAAAGGCTGGAGAAACGGACAAAAAAAACAAAAAAGAAAAACGGAGAAAGCTCAGCATGCCAGCAAACAGATGTTGCGTGTGCGTGTTCGTGTGTGTGCGTGTTCGTGCGTGTGTGTGTTCGTGCGTGTGTGTGTGTGTCAGCCAGGACGAAGCCAAGCAGGGATGAATAATGGGCAAGCTGTGAAGGTGTTCTAAAAACAAATTCTTTCACACTCTCAGATCATTCTCAGTGGCGGCCTCCATTACTGAAAGTTGCGTTTTCAAATACCAAGAAAAATAATCAGAATCAATTCAATCCTCTCGTATCAAACGTATCAAATATACGCTTCAGGAGCGTCAGACATTTTTTCTTTTTTTTTTCTTTTGTCATTGCCTTTGGTTCTCCATCTTCCGCGTTGACTCTCCAGCGCCAAACGAAAAAACGAAGCATCAAGTCACCCAATTAACATGACGAGTTGGATGTTAAAAATGACGGAGAAGAAATCACGATCGTAATCTTCACATTGATGTCACATTATATCCGAGCGTTGTATTTTTAGGTGAGAGTTTTTATCCAATCAGAATCCAGCTAGCTCGTGTTGCCGGGCAAATTTCACGTTACCAGTAGGCCTTCCGATGTAATTGTGCAAGCATCTGTTTGGTTTTCAGATTTGAAATCAGATTGCAAGTTGATTACAGCGAGGCCTTCTCGCTGGCCTTGCGCTGAAGGTGATGTGATTGGATACTCACTCGTGAGGGGGCGGCGCGATGTGTAATCAACACCCCCGAACGTCGTAAATGCTCACCATTCGAAAATCTAAAATGTAGTCTTGCTTTTTTAAACCACATTGGCCGAAGGAGGGAAAAGTGTGGATTTAATTGCAGATACACTTTCACGGCCATTTTCAAGACGGACTTTTGTTTCTGTATATTATTTCTCCAGCCGCGGTGTCATAAATGATGTCATTGTGAGGGGGATTGATTCCAGTCGGACTAAGAACGACTTCAATGACGGCCGGCCACTCCTTCACCGCTAAAAGAAGAAAATTTGCTTTGAGTTTTCCTTCCCGACACCACAATTGCCTCTTTACGGAATCAACCTGTTCAAGAATTCCAGCCAGATTGATGCTTGAGTGACGGCGATTCTACTCGTAGCGTTGTGGGAGTTGAACCGAAGGATCGGCGCTGGCTTTGTTTGTTCCCATTCCATATATTAGACGAGGATTGCTCTGTAGGTGTGAGTGTTTGTGTCATATTTCACCGGAAGATGGCTTCTCTCATATTCGTGGAGTCTCTCCAGAGTTGGCTTTCTTGTGAAGAAGCCCTGTAACCTCTGCTCTCCTCCACTCTCCGTGGATTTGCTCTTCCCTGCCCGTTGTCCTGCCCTCTTCCTTTATCTCTCATCTCATTATGGTTTCCTGGCTCCTGTTCGCTCTGCTGTCTCTTCTTCATCTGCAACCCCCCTCCAGGCACGGCGTGTTGACGACTTGCTCCAACACAGAAAAAGTGGGATGTACGTGTTTTTTTTTTGGGGTGTGTGAAAAGCATAAAATGGTATTTTTCCAATCCGGTCCTCTGCTTCCGTTCTGTTTAGAGCTCAGCGTATTTCTTGTTGTGTATGGCTGAGGCCGATCGCCCCACATGAATGCCGCGTTACGGTATTCCCTTGAGTGGCTTGCAGCTTCCTCGTCATTTGACAGTTAATATTTCATCCGTTCACGATCTCAGACGCTTTTCCTCACGAGGGTCGCGGGCGTGCTGGAGTCCTTCCCCGCCCTCTTCGGGCCGTGGGCGGGGCACACCCTGAATTTGCACACAGGCACGGGGAGAACATAGAAACTCCATACGGGGAGAACGGATTCGAACACATGACGTCCGCACTGTGAGGCGGATGTGCTAACCAATCGTCCACCGTGCTGCCCAATATTGGATTGCAAAGTTCTTATCGTACATTGAGCAAATGTGTATTGCTTTGCTTATGCGGGGTCCGCTTATTATTATTTAAAACCATTTGAAAACAGTCATGATGCATCACCACCACAGCACCACTTTTCAGTTGGCCCAATTTGAACTGTATTTTAGTGTACTTGAAGTCAATCTAAAAATGATCGTGAGTGTTGCTGTAAATAATTTTCAATGGCAAAAGGGTGTAAAATGTTTCAGATCTGACCAGCCGCAGATGGTTTGGAGGGGTATTACTTCCAACGTTGTAAGCTTGGGTTGCGGTCGGTTTATTGCGGTGTCTACCGCCGTCACTTTCCCGGCCCGATCTCTTGGCGGGACAGTCGGTCACGATGGCGTGTCGTGATCGTTACCAGATGTTGTCAGATGCTGGACGATGGATCCAATCACAAATTTGACTCACCGTTTGAATTGTTTTTCAGATCAGCAAAAAGATCAAATAAATAAGATAAATAGGACGTGGTGATGTTTATTTTATAAAACACTTTTGCCAATTAAATGAAATGAAAAAAAAAGTACTGTTAACTCAAGATGTCAAATGTGGGCGTTTCGATTGTAAGAAGACAACTTTACGTTTTTATTTTATGCATAAACCGTGAATGAAAAACACCCCAACCAGCAATCTAGGACACATTCTCTTCTTTTAAACATGGCGAGTGAATTACAAAGCAGCAAATGTCCACATTGTTGAAAAAGAATAAAAGAAAGAAAGCAAAGCAACAGCTGTTGGACGACTTCATGTTGCTCGAGTTGCCAGCCGGGCACTCGTTGCTGGCGGTTAGCGGCTAGCGGCTCGCGGTTAGCGGCTAGCGCCAATGCCGGAGACTTGTGTCGCATCTTACAACGGCTGTGTCATGAACTTGGGTGGCCATATTTACATTTTCAGAAAAGACGAAAGTCTCGAAATAATGAAATGATAGTCAAAGATACCGTCCATTTGAGAGGCACTGTGAGTCGACAGCGCTTTAGCCGCCGCACTTTTTGAGGATATTATCAGACTTGCTCTTTCAGCCTCGGCTGAGGAGTAGCTTCAAACATGTCCGGTGCATCATTTGGAATTTCTCAAAAGCGCAGGACTCTGCTCTCACTTTTAAAGCAATTCACACCATCCTCGTCATTTCTTGTAGTGATTGTGAACTCATGTGTCCCATTTTCATTTTCATTCGGTCCTTTTTTTTTTTTTTTTTTAGGTTTCCCCATGCCCTCTCCCTCCCGTCCATCATCTGTCTTTGACCAAACACACCCGCATGACAAACCAAGTTTAAGTGACGCGGCTGAACCAGAAGAAGAAGGGGCGGAGCCAGTGGATTATACTGCGCGATTGTACTTGCCTGTCAAACATGGTAAAGAACGAGAACGTTTTATTGATCTTGCTTGGTTCACGCAAAATGGTGTCATGTTAGCGAGCTGGTCAGCAAAGATCCTCGTGGCTGCAGTGTACATTTGCGACAGCTCATATCTCGGACTTGTTCAAATGCTGCGGCGTGGACTGTGTTTTGAGCGATGTGATTCGACACATCTTATATTGTTATTGTGAATAGAAATAGAGAGAGAGAGAGCGATTGTGGTCCTGTTTTAGACAGCAAAAAAAGATTTGTAGTGCTTCCACCCCTGGCTATAATTTGTCTATCTCCAAATTACTGAGTCACTGCTTTTTTTTTTTTTTTTTTAAACAAACCAATTCTCCCTTCACGCTCTCTGCTGTCATTGTTCCTTCCTTCATGCTTGTTGACGAGAGCCGGCGTGTCTCCTCACCCCCCCCCCCTGTCAACTGTCAACTGTCAATAACTTTTTCAACAGAGTTGCCGACTAACCTTGTTTTTTTTCGTAACCTTTAGAATGT
This sequence comes from Idiotropiscis lumnitzeri, assembly GCF_059441095.1. Taxonomy (NCBI): domain Eukaryota; kingdom Metazoa; phylum Chordata; class Actinopteri; order Syngnathiformes; family Syngnathidae; genus Idiotropiscis; species Idiotropiscis lumnitzeri. The sequence goes on along the minus strand of NC_142398.1, from coordinate 22,705,430 downwards.
CATACTCTTCAAATAGATATATACAAATTGACGACATGCAAACATTTTGCATCAAAGTGTCAAATATGGTCTGGAAGTTCGCTTTTGGTTGCCGTCACGTTTTGTTGGTGAGCCAATGAGCTCGCATCCGTCTTTGCATATTTAGATGAGAAACAGACCATGAATGGTTGGAAGAGAAGAACGAAGACAACCGCAATTGGAAAGGGGGAAAAAATAAAGTGGGAGCACATTTGGGCTGAAGCAGAGTGAGAAAATAAAAGTGCTGCTGACAGCTGCAAGGAATGATGGAAACAGACAGAACCACGTCTGCGCGTGTTTACGTTGCCATCTAAACAGAATCAGAAACAGCTCTGAAGTCGCTCGAAATTACTGGACGCTTGTGTGTGCGCGTGTGTTTTGTGTCTTTGCAAATGTGTGTGGTCTTCTTTTCCACAAAGTTATCCCAGCTTCACTTCAGTCTCCACTTCTAAAGCCAAACATGGAAAATATCGCTTTCACCACTTGCACTTTTCACATTCTTTTTTTTTCATTGATTACAAATATTCCTCTTTGCTTTCCTCCGGATCTTAGTTACATTCCATGTTTTGACATGTTTTCTATTTTTAAAGAGCCCCCTTGAAAAAGGATTCAGTTAAATAGAGAAATTACTTTTTTGCCAACACGAGCTGGGTCGGAACTACAAATTAAAAATTGCTTGAGAAAAATTGGAAGAATTGCCAAACAGTGTCGCTAAATTGGCAGATAATTGGTACACTTTGTCAATTAATGATTAAATACCGTATTTTCCGGACAATAAGGCGCTACTTTTTTCCACGATTTTGAACCATGTGGCTAATACAAGGGTGCTGAGGATTTTTCTTTCACCAGTAGGGGGCGCGCTATAGTTCAGAAAATACACTAAATAAATCTTTTTTTTTTGTCTCTTGGGTCTGTTCTGTTGTAATGAGCAAATTTGTTGCCGTGTTAAAAGGCACTTTTTGAACAATCTGTTGATATACAAAATCATGATGAAAACATGGAAAAACTGCGGCTTATAGTCTGGTGCAGCTTGTATAGCTTCTTTTTTCCCCCCCAAAAGTGTTAGCTTCTTAACAGGTGCGCCTATCTTGATAAAATGCTAAAAAAAATGCAAGTGTCTTTATTTTTAAGGCAACCCAACCACTTTGTTGTTTGTTTTCTGAGGTTGAAAAGATGCCCCCCCCCCCCCCAAAAAAAAGGAAAAAAATCTCCATCGCCCTTTGGAAGCCTCAGCGACGCCAAGGCCATGTGCTCGGTGCAGAATAAGCAAGAGAAAAAGGAGCGTTTTCTTTGCAAATGGTCGGATGACGCCAAAGCTTATTGACGTTGTCTCGGCTAAAAGTAAAAGGGAGGTCAAGGCAAGGCAGCGAGAGACAACAAAGAACACTTAGTGCTTTTTAATACAAGACCAGGTAGACAATTCTGCTCAACACCAGAACTAATCAATGAGCAATTGAACGAAAGCGAAGATGGAGCATTTCAGTGTGAGAGGGGGGGGGCGTTTCTTTTCAACGCCACTCCTAATCAATGAGGGTGGTGGGATTGAAAGATTCAGAGACAAAGAGATGCTCCTTCCAGACATGAAGAGGAATCCATTTATTTAGTACGTATTGACGGGACGATACAGCGTCCGTTCAAACTCAGAGCAAAGTTGCTCGGAAGAAATTGAAAGAAGGGTCTGCCGTTGTTCAAACGGATGCAGACGTCTCACGACGTGAATGCCGCCCCATTTTTGTGCCGGCGCAGGCAATCGTAACGTGTCGTAGCCGATTTTGAGTTATCTTGTGGTATCGCAACACGCGTAGTGGGACGTACGCAACGATTGGTCGCTTCACGACCGCCATCTCGTAAGTCTGACGTCAGAAATTTGGGATGTTTTGCCGCACGGTGCGACATGTCCGATGTCGTCTTTCGAATGGTTCTTCGGCATCGACCGATTGGAAGACAGTGCCCTCTTGTGGCGAGAGACCGGATGTGCAATGAAGAGTCGCAGGCGCGAGATCCACCAATGAGAGCGCGAATGGATTTATCCCGTCAGCGTATTCGCTGCGATGACCCAATCGCTTCGCTCGTTGCATCTCGCCGGTCTCGTTCACGTTAATGAACGAACCGAACTAAAATGAAAGAGAACTTAAACTGAAATGAACGTCGTGTTGCATGCTAACCACTTGGCCAGGGGGAGAGAAACCAATGCTGGGAGGTGGCGGCGTTCGGTGGAGGCTCTTGTTCCAGATGGGGCACCAAAAGCTGACTTGGCAGGAGAAAATAAAAAAAAAACCAAAAAAAGAACAAGGGTGAGAGAGTGAGACGCGGAGTGGTGGGAAGGGAGGGTGTAGGCGAGGTCAGTGCGCGGGTGCTTCAATAAGCAGCGAAAAATGTGGAACACTGATTAGAGGCCTCTGGAAGGGATGCAGCTGCCCACACGAAAGGAGCGCATGGAGGAACGGGCTGCAAAGTCATAGAGGAGGTCGCATATGTCAAAAGTGTCAGAGAGGGGATGGCAAAATCGTCGTAGGAAGACGGCGGAAGGAAAGATCAAAGTCAAAGTTAGTGACACCGACCACGAGAGGAAAGCCGTTGTTTTCCGATCAAATTGACGGGGATTCTAGAAGCTCCATAGTTCATCCAACTAAGACGACAATGAATTAAGATATTTAACGGCGTGAATTTGAAAAAAAAAAAAAAAAAAAGTGTCTTCTCAAGGAATTGTGTTCCTTCAAATTCAGTTGTGCGTATCTTTTGATGTCATGAACGTGAGCGCTTTTACCGTCCCGTGCGGTTCTCGGGCTGCTTGAGGGTCAACTCTTGTAAAATACGGCCGCTTTACGACGGAAAGCAAAAGTGTGTGGCAAAAGACGTGAGTTCACTTCCCGTGGAAGAAGTCGACGTAAATCCCAAGTGTATCGCACACGAAACAAGTCCTGCGACGTGTTTTTTCCGTGGAGGAATTGTGTCGCCGAGCAACACTTCAACTTATTCTTTTCTTGACTTGGACTCTGCTGGGATGCACCGGCCACAAAGTCATGACTCACACCGTCAAGCAGACTTTGATTTATTTACTTTACTACATGCGACACGGCTCCTGTTGGCTTGGCAGGCAGGCAGACCCTTTTTTTTTTTTTTTTTTTTAACTCTGACTCGCTGCGTGTCAGCCGAGCAATTCATCCTCCGACTTGTCAATATCATGAAGCAGATTTTTATTTTTTTTTTTAGACATCATAGTGACCAGCAGCGTTTCTCAACGGAGCCGTTGGTTGCTATGGAAACCGGGCGCAACGTAGGTTAAGGAAAGCCGTCAAATTAACGGACACGCTGCATTTAAAGGAGTAATGACTCGTAACTCCTTTTATATTGTTTTACTCGTTCACTGCCAAATGTACTTTTTGGCTTTTATATCCGTCAATGGCAGTGACTGAGTTAATATGAATTCATTAATAAATTCATTTCAAGTTGATAAGAAGTGAATTGCTTTTTTAGTTGACACGGCACACAGTTACAGCATCCAACTTTGAACTTTTTGTTAGACTTTTCAAACTATTTTCTAAGATCTAAAAAAGCTTTAACATGTTGTAAAACGCTAAAGTTGTTGAATAAATACGTGCTTAACTGCATTTAAACAAGTTTTGGAAATGTTGACAGCATTTGCCCTTTTTTCAACCAACGAATATGGGCTTGAAATATCGGTTATCGGCCTCCGTGAAGACTAAAAATCGGTATCGGCATCGACCCTGAAAACAAAGCATCTCGGTGCATATGGACAGTTTGGAGTGTTGAGTTTTCGGAAAGCCAGGAGGAACCCGCGGAATCGCGGGAAGAACAAGCAAACCAAGGCCCGACTTCAGAACCGTGACGGCTCGGCCACCGCGTCGCCGGGTCGTCAGCATTCCTGAGAGATGGCAAACTATCGTAAACAGTCAAGATGATTTCGTTTACCTCCAAAGTCTGTCCTCGATTCAAACAAATTGCTCATCTCTCATGCTTTTTTTTTTTTTGCCGATGATTAACGCTCATCGATCCAAAAGTGGTGCACTCCACCTACACGAAGAGTAAAGACAGCCTGGAGCTGCGGGAAGAAGCCACGCTTGCTTCGGTCTCGAAGGTGGAATGAGTTTTCACGCTTGGCAGCACACAAGTCTTAACTCTTAAACTGACCTCTTCCACTCTGTACAAGTGTTGCCTTTTTTTTCCCGCCCGCTCGTCTTCTCCTCCTTCTTTTACTCCTCTTGCTCTCATTTCAGTTTCTGTACATTTCGTTGACCGTTGCTGTTGCCCTCGGCAACTTTTAATTGATTTCTTGTGACACTCGCTGTTCTTTTTGTATGCTTTTTTTTTTTTCTTGTTTGAGTATCCGCGGCTGCGCTGAACCATGAACTACTTGCAAAAAGCTACTTACCGCATTTTATTTTTTTTTTTTAAACCTTTTGTGTCTTCACATGTTGTCATTTTTTATCCAATATAATTATGCCAGTTATTGTTTTCAATAAAAAAATAAAAATTGCAACTTCAAGTCTCTTCAAGTTCCGTTTCAGCCGCCGCTCTCCGGCATCCGCTCGCCTATTCAAGAGAAATTTCATTCTCGACTTTATTTGATATTCTTTATTTCTTGTCTCACTCGCTGACTCTGATTCTGTAGCAAGCATTCCGATTTGGTACATTGAGATAAAATGCGTCACGATTCACATCAAACCACCCAAAAAAAACAAAAACGACGGCAAACGTGCGATTAAGAAGATTGCATGGTTTGACTGCTTGACATGTTTCCGCTGGATCAAATGAGGCCGGCGGAATGCGTGGCGCATGTCGGCGTTTCGCAGTCGTACTGCACGTGTGTTGATGTCTTGTATTTGTTCCGGATCATTTAGCTCACACTGCTGACTAATTGAAACTGCTTCAGGTGTTTCTGGTTTTCAACTCCTAAAATGAGCCCAAGATCACCCACGACGATGAGCGGGATAAGAAGTTGGGCCGGACCATTCATGGAAATTGGAATTGTCATTCTTTAAAATGCTTTCATCGAAGGAAAGCGATTAACGTGCAGAACGGCACGATGGCCAAGCCAACGATGTGAAGGTTTCCTTCATGGAGTGCTTCTCAATTATTTTCTGTCCAGCAAGAAGAAAACAATCAATTGATTGTGCCGTACCCGAGCGTCCTTCAAAGGAACAAAAACTCGATTAGTCACTGTGAATTCGGTCTAAAAGTGCAAACACGAATTGGACATTTCGGAGCGCTCGCCGTCATCCTGTGACATCGCACGTCCCGCACACTCGACTCTTCATTTCAGACTTGTTTACCGATCCACTCAATGGTGCTATAAAAATGCCTTCTGTCGGGTTTTATGTTCTGAGAAGGGGGCGGGGCATTTACAGCGCCATGGCTGACAATGCAGTCAGCCTGCGAGCCTCCAATGCGACTTTGGTCCGTAAAATGTAGAAAACGAACTTTGGCCGACGCTGCCATCAGCGTTCCTCTCACCGGCATGTTTGACGCTTACTTTTTTTCTCTTTCTATTGTGAGAATGTGACTGATTTGGAATTAGCTTCAATTCTGTTGGTGCTGTGCCATGTTTTTTGCTTCTTTGGACAATTACCAGGAAGCACTTGAAATGCTGCAAAAAAAGTGGAAGAGTAAAACGAGAGCCTCCGGCATTTTATGAGCAACATAAAAAACAAATGAATAATTCTGTTTGCTTTACTTTGGGATTTGTAAGCGAAATATTATACGCTTGCGTTTTAAACCGATATTCTAAAATTGTGCAGTTGCATTGAGATGGGCTAGTGAGTATTGCAGTCATTGGAATCGAGATTTCGTTTCAGAATTTTGTCGTTCCATTTTTCCGCACACACACACTGGAGAAATTATTATTTAGCTCAACAGGTGGCACATTTGAAAGTGTGTCTTCAGAGATTTCTGCTTCAACCGCTTGAAATGGCGTAAAAAGGGCCTTTCCAATAATCACAAACAACGATTGATCGTATTCTACAATTTTGCCGTTGGAATCGTCTCTTGCATGTTCAAAGACTCATCAAGAATGCGCGTGTGTGTGCGTGAGTGCATGAAGGGCAGCCGTGTGCATTGGTTTCCACGTGCCATCTATTTTTCTTTGCAAATAAATAACAACAGTGGTGAAAAATGGACACGTGATGCTCTTAATGGAAATCATAAACCGACATCGCCGTTCATTTTCTCAAAGCAAACAAATCTGTGCAGAAAACCAGCAGGTCATATTTGAGCTCCTATTTTGCTACCGAGGAAAATAAAAGCCCAAGTTTTGCATTCTGCGCCTTTCAAAAGATGCACAAAATGAGCACGAGTTCGATTTTGGTTCATTCTTGTTTGTCACAATTCGACATGAGTGAACAACAACACTTAATTTGTATTGATTTCATTTTGTAAGCCTTCCCCAATGCATCATTTTTTTGAAGCATTTTCATCCATTTTGCAGCAAGGGCAGATTGCAATGAAATGACCATTTCTGATGAAATTTGACACAAAGCGCTGTAAGTTTGAGTTTTTTTTTTTTTTTTTTTTCCAGAGCAACCATCCAATCACCACGGCTCTTCTCTGCCTCCTGTGGCCCCCCCATTTCGTCAGCAGCCGTCAGTAACAGCTCTCAACCAGTCACTGGGCTCGGCGCATCACCCCGGTCAATCGCTGAATTCTACTCGCCAGCTAACTCCTCCCACTGGAAACCCGGCCACTGCGGCCGGCCAATCACCTGGCGAGCTGCAGACCACGCCCCCAGAAAGCGTCCCGCTGCAAGACAGCTGGGTGCTGGGTAGCAATGTGCCTCTGGAAACAAGGTAAATTCAACACCAAATTATTTCGTTGATTTATTCCTAGTTTCATTCTCTGAGCTGTTTCATCTCACGACCGTTGCGGGCATGCCGGAGCCCGGTTGTAAAAAAAAACAACTGATTTTATGTAGAAAACACAAAGCCGTGGTACTAAATTGGCCACAATTTAGAATTTTTAAAAACTGCAAGAGATAACTTTAAGGAGAAATTACTGCAATTGATTTCATATTTATTTAGTTTATATCAGTGTTGCAGTGTTTTTCTCTGATCTGGTTTCCAACGAGCAATGCAATGAACGTGTTTGTCACAATCGGATTTGAGCCATCTCGCCCAGCTGCAGCGTCACGCACGAGCGAGTCGAGCCGGATCGTCAAAAGTTGTGTTCAGAAACTGTGAGCGGGGCGCGCTCGGCCATTCGACAAGCCGACGACCACCAAACTTCGGCAATTAAAATGTTCGAGTGTTTGTTGAAGTTGGTCTTAAAACAGCTTCCCTTAACGTGAATCCTAATTTTATCCAACGGTCCTTGCCAAACAAAAATTAAATCATGATTACTTCCACGACTTTGCTTCTTCTTTGAGAGATTGAAAGTTTTACTTGCGGTCATAAATCGATTTTAGGATAAAAAAAATGAAAACGTCAACATAGTCATTAGCCGACGTTGCCCGGCTCGTAGGTGTCGTTTCTCTGTATTTATTCTTCCCTTTACATTTTCAAAGTTAAATTGGTCGTAATGGCGGTAATTATTGAGTTGAACCCAATAAAAAAATGAAGAATAATAAAGTGGAGGCCAACTTTACTTTACTTGTGGTTTTTTCACTTTTCCGGTCGCAATCGACCGTGAAAAACGTAGGATTACCGTTTGCATATATTTCTGACGTTTATCTGACGTTATCGTCAATAAGAGGAACACAACGACCCATTTTGCCAAAACTGAGGCAAAATAAAATCCACTGAGCAGGCCTACGGTGAAAATGTAGATGCCGGTGAACAACTTGGCGTTCAGAAATGAGAAATCACGTGACTGGGATGGAACCTATGCGCTACCTTCAAAGAGCATCTGGACTTTTCATTTTCTGTCTCGGCCACGTGGCCGAAGCGATCTGTTACTCGGTCGGGCTCGGCTGCCGACGTACCAGCTGCACGTTTGCGCGTCTGCGCGGCCCGTGACCCGGCCTGTGGCGGTCAGGGCGTCGGCTCGCCCTCCGTATAAATTAGTCCATATGTGGCCCAACGTCGCCTCGTCCGAGACAAAGACAACGAAAGGCCCGTTGCTCTTCGAGAGTTAAATTGGCGTTACTTTATTTTTGCGAATCAAACTGCACCCCTCAAAGTGGCGCAAGTGAGGCCAGCAAGCCTTTTGGAACCATCAGTTGATTTCTATTCGATTCTGATCGGGAAAGTATTTTCTGCAAATATGTCGTGCATCTTTGCGCTTGTTTTCATCAACATGCTTCTGATTACGACCCAATATTTTTGAATAAACGGAGGGAAAAAAACAAACAACGCATTTCTTTTTAAATCTAATGTAAATTTTGATTTTCAATGCACAAAGCATATTTTCTGACAGTGAAAAAAAAATGGTCGACATCGAGCTGTCATTGCAACTCCGATTCACCGCAACGTGTTTTAATGAGAATTTGTTGACCTTTGCTTCACCAAACAATTTACAGTCAACTGGAGTTTTTACCATCCCCCCCCCCGTTTTCGATCATTCCCTGGGAGAAAAACGGAGACGCCGAGAGATTGATGGAGGGGAAAATATCACTCTCTCTGATCTTTACAACCTCCAGCATTTTGGCTTTGTTCCTGCATGAGTTGGAGAATGTTTAGACTCTTGGGACTTTATCTCTGCTTTGGATTTATTTTAGTATTAAAAGGTTCAGAGTTTAGTTTTCAGATCATTCAAACTGGATTGATTCCAGAAAAACCTGGAAGTGTGTTAGGAAGGAATGTTGAAACACACCGTTGCCCTCCACTGCATGGAACCACATTCGGAAGTACAGATGGAGAATCGTCGCGAATGCGAGGATGCAAGAACGAACCAGTCGTTGGTCTTTTTTCCAAATTGGCCACCTAATTGCTGAGTCAAAATAGATTTCCCAACACATTGCAGATGTCTTTTGGCTTCTCTTGCCCTCAAGAGGAAAGGAAAAACAAAACAAAAAACCTAGATCACAGGTGTTAAACTCAAGGCCTGGGGGCCAAACCCGGCCCAGCACAGCATTTAATATGGCCCGCAAAACCAAATTCATGTTTCCTGTTTAAATACTAAAATTGAAAATTGTTTTAAGAACATGAATGATTGCAAGCATTTTTTGTTACAAGCCCCCTTTTGAAATAAATGTGAGAATGGTTTCAAGAGGAAGGCAACCCCAAAATGTTCTTTACAATAAAATGTTCTATACGACTTCACTGGTCTCAACACAGCATTGGGATTTCCTGGCTCACCTATTTTCTGACGCTGAGCCGTGATTGGTCGTTACCTGAGGCCTGAGTAAGTGTGATGTCATATGAATCCGAAATCCGTGTTTAGACTACGAGGGCTGCAAAGAACAAAATTTTTTTGTGTTGACTTCCCCTTTAAGCAGCAAACTTTGCCCGTTTTTAGCCATGTCAGGGCGGCCATTTTACCACTTTCTGATGATTGAAAATGACATCACGGTCAATCACGTCAAATCTGTTCTCGAAGCGGAGCCGTGATTGCTTTTTGATGGATTCGGTGTTGAACATTTGACTTTTCAGTGAAACATTCCTTTAATTGCCTTGAAATCTTGAAAATGGTCCGGCCCCACCTTACCTCTTTGAGCTCCTCCACTTCTCCTTCCGAGCGCAACGCCTCGCGTGAGCGCAGTGGAAGCGAGGACTTTGCAAACGCTCAAATGGGATCGAGACGCCCCCCCCCCACCCCCCCCCTCCCTTTGGAATGACTTCCCGTTAAACGTTAGGCAAGCCGCCATTTTTCAAACTGGTTTTAAGACACATTTCTATTCTTTGGCTTTTGCCTCAGCATGAGACTCGCCGATGATTTAGTGTTGGATTGCGTTCTCAGTTTTTATGTTTGTAATTTCAAGTTTGAACGATGTGTTTTTGTCCGATGTTGACCTGATGTGCAGCCGTCATTGCTTTTAAAGCGCCATGTGAATGAAGTGGGTTGAAAAAGCGCTCCAAATCGCACCCTCCCGAAAATCAACAATGTCAACAAACACGTTGCTGTTTGCTTCCAAATGTGTTGCTTGCATTTATTTCACATTTTTAAGGAATAATAAAAAAAACAAAAAAACAATGTCATGTCATCATCATGCTCTTTGTTCCGTTTGTAAAAACAAAAAAGTTTCATCCTATCAATAGTCCCTCCCAACATCTGCCGCTTAAAATAGGTGGCATGCAAGTGCTTTCCATTTATTTGCTCCTGTTCTTTTGCTTTGTTAAGTTGTAATCAGTATGGACATCGCTGCTGCTTTCATTCCTTTTAGTCACATCCAAAGCAACACACACACACACACACACACACACATCGACAACAATAAAACAAGGGTGGCAGCTTCAACATTTGTGTGTTGGCCTCCATTAATGAAGACATCCAGTGTGAATAATTCCTAAAATGCAGGTTACAGAAAAGAGATTTGAAGGCCCATTATCTTTAAGAGGCTCCCACATTAGTTGTGGTTGCCGCTCGCTGCGCTCACACATTTTACACTCGATTATGCCTGCAATCTCGGCTTGTCTGCTGTCATTAGTTGGCAGCAACACAGTCAATGGCCAGTCGGCCACCTCAAGCTCTCCCGCCATACGCCGTGCATTTGTCAATTTGAAATCCTTTTAGCTGCACGTCTCAAAGTTCTGGCGGCAAAGCGCAACCGGATTGATTCTCGCTTGCGTCTTGCTTCGACGCTTGCTTTGAAATGTAGTTTGGGAAGCTCATTTGCATCCGTACGGCCGCTCTTAAAAATGAGAAAAAAAAAGGAGAACCGGTCGTACGGGAAAGGAAGTCGTGGCAACGGATCACATAAGTCTCGGTTTGGGTGGGATCACAAAAATAAACGAATGAATGAACTCTTAATGGCTGATGTGATCGTTTAAGATTGAACGCAGTCTTGGGCAGGATACATCGTTTCTCTCTCAGCGTGTGTCCACAACTGTCATGGGTTAAATCGGTGCTTCTGCGACCCCGCCCCCCCCCCCAACATCGTGCAAACGCTCGCCCGACGTTCGGCTTCCGACCATTCCTTGCCATCGCCCAACTTTCATCTGGCGTCACGTCTTGCCCGGAGGCAGCTATTAATTGCCGGCCAATCGGCTATAATTGTTAATCGCGCCGTCTTGTTCGAGAGAAGTCGTAATTGTAATTGCAGATGCTCATTAGCGGAAGCTTTGTCATTAATTACACGCCGTGACCTTGATCATTACTGTACATGCTTGTTGCTGTGATTTTCATCCGTGCGGATTCTGTCAAACGGAAATAACAACTTTTGGATTGAGGTTGTACCGTTTTGAAAAAATGTTGCTCACGTTTGTGTTATCGGAGCAAACATTACACATATTATGACTTCATGATGCAGATCAAAAACGACTCAGCCGTTCTGCGTTTCACAGTAAACAAAGTGTTGGGTTTTTTTTTTTTCGGGCCCAAAAGGCTTCATCTTCGTTGAAAGGCTAACAACCATTTTGACGAGGAATGGACTGGTAACTTGTTTTCTTCTTTTTCTTTTCTCTCTCCTCCTGCAAGGCACTTTCTTTTTAAGACAGGTACAGGTACCACGCCACTCTTCTCCACTGCAACACCCGGGTACACGATGGCGACAGGCTCAGTGTACTCGCCGCCAACCCGACCTTTGCCAAGAAACACCTTGTCCCGCTCGGCCTTCAAATTTAAAAAATCCTCCAAATATTGCTCATGGAGGTAAGGTCGCATCTTTCGTACCTTTCTTTGAATGTGTACAAATATATTTTGATACCACAATTGTCCTTGTTCATAAATATGGAGGGAAAAGGGGTCAAAAACTAAAAAGAGACACGATAGACTCCGTCAACACTAATATAAAAAAAGTCATTTCCGCATCCACAAATATATGTTGTGTGTTTCCTTTTAGGTGTACAGCCCTCAGTGCGGTGGGACTGTCTGTGCTCCTCTCGATCGTGCTCTGTTACTGCATCGGTAAGACCTCATCTGCGCTCGATCACACAATGAAAAATTCCCGTCCGTGCATCGCCGGAGACGATTCGCTGCAATTCGGGAGGAGGATTTCATTTTCCAAGAGTTTATGTCACTGCAGCGCAGCACTTTGATGTGTTTTGCTCTTCTTGGTGAACAGAACCCAAACAAAGGTTGCTCTTTGAAATTGACCATCCCAACTTGCGATACAATAAAACGGAATGAGAATGAAGTGGAATACGACCAAACGGCTTCTCATGACGACTTGTTGCAAATGTTCAGCTCAGATGTTTTTTGTGGTAGGAGACATTTGTGACTGCGCGGAATCCATCCGTATGTTTAGGTCAAGTTTTCAAATTGACTTTTGGCATCGCGTTGAAAGATCCAGCGTCGTTTGATTGTTGGCCATCACGAGGAATCATCCAAAAAAAAAAAGCTGCTGTCGATTAGCCGGCATTCTCCCATGACCCTTTGGCTCCCGTCCTCACCGGGAGGCGTCGTGGCGACCCGACTGGCACAGCGTGGCTCTAATTTAATGAGGCGTAGAGGTGTGGAAGCACAAAAATGTTTGCGCACGTGCGTGCGCGCCAGCCAGCAGGGATTTTTTTGTTTTGCTCTGGCAAAATATTCCCATGTTGCATCAACACTTGACTACGCCGTTTGAGTGCAATCCAAGATCTCGATCATCTTTTGAATCAACCCAAACGTGTTGCTTTGTCTAATCTTTGTCGTTTGGCCGTGTATAGAATCGTCTCGCGGGATGTTAGGCCTCGTCACATTTTCCTCATCAAACCTCCCTTAAAAGGAAAATAATTGCGTCTTCCCTTCTGTCCTGTTGTGTGTGTGTTAGCTAATTAGTAAATCTAAATCCTTTGTCTTGATCATTTCTTGTTTGATATAAAAAAATTTTTTATTACAAATGACGTTGTTTCTTCTGGCCACCAAAATTCATGAAGCTTCTCTGTCTCGATTTCCGGATTGAATTTTTTTCATTTATTTTTTTTTTCTGTATCTTCCTTGCAATTCATTTTGCGGTTCACTCACTTGTCACTTTGTCCCTTTCCTCGTCGTGCTGCAGCGATGCACCTGTTTGGTCTGAACTGGCAGCTCCAGGAGAGTGAGGGATACGGAGCCTTTGAAAATGGAGGTGTGGGAAGAGATACGACCCCCAACACCTTCATGGTATCCACAGACAATGGTGAGGCTCTCTTGAAAAAAAAAAAAGAAAAAGTTCTTTTGCTCCTCTCATAAATTCGCACCGAAATCGGAACAAATGGCACAACGTATGACATTTGTTTTTTTTTTTTGTAATTGCGACAGCAATTTGACCGCATGCTTGTATTCAGGTCGTTTAATAAAACAAAAAAAAAAAATCCTGGCTGTTTTTGGGAGACGGCAGTGGATGCTGACACAGTAAAAGGGAGAGAAACAAGACATTTATGTGATGTTGTAAAAGCAAAAGTTCGCCTGGCTCTCGCATTTATTGGCGTGTGTGTCGGCCGTGTTGGTTCCATGGATGGAGATTTTTATGAGAAGCCCATTATTTCATTTCCATACGCAAAGCAAATAAACATTGTTTACGTGTTCCGTTTTAAATTCATGGAGCGCTCATGTGCTCGCATCAAGATTCGGCTCATATTTCACTTCACGCGTTTTTATTAGTTACTTTTACACGTTAATTGCCTGAAAACGGACGTTAGTTTGATGAAATAAATGTGACAACTGACTTATTCAATGGATTTCAGGTTTTCTCACTGGAATCCAGGATGTCTCATTTGTTTGGCGCCGTCTTTCCAAGGTCACGCCCACTCCACGGGGGCTGCCATCGCACGTTCGATTTCTCGGGATTTTGCGCAATGCTAACGACAGATTGCGCCGTTTGAATGTCGCCTTTCGAGATTGTCCGTCCAAATTGCGTCCACCCCGTGGCAGGTGTCATTGTGTCGCTTTGCTCGTCTGCAGGTAAAATTGTTCTGGAAAACAACACGATAGACACAGGCGAAGTGGATGTGGGTCGACGAGCCATTCGAGACGTCCCGCCAGGTTCGTTCGTCGCCCGCGTGCGCTCAAACAGTCTGGTGTTCATGTCACGTCGCCGCTGATACAGACTTGCACCATTTTGTTTTTTTGCGCGCTCTTCGCAGGTGTGTTTTGGAGGTCACAGCTTTACGTTGACCAACCGCAGTTCTTGAAATTTAACATCTCCGTGCAGAAAGACGCTCTTGTTGGCGTGTATGGACGCAAAGGATTACCACCCTCACACACGCAGGTAGAAACACTTCAACATTTTCCTCTTCTTCAAAGCCAAATTTAAAACGAAGAAAGTGCAAAGTCACGTGACTCTTCTTTGAGACTTTTGCCAACAGAACGTATCGCCTCATTCCGCATTCCCATTTCGCAAACCCGGATGCCCTTTGGGAATTGATCATGGTCAAATGTTTGACGACGTCTTTGTTCGGAATGAGCAGATAAGCCGCTTACGATCCAAGACATTTCATTAATCGCCACACTTACATCTCTTTGTGCTAAATCACGTCTTGTGGAAAGAAACGAATGCATTGATCTGTAAAGAAATATTGTCGCTCTGCTATCCCGATCACACGGCTCAGCGTTCCATAATCGCGTGCGTCCTTGTCGCAAGCCCAATTCTGCTAAGATACGCTTTCAAAATGCATCTTCAGCCGGGAGAAAATACATTTGCGTATATTTGCAGCTCAATATCCTCGCTCTGCGACGATAAACCTTTGTTATTAACGCTGTGTAAGATTGTGATAAGATGTCATTGAAATCATCCATAAAAAGGACATTAATGTGGTTGAGAAATGTTTCAAAAAAAAGATACGCTCAAATCAATGCTTGTGATCCCCTCGCCAACGGCTGCCGCACACTCAGCAATATTTTTAAAAAAAAATTGAATGATTTGTCGGAAAGAATAAGCGTAAAGTTAACATTGGTGATTTTTTTTGTTTAAAAACATGATTTGTCAATGCGATTCGTTGACGCTTGTGGTGCGCGCTCCTCTTCCAGTATGACTTTGTGGAGCTGCTTGATGGAAGTCGACTCATATCCAAAGACAAGCGCTCCCTGAGCGACACCCACGCGACGCGTGTACACTCACTCGGCGGCTCGGAAAGGAAGCCCGGAGGAGAGATCCGTCGCAGACGATCGGTGAACATCCACGAGGCGGGCTTCATCCAGTACCTGGACACGGGCATTTGGCATCTGGCATTTTACAACGACGGGCGCAATACAGAACAAGTGTCTTATAATACTGTCCTCATCGGTAAGTCTTAATCTCATGCCCCCGCGTTCAAATGTATTGGATCGCAAAACAAAATGCCTTTGATAAAATGTTAGATTGTGAAAAAAAAAAAAAAACATTTCAACGTAAACCCAACCGCGGCATTGTGCAGCACGGAGCCAACTCCAAACACGATGAAGAAGCAGACAAGCAACGAAGAGAGAAAAGACGCTTCAACGACGCCGGCGTGCGACAAATTTACGCGGCGAGCGAGAGTGGCGTCACTCAAATAAACAAACAGTCAACTCCGTCCGATAGTTGATATTAAACACCTGCAAGTGGAACGTGGTGTTCCCTCTCTTTAACGCACCAGCACCACAGCCAACATTGAATGAAAGCCCATGCAAGCGTTTCAATAAAATTGCCTGAAGAAAATCAACCTTTGCAGTGATCTGGTGCACAAGCAATTTTGCACGTTACGCTGCATAACAACGGACACAAAAACAATTCTTTGTTTTTAATGTGTTAAAAAAAAAGCAATAATTAACTATATTTTCTGATATGAATGACTTAAATTGTAAAACATTATTCAGGCGCGTTGCCCAGCCCTACTACGCACTTATGTGTCAGAAAATCTTTATCCAGACCAGATTTTTTTATTCCCGCAAACTGATACGACACCATATGGAAAGCGCTTTGTTACAGCTGCAGCTGTTGTGAAACGCGCTGTGTAAATAAAGTTGGCTTGCATTGACCTCTTATTAAAGCTTAGTTATTGTATACAAAAAAATCTGCCTTTTTTCTGCAGATAGTTAAATAGTGAAAAAAAGAGAAAAAAATCACAATACTTATATGACGATATACTTTTCAGTCATATCAAAAATATGCCTTCGTGAAAAAAAACATTTTCTGTTGCGCGCATGTGCTTCCAGTATAAGCCCCAACAACGAGAGTGATTTGCAGAATAAGATACGTCACACTTTGACCTGTTTGCATCTCATAAAAGAGCAAAATGCATATTGCAATTTGTTTTTATAAAATCCTCGTGTTTGATGTGACGCACAGAAGAGAGACCAAAAATGGAGTGCGATGGCGAGAATGAGCGAGAAAGCAGGATAATTGGCTGTTAGAATCTGTTGATTGGACTAACTGCCCGTAACCATAGCAACCGCAGCCGACAGGTCTTTCAATGTGTGTTTGAGTTCTCACCATATATCCTGCCTCGCCAATTAACTTGCACCCTCTTTGCTTCTGTCTCCATCAGACTCGATTATGGAGTGTCCCCAGAATTGTCATGGAAACGGAGATTGTCTCTCAGGGATATGCCATTGTTTTCCCGGATTTCTGGGACCCGACTGCTCTCGAGGTACGCACGCAGCGAGTGTGACCCGCACATGCCGAGACGTATGCTCGGGAAGACCGTTGAATTTGATTACCGTCGACGAAGGAGTCAAAGACGTATTTCTTGACAAGTCTTGACATCCGCCGGCCCATTCCTCCCACCATCATCACAACACTTCGGCGCTTCCACTGCAACATCTCCCGCATCCCACCCGCCCACTCTAATGCTTTGCCCTCAGCTCATATCTATACAGTATGTACTGGATCTCGATCATCAAATTTCGGGGGAATTTTTGAAAATAAACCCTCCTCACAATTTATGCATGTTTTTTTTTTTTTTATTTGCTCCAGTCGAATGTTTCATAATAAAATACATACACTCACTGGGCTCTGCGTTACATATGCACACTCCAAAGAGATCCACTTTAGTCGAGTCATTAACTTAAAAATAGGACTATGACTGTTGTAGTTTTAGTTTGCATTCGAGTAAAGATATTACTGAACTGCTCGTATTTGCACAAACAGTCGCCAGTTCAATAATAGGCAGATTGTTCAAATGAACCCGCTCGGAAAGTATGAAAACAAACCGAGAAGTGTTATTGTATTGGCAAATGGAAGCAGCCGCTTCTGCATTTTATTAGATTGTGTGCTCATATCTTTCTGGCCAGTGTGTGGCTGACTGAAAGCAGTCGTGTTTGTGTCGCATACAACTCAAATACAAGAAGATTAGGTTCTGTTTGCTCCTGTGCATTATTTGTCGAGCTCGGTGAGTTAGTTCAAAAACACGTCAGCTGGGTGCTGTCTTCTTTTAAGGTAGGAATATGACGGCCAATTTAAGAACGCCATTGTTCTCATGCAGTATTAAGAAGCGTTCAAGTATTAAGTTGTGGTGCAACGAATCATCTTGCGGTACCGATCAAGAATCACGGTTCGAGTCGGGCGCCATCCGCGTAATGGTTGGCGAAAAAAAAAGTGCGCGTTCACGTCAACGCAGCAAGATTAGTCCGCATTCACTTCGACAGCAGCAGGGGTAGTTGAAAATGCGTCTGGTTCACGCAAGTCGCATGAGGAGAAGCATTTTGGCAACATGGAGTGAAGCCAGTCCTCAAATGAATGACGCAGGATTTTTTTTTCTGCCTCTTGTCTTGACGCCGTCATTTTAGACAAACCAAGCTACTAACATACTCAAGGAGAACGCCGTCTCAGCAAAGGCTTAACTTCAAAATAAAGCTTAACAAATAATACATTGAGTCATTGAGGCCAATGCAATAGCCTTAGTAGACTTTTATTTTGAAGTTAGCCCGTGTGGTGGCGTAACGGCTATTCGATTGCTCTTTTCGACGCTGTTTAAATTGACAAGACATAGTTAGCACCGAATTTCAAAACATCCCCTCCCAAAGTCATATTCATAATTTAGGATGCCAACAGGATGCTAGTTAAATACGCCGTCATTGTATGATATGGTCCGGCGTTAGCGGCTAGCTGTTAGTATTAGCAACAATGCACGGATGATATCTTAACAGCAGTTCCTTGGCTTACTTTTTCTCTTTTTTTCCCATTTATTTCTTACTTCTTTTGCAATTCTGTGGGCCTAGATTACTTTGTAGAAGACTCTTCATGTTTAAACTATGCGAATGTGCCTTAAATTGCAGCTCGAGGTATTTTTCATTATGAAAACAAAAACTGGAAGGTGAAATATCTGGAAGGATACCTTGTTATTTTATACATTATACCACATATTAAATAAGAAATGTATCCTGCTGGATATTGCGTTAAATTGCATTCTTAAATCCTATACGGCCATATTAGACACTAGGAGTTGATTTTATTTATTTATTTATTTATGGGCAAAAAAAAGTGTTTTATAAAATAAGTAAAGACCAAGTTCTATTGATCTTTTTTTTCTTTCTGATCTGAACAACGATCTGATCCGTGACTCAAAATCCGTGATCCGATCGTTGCAACATTACTTTGAAGTCCTCAAAGTTATTTGTGTCCTGTACAGCGACCTGTCCTGTGCTGTGCAGTGGGAATGGCCAATATTCCCGAGGACGCTGCCAATGCTACAGCGGGTGGAAAGGCACCGAGTGCGACGTACTCTACAACCAGTGTATTGACATCCATTGTGGAGGACACGGCATTTGCATTATGGGCGCCTGCATCTGCAATACTGGTTATCAAGGAGACAACTGTCAAGAAGGTAAATATATCAGATGCGGAAATTCAAAGAAACAATTTTAGAAAAAAAAGAAGAAAATAACAAATATTCCCAAAGTGTTGGAGAATTTCAAGGGCCATCACGGCCACTAGCAATCGTTTGCTGACCAGCATTTTTTTTTCAGCTGCAACGTATTAAAGGGGAAGTCTTAAAAAAAGAAAATCTTTTCAAAATGTTCTTTGTGTCTTCACTCGTCTAAACCTGGCATTCTGTTTAATACTCCGTTTCTTGAATATGATTTGCGCAGCAAAATCCACCCGTTTTTAGCCATCTCTGGGGGAAGCCATTTTGTCACTTTCTGTCGATTAAAAATGACATCACAGTGGCTCTGGGCTCAGCTAACAGCCAATCACGGATCTCCCGTTTTCTGAATCACGAGATTGCCCAGCGATTTTTCAAACTTTTTTTTTCTCCGCTCAAAGAAAATTCTTTCTTTCTTTTTTTTCTTCTTTTCTTGTTCTGTGTTCACACTCACCAGAGACCTTAACTAGATTAGTTTCAGATGAATCCAATCCTCTTTTTTCCTTAATCCTTTTTGACTGATTGAGTTAACAGGACAGAAAAAGAATGTGAGAGAGGAGAATCTCCCCAGCAAAAGTGAAATTGTGAATTAGCGCGAGTGTGTTTGTGTGTGCGCTTTCATCCTTTTCACCACTGAGGTGTCTGCAAATGATGTTAAATACGACATGTAGGATTTCCATGAAAAATCTGAAAAAAAAAAAAAATTCAATTCTAAAGATATCTACGAACAGCAGCGAGGTGAGACAAATGTTCCCGCCAGCGGATGAAATTGAAATGGCTGGCTTGGCATTTGATTTGATATTATGCAAAAATATGCAACTCATGTTTTAGCTCGAACTGTGTAATGCGTATAATTCACCTTCCTTCTACTTGATGGAACACTTGGCATCATGTTTAAGCTTCTTGTCTTTCTTTGTTGGCCTCCAGTGGACTGCATTGATCCCAGTTGTTCAGCCCATGGCGTGTGCATTCATGGCGAGTGTCACTGTCAGCCCGGCTGGGGTGGAGCCAGCTGCGAAATTGCCAAGGCCATGTGTCCAGACCAGTGTTCAGGTCATGGCACATATAACACGGAAACCAGCACCTGTACCTGCGACCAGAACTGGACTGGACCAGATTGCTCCTTAGGTGCGTATCAGGTCATACGATGAAGTCAAAGTGTGTGCGTAAATGGAAAAAAGTGAGAAAATGTATGCATCTCACCCAAGAAAATCTCACCTGACATACTGAATTCTGAAGCACATATGCAACCTAAATTCTCATGGATGTTAAAAAAAAAAAACATAGCAGTGGCGGGCCGTGCATTTCACATGCGGGCTTTGAGTCAAGTCGTACTTAGTCCTCGCCTCATAATATTATTGACGACACTCACGCAGTCCTCAGTGAGTGTCGGATGACGTAGCTTCTGTTGAAAAGTCCGTCTTGAAAATGGCCTCGCGAGTGTATTTGCAATTAAATCCACACTTTTCCCTCCTTCAAAAGAACAAGGATATATTTTAGATTTTCCAACGGTCGCCAGTTACGACTTTCGGGTGTTTTGATTGAGTGAGTATCCAATCTTGAAACGCGTTCATCACCTTCAGCGCAAGGCCAGCGAGAAGGCCTTCCTGTCATCAACTCGGGATCTGATTGGCTATCGCAACTGTTTATCACATCTGAAAGCCGATTGACTTTGACGGAAGAGACGCCCGCAAGATTTTAAGCCTCGGATCAATAGTGCGTGCTACTGGTATTGTGAAATCTGCCCGGCAACATG
Source organism: Idiotropiscis lumnitzeri (assembly GCF_059441095.1). NCBI lineage: Eukaryota > Metazoa > Chordata > Actinopteri > Syngnathiformes > Syngnathidae > Idiotropiscis > Idiotropiscis lumnitzeri. The sequence continues at coordinate 22,684,883 of NC_142398.1, read as the reverse complement.
AGCTAGCTGGATTGTGATTGGATTAAAACTCCCAAACCTAAAAATTCAACACTCGGATCGAATATGACATCAAAGAGAAGAATAGGATTGTGATTTCTGGATGATGTGAGGCCAACAAAGAAGACTGGCGGTTGCTCCCGGTGTTGCGTCGCATGTTAATGCATTTATTCCGTATAAATCCTGTCATATGTATTCCATTCTCTCAACAGAGGTGTGTGAAGTGGAGTGCGGAAGTCACGGCATTTGTTACGGCGGTTTGTGTCGGTGCGAGGAGGGATGGACCGGAAGCGTGTGCGATCAGAAGGCCTGCCATCCGTTGTGCAGCAAGAATGGCGTGTGTAAGGAGGGCAAGTGTGAGTGTGACCAGGGATGGACTGGGGAGCATTGTAATATCGGTAAGTTGATCGTGCACGCCGGGGATTGCGCTTTTTTTTGACCTCATTGTGGTCAGAAGATGACTTGATTTGAGTAAAAGCACACATTTTTCTCAAGCACACTGCCGTGTGTTGAGCTCCACTTGTGATCATCAAAACGTGATTGTCGACGAGCGGCAAAGCCGACACAATAAATTAGGATTCAATTCAAGACCGCAATCCGTTTTTATTCTTCGCCTTACAAATGAAGGCGATGAATCAAATCTTTGAATGCTTCAAAAAAAAAATAAAATGTTGTTCATTTCTTGAAACGAAAGGATGCACGTCGATCTTTAATTTGGGCAAACTCGTTTGCCAAAGTCCAATAATTCAAACATCCCGACGTTTAATTTCAGGTTGCAAAGTGGTAAATTGACACTTTGACGATTATTCCACTTTGCCGTCGTCGCCTTTTTGCTTCTGATGAAAAGCAACCGAGCATACTCGTGTACACGGCCATCCCCCTAAACGAAGCGTGAGTCGATTGCGTCCCGACGTCACGTCACGTATATCCTTCGGACGTTTTCATTGGATGATGGGCCCGGCTCGATTCTATTCGCAATGCTTTTGAGCTTGCGTCATGCTCAACAGCGCCATCTAGTGGGGCCAGGCCTGAACTCTGAAGAAGTGACGCGCTGCTCTTCACACTCGGGGCGGCGTCAAATGCCAGAGGAAATCCGTACCGGAACAAACGTGGGTTTTATTGCCGGACCGAAACGTCAGTTAACAAGCTTAAACATTTGGGCAGCGCATCAGCGAGTTTCAAACGTTATTTGTTGTCAAACAGACTGACAGCAACAGTTTCACTGTCAGAGAGCTGCAAATTGGCTCGGCTTATTATCACTTGGACACACACGTTCGAGCTGAGTCTCCGGCTGCAGGATGCTGCGAGGGAACAACAACGGGACGAGGGAGGAGAACTCCATTTCGCGCTTAGCCAACAATGACCCCCCCTGTCCTGCCCCCCTTTTTTTGTTTAGCGGGATTGTACAGCGAAGCTGACGAGAAGCTTCACATCAAACTGTCGAAACATCACACGCACGTCACACACACTTTGGGAAATTGCGACCTCACTGTGGAATTGTTCCGCCGCTCGCTTGTTGTTCTTTTTTTTTATTTGACGCCGCCGGCAGCATCGCGGCCAATCGTTTTTCCTCGAGCCACTTTGCTCGTCTGTTAACGGGGACAGTTGATACGACTCGCACAAGAATGAACTTGCTGTCTTGGTTTGGATGTGTTTCAGTTGGTGCTCTCTAATTTGCATATTTTTATTTGTTATTTCAAACGTTGTGTCATCTTGGATGTTTGAGTTCCTAATGGAATATCCAATGCAATGGTGGTGGAATCTTTTTTTTTTTTTTTGCAACCAGCCAATATTCTGCACTGAAGACTTTCTCTCCTTCTTTCTTTGCTTCTTTCTGCTTCCTTCCCGTTCGAAAGCTCACAATCCGGATATTAGAGTCAAAGGTACTGTTCTCTTTTTCCGTCTCTCATCGACCTTCCTCATTCTTTGCTTTTCCCATCCCACTGTTGTGATTCTTCCTTTCTGTTGCCACTTACTCAATTGCAAAATAAATACTCCATTTTAGCGACAAGACAAATGGAATAGCGTTTTTTTTTTGTTGTTTTTTTTTAAATGGCGTTTTGCGGGGGGGTTCAAGTGGGCAATTAATTTCTACTCTTGTGGATCATCCCAGTTCTTGCGCGACTCGGATACTCTTTGGTCACGCATTTAGCGTGTTTGGGATGCTTTGAATTGACTTGTACTGCCGCGCCTTCCACTTCCTGCCGACCTGCGACAATTTGCAGCAGCCGTTCTACCGATCGCAATTGACGACCAAATCAAGTCTCTGCGGAGGTGTGAGGCACATGGTGGCCGCGCCACACTCGGACTGTTATTTTTTTTTTTGGAAAGCGGCGTCCCACTACAGTCAAACGGCACATTTTCCAGACACCTTTTATTGAGGGCAAAAATTTGCAGTCCAGTTCTTGATACGGCAAATGGATTTCCTCAACAAAGCAACGGTGCTCATTAACTCAGATTTAGAGTTTGATTTTGGCCTACTGTGTCCATTGGAAAAAAAAAAAAAAAGTCTTGTATTTTTGACGGAGCGCATGAAAAATGGAAGGCAAATGCAAAGTGTTGTGTTCATGTTTTTGCGTGTCCACATGCGGACATCAGAAGTGGTCACTTTTCATCTTTCCTCCACTGCACTCCACCCACGTTTGCTCTTCCTCCTCTCCTCTTCTTTTGGCTGCAGATTTCATTGATCCGTTCATTGCCGAGTGTATTTACTACTTTTGTTCAATTTACGTTTTTCCCTAATTTTCCTCCCTCTCTTCCTCGTGCCCTCTCCTTTTCTCAGGATATAAAGGTAATCTATTCATGTCAAAGCATTTTTTTGCAGGTTTCAATGTCACAAAGTAGAAAAACTTAAATGCTGTTTGTTTGTTTTTTGTTTTAGTTTTGCTCTTTCATTTGATGATATTTTTTATTTTTTATTTTTGCTTCACCACTTTGGTGTTCCTCACGTTCTATGTATTTATTTTTGTAATTGTCTTTTCATAATATTAGTTTAATGCCTATGGTCCTTATTTTCCTGGTTCGGAACGGTGCTTTCTGTTGTCGATACTCTCACACACACGCACACACACACACACACACACACCACAGCCAGTCTAAAATGTCCCTCTGTTGTTGTCTTGCACTCAGGGATCTGATTTTTTATTTTTTTTTTGTTTGTGTTGGTTTAGCCACTTGCCGTCCTTCTGTCTTCTGATTATCTTCACGCTGCCTCCACCCTTCTTCATTCGTCATTTCTGTCTCTTCAGCACGTCTTTGCTTTCGTTTTTTTTATTTCTTCTAGTATTATTTCTGTAAAAATGTGTGTCTCTGAGTGGTCTGCGGCAAAGGAATGCTTCCAAGAGGCATCAATTGGAGTCTTTCTCGCATGCCGTCGCAACCATGTGACCATCCTTACGTTTTGCCGGTTGTGTTTTCACATGGATTCAAATCTGTGATTTACCCCCCCCCCCCTCCGATATATATAAAATATTTATTTATGTATTTATTTTTAATGCAGACCAGTGTTCTTGGTTTAACAATACCAGTGTTGATGAAGCAAATGAGCTTGGTCTCGAAGAGACGTTCATTGTTCAACTGATTGCTAGGGCTTGGATTTTATTTGGATTTTGGAAAATATCTTTTGCTGGAACATTGTTAAAACATTTTTTTTTATTATTTTTCATTGACATTGCAATATCGAGCGACATTGTCTAATATAATTGAATAATCCTTCGAAAAGTATTTAGCAGTGTTTGTCTGCAGGATATTCGAGCGGTTCATGTGAAACGACAACATTTCAGTCTTTGTTTGAATTGTTTTTTTTTTCCTCATTGTCATGAAATCAGACTGAAAGTTCATTCGTTGGTTTACGTAGGAACATTTTTTGTTTCACACATTGGGCTTGAACCAATATGGGTTTTGAAGGTCGGTGGTTTTTTTTTGTTGTTTTTTTTTTAAATATGTTCCACATTAGTTTATGGGCCTTCTTACCATGCAATGTTTTCCTGCAAATATTTTTTTTCCCAGGTAAATTTATAAATCCCAATACATGTTTTTTTTTATTATTATTATTCTATAATTATTAATAGATAACACTCATAACAATAAATAATCAGATTATCTGGGTTACCGAGAGGTATTACAATATAACGCAGATATAGTGCCAGTTTTTAGTTGAACGTTTAAGCGTTGTGGTAGCAAAATTGCAAAAATCTAAACTGATTACTATATTGAAAAAAAAAAAAATTAAAATGTTAAGCTTTTAAAACATTTCCATTTAATCCACCAAGTCAAGTTGACCATCCAAAAGTGTCACAATTTGGAGTTCAACCAAAGTTGTCTGTAAAAATAACATGAGTGCTTGGAGGACGAAACGTCAGTCACCGCGGCGTCGCACAAGACTGATGATGTCGGACTTCAACCCAAAAAAAAAAAAGGTTTCAATTCATGGTGTCGTTTTAAAGATAACACCAAAAAACGTGCTTGTATTTCATCATCCAGCGAGTGTTGTAGGACAATTTAACCCCACAAAATGCGATCCACCGGCAACGCGGCCAGATCATATTTCAGGGTGCTGCCAACTTGAATGAATTTTATTTTCCTCTGATGGCCTTTGTGCCGTTTCTCAGGCTTTGCCGAGGTGAAGGAAAAACTCATTTTTCACACAGTGATTTACCATTTCCACCAACTCTCCAAAATGTATATTGGTTGAAGCCTATTTCACACCCTACTGGCCACCGGTGATCTCATCCCACTCACGCTGCTCTAACTCGGAAAATGTCCTTTTTTTTTTTTTTTTTTGCCCTGCCCAGAGGGTTGTCCAGGTCTCTGCAACAACAACGGGAGATGTACCCTAGAGGCCAGCGGCTGGCACTGCATCTGTCAGTCAGGATGGAGAGGAGCGGGATGTCACGTTGCCATGGAAACCCTTTGTACTGACGCCAAGGACAATGAAGGAGGTATGCTCACAAACAGAGTCAAGTCCATGAAAGCCTCTCATTGAATCGGAGCAATGTTTCAGAACTTCTCGTCCAAGTCGTCGACGCCCAATAGTGAAGTGAAAAATTGTTTGGACTGGACGCATTGTCGTTGTGTCGTTCTCCTGAAGAACCTTTCCGGTGCTGAAACAATTTGTGTTTAGAAGATGAATTTTTCTGGATGGGACTTTCCAGTCAAACCTTGCGAGGCCGACTTGCAAAAACCCAAAAGCGATCTCAAAGAAAGTGTGTCGTCGTCAATAAAGACTTGACAGCAGTCTCGACCGAAATAAATGAAAATAAATTTGATGACTATTATGACTACTGTACGTCGGATGCGAATTGTGGCCGATATTTTAAGACCTGGAGAAACAACGTGAAGGGAAGAGAAGAGTAAAAAAGAGAAATGCTGACTGGGAGCGGTTGCGCGTGTGGAAACTTAACGGCCGTCACCAGATGTACACCTGACTTTTATAAACTCACTCCAAAAAAAAAAAGCAGAGCCGATTTAATGACCCGATGTACCGTAACGCTTCATCTCATCTGCTGCACGTCATCGAATCCTTCTTCCGGTTTGCCAATCCTTTGTTCTTGCCGGCTTGCTCATTATTCCTAATTTCCATCGCCATCCCTCATTACTTCTTATTGTTTACTTTCCTCTTCTTCCTCCCAAATCTTTTCCCCTTTAACCGACTTGTAACTTCTCTCTGACATCTTCTGAGACTTCAGCTAATAATTCCCAAGTCGGAAACTCTCGGAAATAACGTTTGTGTGTGTGTGTGTGTTGTTTGTCAAGATGGCTTGACTGATTGTATGGATCCAGACTGCTGTCTGCAGCCGTCCTGTCAGAACCAGTTGTACTGCAAAGGATCACCTGACCCAGTGGCAGTCCTGAGCCAGTCTCCTTCTTCGCTGGCTCCTCAGCAGGTTTGCATCAAGTCCATTACTCGTCGAACATGGTTTCATTCTCCAACGTGTTGTTTTCCTTTCGGCATTCTTCTTTTTTTCAGGCTGCCAGGTCTTTCTACCGGCGCATTCACTTCCTCCTCGGTCCCGAGTCCACTCATGTCCTATCCGGCGACAGTCCGTTCAATAAAAGGTATGTCCCACTGACATGGCGATGATGTGAATTGAAGAAATAACGCAGAAGGTACGTTTTCCCAAAATTGAACACGTTTCATGTGGTTCGCTCAAAAGAATGTGAACGATGAATTCAGGTTTGGCAAATAACAATGTGGTGATTTCTCCTTTTGCAGCCTGGTGTCAATAATCCGAGGTCAGGTTTTGACAGCAGATGGAACGCCGCTGATTGGAGTCAATGTGTCGTTTGTCCACTACCCCGAACATGGATACACGCTTACGCGCAAAGACGGCATGTGCGTAAATTAACATCTAACATACCGTGTATCTATTCATCTTTAACTTTCAACATTTTGTGACCTCGTTGCAGCCAAAGCTTGAAAATGTTGATGACGTGAACAACGCAAATTGAAGTGGATGAAATAACTGACTTTATTGCCTGTGTTTTTATTTATGGCTTGTGCTTGTTCATATGTGAAAGCAGACCTTGAGGAAAAAAATAATTGCTCGTCAATTCGCAATATTGATGTGGCAATTTGATTATTTTTCAAAAATATTCAGCCCAACTCACATGCACTGAATATCTTTTTTTTTTTTATAATAATGAAATGCATGCAAAGTGGAAAAGTGAAAGGAATGTAAATTCAGACATGCCCTTAGATTTTATTATTTTTGTTTTTTTTACCCGGTAAGGTTTTTCTATTTTTGATTTCCCCAGTTGAAGGCTTTTAAAAGTCTGAATATTTTAAACAAGTTTTAATATTTTCAAAATCAACTGAAATTTAATTATTGTGACAAATTCTATTCGTATTCGATGTGCTGCAGGTTCGATTTGCTGGCCAATGGTGGCGCATCCCTGACATTAAGTTTGGAACGCGCTCCGTTCTTGACCCAGTACCGAACCGTGTGGGTGCCTTGGAACGTGTTCTATGTGATGGACACGCTAGCCATGAAGAAGGTGAGCTCCGTCCGTGTTCCTTGCTGGCTCAGGCACACATTCTTGCCAAGTGCAAAGTAAAAAAAAAAAATTTACAACAATCCTTTTGTACGGTGTGAACCTAGCGAAGATGCTTTTTTTCTGCCGAACTACAATAAAGTGTAATTGCACATCCACTCCAGTAGTTGGCAGTGGCGCTCTTGTGTGCAGCGAGTATTAACTAGACGGTGTAGGTTTTATTCTAAAATTGAATCTCGCGTAACGTCGCTGACGCACCTCAATCCGTCTCTGCCGTGTCATCGTCGTGTCTTCAAAGTGACGATTAGTCATGGCAAAATCGGACCGACAAACAACTTGTGCTTCAGGAGGAAAATGACATTCCCAGCTGTGACCTGAGCGGTTTCGTCAGGCCCAGTCCGGTCATCGTCGCACCGCCGCTGTCGATGTTCCACCGAAGTTCACCTGAGGATGGCCCCATCATCCCAGAAACTCAGGTGAGGGGCCGAGATGCACATATGGGGCGAGGATGGCGTCTTGGGTTCTCCCCGCGCACAAATGTGACATTTGAAAGCAATCCAATTGAAATGTTAATGAAGAGCAACAAATGAGCTCCATCCATCACGCTTGCATGCCCAACAGTGCAGAAACATGATGACATTTAGCGGTTTTTCAGCATATGGTGTTGACTTTTACATGAATATTCAAAAAGACAAGAAAAGAAAAAAGCGGCTCAGAGCGGCTCAAGATTATGTTGTTTATGTGAAAAAAGATTCACTGCAGACATCTGTCATCTGTGTTGTTTTTTTTTATTACCGTTTTGCTTCTCTTTGGAGAGACTAAACTTTTTTTTCACTCAACATTTTTATTGTTTTTTTTTCTCACGCAAAGACAATCTACAAATGATGAAATTGTATTTTTTTTTGTGTGTGTGTGACTAAATGAGGACTTCATAACTCCCGTCTAATAAGAAATCATGAATGTAAACCCATTGAATGCTTTAAGAAATGAAAGAAGTCACTTGTCGGTGTGCAATGAAAACGTATGAAAAGTGACGCACACGAAAGTCGCTGTGAACATGAGCGGCTCACGGAAGTGACGTTACGCTGCGTGTGTCATGATGGAAATCAAAGCAGCCCTCCTGCTTGTCCTTCACCTGCAAATATGTACTTGAACGTGCCTTCAAAGATGGAGCGCAGGTGAGGACTCTCCCCTGCTGTTTAGGAGACATGACTTGAAAGGATGTTTCAAGTGCAATCCAAATTTAACAAAATGTGGCCACCTCAAAATTGTTCCCAATTTATCCCAGCTGTCTTCAGCAGAAAGGCGGGGGAACACCCTGTATTGGTTGCCGCCGCACAAAGACAAACAAGCATTCGCGCTGACAATCATAGCCAGGGACAATTTAGAGTGTTCAACATAAGAAATCTGTTTTTGGAATGTGGGAGGAAAGCGGAGTACCCGGAGGAAAGCCACGCAGGCACGGGGACAACATGCAAACTCCTCACAGGCAGGAGCCGGAGCCGGATTCGAACCGTGCACCTCTGAACCGTGAGGCCATCGTGCCGATCCGTCGGAATCGCCCGCATGAAAAGGTTCTCGTTGAGCTGTGCAAAATAAAAATGACATTTCAAAATCATCTACCAAACGAGGGTGTCAAAGCAAATCAGATTTGAAAAACAGAAATACTGGAATCCTTTTTGAAAAATGAGCCCCAACACGGGTTATTTGGATGACGTTGTGGTTTTGTGCCAAATTTTAGAGTGCCTCCTATTCTCGCATAGTCCAAATATTGATTTTTTTTGTATTTGAATCTTCAGGTTTTACAAGAAGAAACCGCAATCCCTGGCAGTGATCTCAACTTGATCTACCTGAGTTCAAGAGCCGCAGGATATAAGCCGGTCCTCAAAGTCACCATGACGCAGTCGGCAATCCCTTTTAACCTGATGAAGGTGAGCTCTGAAATGTTTTTTTCCAGGCCAAACATGAATGAACGGCTTTTGGCCTTCTCCAGGTTCATCTGATGGTGGCCGTGGTGGGACGTCTCTTCCAAAAATGGTTCCCGGCTCAGCCCAATCTTTCTTACACCTTCATTTGGGACAAGACGGATGCGTATGGCCAACGTGTTTATGGATTATCAGAAGCAGTTGGTAAGTTTGTTGCTCAAAGTTTTAGTTTCTTGCTTCGACCTGCGGAGTCGCAAGAACCCAAGCGACGGCTTGCATGTTGCCGCACTCAAAAAGAACCCAAATTGTAATAAACATTCAATAACCCAAATTGCAAAGTGATTATTAGGAACGTCAAATGTTTTGCATTGTTTTCTTGGCAGTAGAAAAAAAAATCGACTGACTGATTTTTAGCACATTTCCTACACAATGTAAGTCAATATTTTTCAAATATGGTCATCAAAAATTAAAACATTTAAAAGCTGTTGTTGAAAATGTTGATGTTTTTTTTACTCCTTCTAGTTGCATTTAAATAAAAGAGGCCATTTTTGTCCCATTTCTGTCAATGAATATGAAAGATGGCTATGATATAGTGTTATGAGACATTAATAACAATACTAATATATTTCAGATAGCTTTACATTGTTTTGTTGGGAATATTTATTTTACTTAGCAATGAATCCAATTAATCATAAAAATTGCATTTTTTTCCCCCCATCTTATCCTCTTCTTGTTTAACTCGCTTCTTTTCAATCCAAAATGTCTTGACTGTCTTTTCACACAATAAAAAACTGCCAGAATAATTAGCCGGCAGCTTCTGCATGTGTGTCTGTGATTGTGGATGACAATTTTGCGCAACCATTTGGCACATGTCCCGCCTTGACATGACCGTGTTGTCGTCACAGCAGACAGCTCTGACCAAATTCTTTTTGCGCGTGCGTGTTGTGAATCCCCGTGCAAAACCAAAAGCAGGAGTCAGTGCAAGCTATAAAAAGCAGATGGATCAAGGTTCGCGCTGGTTTTCTCCGATGTTTGCTTTCCCTTCAATCAGAGCGTGGCGCTCATCTTTATTTGGTGCGTCAATCAGCAGAATCAGTGACGGTGAACTCCATTTGTCCTTTAGTGTCGGTGGGCTTTGAATACGAGTCTTGCCTGGACCTGATCCTGTGGGAGAAGAGAACGGCGGTTTTGCAAGGCTACGAGTTGGATGCTTCCAATATCGGAGGATGGACTCTGGATAAGCATCACATTCTGGATGTACAAAACGGTAAGGAAGCCAGATTGGAATCTGGCGGGACTTTCTTTCGGATCGGAGGGCGAGATTATCGTGCTGGTGAACGCGAGCGAGGCACAGGAAATCTTTTGAAATCGTCCCAGATGGCACCGGACACCCGACTCTGACGTCACGCCTTTTTTTGCCCACTTCCCCACCTGAACGTGCTCTTTTTGTGGCTGTGGCCGAATTCGTTTCTTGTAAACGCGCGTCCAACCAAATACGATTCCATGTCAGCATCCAAAGAATTTTCCAGAAAAAAAAGATCCCGCCTGCAACTGGGCTTTTTCGAGCTAGTTTGTGTTTGTGTGGCAACAAGTTGTCGTGACAATCGCTTCAATTACTTTCCAGTCAGGAAAAAACTAAACTCGATATCATAAAGTGTTTAATCTAGCATGCAAGAATAAGAGGATGAATTTAATTGCAGTTTAAAAGAATTTTAATCCTCGCAGTTGTCAAACTGATTGTTTTTGCTCAGGCTTTAATCAACAGAGCGTAGGAGAGGTATTATAAAAAGGGCGTGCGCGCGTGCGCGTGTAAGAAAGAGTCATTTGTTCCCTGTTGGATTAGTTCCATCTGTCCTTTGGTATTTTTCAAGATTCTGACCTTTCCCTGCCCTTCTTTCTTGTCCCCTCTTGTCATTTCCGTCCGCTTTTTTTTTTGGTTTGCTCATCTGTTATCTTGTGGGTGCTCGTCGCATATTGTGCAGAACGGGCTTCGTAGGTGGTCCCTTTTCTACTCATTTTGCTAGATTGTGGCTTTAATATTAACGCCATGCGTGATCTCGACATGTGACTTTTCAAAGTTCAGTCTCTTTGAATAATGAAGAAATTATACGAAATTTTTCATTCTTTTTTTTTTTTTTATCTGAGCGTCCTACCGCGGCCCGCTCCAAAGTGGCCCACAGACCGATACCGGGCCACGACCCGGAGGTTGTAGACCACTGTTTTACTCAACTCATGATTTTATGCGCATTCTTTGTAGTTTTGAATGAAAAGGACGTTTGGATTGGCATCTTGCCTCATTGACGATTTGTCTTTGAGTACCCGCGGCGTTTTTGCTCCCTCGTTCTGTCACCTCATCCATCATGTCAGTGTTCATCTCTCTCGCTCACCGCGTGTCCTCGGGGCCTTTCAACACCTTGTCACCCAGTTCGTGGCGTGACTGCATCTCAATTTAGCTTTTCAGGTTGGGAGTCGGCGATCAAGGTCAAACGCACTCATTTCCAAAACGCATCCACTCAGCGTGCAGCGGAAACTGCACTGCCCTCACTTAACGCAGCTGGAGAGTTTTTCTATTTGAGCGCCGCGTTAGTTCTTTGCGTCTACCTCTGCCACATAAACACGAGCTCGCCGCGCACACGCGCGCACGCTGGGGCCTTTTTTGTAGTCAGTTGAGTCGTTGATGTCACAGCACAGCATGGGCGCAACCTTGTCAGCTGTGCCGATGTTGATCAATCAACACCTCCTAATGGAAGGCGAGATGAAAGAGAAGCAAAAGAGAGGAGAGGAGAGGAGAGGGAAGTGTGCAGGGGTGGCCTCGTGGGCTTCGGAATAATGTTAGATGCTGGAGATCAAGACCGCAAATAAAATGTTGAGTCGACGGGAAGGAAAGCAGGAAAATAAATCAAGTGAAAGCTCGGACGGAAATCATTGAGAAAAGGAAAGGGAATGCGGAGTCGGATTCAAAGAGCAAAATAAAAATCAAGCAAGTGCGAGTGAAGAGAAGAGCAAATAAGGAAACGATCGCGGATGGAAAGACTGAAACGGCAAGTCTAATTGAGGCTCGTCTCCAACAAAATTTGAAGAATTTGAAGTTGAAGCTTTTGTCTGACCAGGTAAAAAGCAAAAGTGTTTCTTTGTTTGTTTGTTTTTTCGCCAGCTAATCTTCAAGTCGGACTCGCCGTCATGCCACCGCGTGGGCCAACTTCAAAATAAAAGCCTTGTGAAGCAATTTCATTGGCAGCAATGTTTTATTTGGGCAGCTTTTATTTTCCAAGTTTGCTTTTGCGTTGGCGGCGTGTTCGTCATGAGTACGTTTGCAGCTTCCGTGACACATCGAAATGATCGCACGCGCAGCGAATAAACTCTCGCTGAAGGGAAAAAAAAATTCTAAAAAAAAAAAAATGGTTCCATACGTTGTTTTCATTAGTTGTACCTAAATGACCGAAGGGGTCGTACGAGGAGCACCGAGTGCAAAAGAGAAATAAATCCAGAGCGGGTACTGTGGGCTGAAGTCGGGATACGTCCTAAAAAGTGTTTACATTGTGACAACCGCCGATTTCGGCTGTACGGATCTCATCTTAATGGCACCGGCCGGCACCGTCCTCCTCTTATTGTTTGGAATGAGATTTTAATTTTGGATGTTTTAACTCTAGGAATCGTGTACAAAGGCAACGGCGAGAACATTTTTGTTTCCCAACAACCTCCTGTCATCGGCAGCATTATGGGTAAGAACGTGTTTGTGTGTTCACTCGCCCCACACCGTCCATTTTGGTCTCCGTCAAATTTGAGGCTCCGATATCCCGCGTAGAATTCTGCCAGTACTTTTCACACCAAATGTTCGCCTTGAAATGGAAGCCGAGACTTTTTGCTAGCCTGTATGGGACCTTTGGCTCACGCAAACGCTGGCAACGCGTATTAGACAATGTTAGCCAAATTCATTGTGTGTGTAATTAATTAGCGATTGATTTCAGGTTGACATTCCCCCATTTTCTTGTAGGAAACGGCCGTCGGCGTAGCATCTCGTGCCCCAGCTGCAACGGCCAAGCGGAGGGCAATAAGCTTTTAGCCCCCCTCGCTCTGGCCTGTGGAGCCGATGGCAGCGTGTTTGTTGGCGACTTCAACTACATCAGGAGGATCTTCCCCTCTGGGAATGTTACCAGTGTGATGGAGCTCAGGTAAAAAATAAAAATCCAACCAGTTCCACGTCAGTGCACACAAGTCACAAGTGAGATGAGACTTGAAATCAAGATGCTCTTTTTCCTTGTAAGTTTTACAATATATTTCATCCAAGGGGATGAAGTTCCATTGCACATAAAAAGTCTCTGCGCGCCCCCGCCCACTCCGCTGCAGTCTCGCCTTTTCAAAGCAAACTATATTTCTTAAATCACAAGCAGTGAGATAAACATCGAAATGAAAGAAATCAGGGATAAAAAAAAAGGAAAAGACGGAATTGTTTTTTTTTTTGGTAGCGAAGTGAGTTGAGAGCTCCCAAACTTGGCTTCACGTTTGGCGCTTGCTCAGCAATTCGAAAAACATCATTTTCAGACCACATGGAAAATAAAAGGCCGAGTTGCTTCAGCTGCCGTTAACCTGAAAATAATTGCAATTTTGCGTCCCCTCTTCAAAAGATGTTTTTTTCCCCCCCACTAATAATTTGTGTTTTCTTTTTGAATCATCCCCAAACTTTGCCCTTTGAAGAGGGGTGTGTAGACTTTTTGTATTTATTATGGCCGGGGTGAAGGTGAACGTTTTCCTGGATGGAAATTTCAAATGACTCTCACTAACTGATGACGACGACGTTTTTTGTTTTTTTTTTGGCTCATTTCATCCGTGCTTTTCTTCTTTGTTGTAATTTCAAAATGATGGAAATCATTTGCCTTATCGTGTGGTCGCGTTCCATCCTTTCTGCATTCAACTTTTCCTTTGAGCGCCGTGCTCGTGTTCCAATTTCGACAGATTCAAATGAATGAGGAAAACGCATTTGCGTCTTAAGCCGGTGCTCTTCAGCTTCTGAAATGCGTTTGTACCTTACCAACTGTTCCCTAACTTCTGTTTCCTCTCTTTTCTTCCTTTGCTTGCACTATAATAAGAAACAAAGATTTCAGACATAGGTAAGCGTGATTAATCACTTCTACTACCAAAACAGAACCCTTTTTTTTTTTTTTTTCCTGAAGCAAACAATCATGTCCTCATCCCCGTCCAGCATTCGGCACGATTCGGTTCTTCAACCGGTGGCCTCTTCTTTTTTACTTGCCATCTTTCAGTTCGCTTGCTGTGTCGTCCACTCGCACAAATAAACGCATCTCTCCATATCCCGGGGAAAAAGGCGAGTAACTATCATTCTCCGCTTCACGCCGAGAGACTAAATGCGAACGGTCAAAGCTAGAAACTCCTCAGTGTAACGTTTTGGATTCAGAGCCAAGAAGAAAATCACGATGACAGCAAAAGTTGCTCGTTCATTCAAGCTGCAATTTATGAAGCAACTTTTTGCTCCCGTATTCCTTGTATTTATATCTAAAATTGGCTAACCATTTGCCGTCCACTTGATTTCAAATGACGCTTTTACCGACTTAAATGGTTCCAAATTTTATGTTGAACTTGCATTTCGACCAACGACAAGACTGTGTGCTGCAGTTTTGGGGACAGTGGCTATTGTCTTTTTTTCTGTCCATCTTGACAAGTGTTGCAGATAAAGCGGCTATTTTTGTGTTGTCAGCTCAGATGAATGGCACAGTCATCACTTAAGCAGCAGCCCGAGGCCAGGAGAGCTCAGGAGAGACGCGCAACGAACCAAGGAGAAGACAGAGCAGGCTATAGATAGTTCTTGGTGTGCTTAATGGTCTTTTTTTTTTTTTTTTAATGTATTCCTTGTCTGCCTAACGGCTTTAGTCTCACTCTTGATGAATACCATGCACGAGCATTCTTGGACACCCTGCCATCAAAAATAAATTCATAAAAAAAAAAAAAAAAAATCCCACCTTTTTTTTTTTTTCGATGGCATCCAGCACACGTGTTAGTTGTGCATTCCACCAAACGCACACACCGATGCGTGTCTCCAACAATTAGCCATCATCAGCAAACTGCTTCTCGAGAGGGCTTTGCAACATTATTACATTTTTTCCAAGCCTGAACGTGATCATTTAAACATGATGCGCGTCATTATAGATTTTAGTCCGAATTTTCAGACAAGCTCCGAACACTCACGGTGGAATTGACGAAGACATGAACTGAATGCGACCTTCCGTGGCACTTCATTTGCACGGGGAATTTGTTAACGTCCTATTCAAAAAAGATATTGCGCTAATGACCTAAGTCACTTTTGCGCGAGTCACAAGCACGTCTCGAGTCGTAAACGTCAAGTGTCAAGCCAGTCCCGAGTTCATGTGGAGAGAAAATCAAGCGAGTCGAGTCGAGTCGCTGGAAATTTGCCAGCGACTTTGTCAACTCACACGATCTTACTCCGTCACAACTAATATTGTGACAAACTTATTTTTATTGATTTATTTATTATTGAATGTATTTTAATCACGATAACTTAAAAAGGTCCAACCCCAATCCCATTGAAGCTGGGACAAGATGTAAATTGAAAATAACAATCAATCAATCATTAAAACGAATCATTTTTTATTGAATGTACTACAAAGAAACGATATTTCATGTTCAAACTGATAAAAGTGATTTTATTTTCTAGCAAATAATCATCATTTGCGACAGGTGGCAAAACCGAGGAGAAGAATATCAAAAGGCAAAATCAATTTTGTCGGCTTTTGATCTTATTTTCATTTGCCTTCATCTCCCTTTTAGCAACAACCCTGCTCATCGCTATTATTTGGCTACGGATCCAGCGACAGGACAGCTTTACGTGTCGGACACCAACTCACGACGGATCTACCGACCAAAAAACCTCAGTGGTGCGCGGGACCTTATCAGTAAGGGGGCCGAGCGCCGTTTCTATACGTCCAACTCTATGGCAACCCTTTTTGGTCGCTCATGAGAAACGTAGCATGATGGCAAAATATTTGAGTCAGATGACTTTTGCAACATCTAATGTGTGTTTGTGTGCGTTTTTTTGTTTGTGTTTGAAGGTAATGGGGAGGTTGTGGCTGGTACTGGTGAACAATGTCCGCCATTTGATGAAGCACGATGTGGAGATGGAAGAAAAGCGACAGAAGCTCAGTTACTGGGACCGAAAGGTACACACACACACGCGCACACACACGGACGGAACTTTAGTTATTCCAAAAAATGGAATGATTACATTTAAAAGGATAGTTGTGCTTTGGCGAGTTTTCTTTTTTTTTTTTTTCTACTGGATACAGGGATTGCAGTGGACAAGAATGGTTTGATCTACTTTGTGGACGGGACGATGATCAGAAAAGTGGACCGCAATGGAATCATCTCCACAGTGCTGGGAAGCAATGACTTGACATCTGCACGACCTCTGACCTGTGATACCAGCATGCACATAAGACAGGTGACATATGTCACGGCTCCGCTGAGCTGGGATTGGTCGTTATCTTCGCCCTGAGCAACTGTGATGTCATTTTAAGTCGACAGGAATTGACAAAATGGCCGCCCCCCCCCCCTCGAGATGGCTAAAAACGCGTGGCTTTTTGCTGCTTAACTCATAATTCCCAAAATGCACGATCAATCCAAATATGATGTTTAGACTAGTCAAACCAAATAAAACATGTTAGAAAATTATTTATAAATAAAAATGAACAGGTTATATAAGTAACCTTTTAAATATATTAAAAAAAAAGATTCCAACCATTTCTTATTTGCTTGTCCGGTGCTGAAGTTCAGAACTCAAACCTATGCGCCATCCGAGGCAACGTTTCACGTCTGTGGCGTACAATTTGCTTTACTTGCATAATTTTTATGGTCTTTTGTCTTTGGGAAAGATACAAAGCACCTTGGATATAACCCACGTGGGCAGACGATGAAACTGCAAACGCCTCTCTCGCGCTCAGTAACTTTAAAAGGAACTCCAACTCCAATGACTTGTTTGCTAAATATGATTTATTAGCTCAACATTACTAGAAAATAAAATTATAAAATCAAATCAAATTACGAGAAAAAAATATGTTTGGAAGAGTCAGCCTGGCTGTGCTCTCAAACGACGGTGAAAATCAGAGACGGGCACTTTATTACCTGATTTTATTTTGCCCGTCCATCCTCCTTCCGAAAACTGGGCCAACTATCGTCATCGTCCCGTCGTCCTTATTCCTAAAAATAACCGTCCCGTCCTCGTCCTTTGAGAGCGCTTCTGTCCTTACTTTTCACCGGTCCGGAGTGGGAGTCGGGTTGGAAACCCGCATTGCTGGAGCACTGCCACGCTGACTCGCTCCTCCTTCGGGGGCGGGCGCCACCTTGCACCGTAAAGTCCAGCCGGTAAAACACGCCACTTATTAGCTCCCCCAAAAAACTTTGTGGGAAAGTTTGCGAATAAAAGCCGAGAGTGGACGCCCTCATGCTCGGCAAGTCTTCTTCCTGTGCAAGGTCGCCAAAAATGACGAGACGGGAGTCACCGAGGCACATTGGGGCCATCTTGGTAAAAACTTTCTAGAAAGTGGATTCAAGTGGAAATTATTTTCACGTTTGACGTAAAATATTTGTCACTGTCCCCCAAATAAATAAACGTGTCGTTGCAGCTGTGAGGTGACGGAAGAACGTGTCCGAAAAACATTTGAGATAAACCTCTCCACCTTGACATGTTTGCATCCAGGTTCGTTTGGAATGGCCCACGGATCTGGCAATCAGTCCCATGGACAACTCCATCTACGTTTTGGACAACAATGTTGTGCTGCAGATCACTGAAAATAGACAGGTTTGCTCTTTTTGTTCATTCCAAATGCTCGGTGCCGTATCGCGTGCCGTCTACTCCGGTGAAAAGAAAACAGCAAAATGATTCATTCAAGAATTTACGGAAGGACTTGTGCTTTGTGTGTGCGTTCAGGTTCGTATTGTGGCGGGCCGTCCCATGCACTGCCAAGTACCCGGGATTGAATACACCACGGGAAAGCGAGCCGTGCAAACCATGCTGGAGGGAGCGACGGCCATTACTTTGTCCTACAGCGGCATTCTGTACATCGCCGAGACGGATGAGAAAAAAATCCATCGCATCCGACAGGTAATCGTGATGTGCCACATTCAGGGGCGTCCGTCTGCGATTATCTGGAGGCCACAAACGTGTTGGGGGGGGCGCCTGTCAAATTTCCCCAAATTGACACACCAATTCTAAAACAATTTTGATCAGTCAAATATCTGAAATTATCGGTTCTTATTATCAGGTTGTCATTTACATTTTTTTTTTTTGGCGACAGTCGTTCACCTTCTTCCGAGGGTCACATGACGTTGTCTCGTGACTCGTCGTTATCAGCGGATGTTCAATGAAGGCGTGACCTCCTCCGCTCCAAAACGACCAATCATGGCTCAGCTTCAGTAAACTGGTGAGCCGTGATTGGTCGTTAGCTTCGCCCAGAGCAACTGTGATGGCGCTTTCCGTCGACAGAAGTGGCAAAATGGCCGCCACCCGAGTTGACTGGATTTTGTTGCTTAACTCTTATTTCCACAAATTCCGTGTTCGGACTCGTCAAGACACGTAAAACATATTGCAACGAACTGTTTTGCGTTGACTTGCGCTTTTAATTGCTTGTTCGTAGGTGTCAACTGATGGAGAAATTACCTACCTGGCCGGAGCACCTGCCGATTGTGACTGCAAGGTACTTCAAGCGCTCCATGTCTTCAGTGGCGGGCCGTGCATTTGGCACGTCGGCCTTCAGCGAAGTCGTTCTTAGTCCGACTGGAATCCATCCCCCTCATAATGCCCCCTCATATTTATGACACCTGACGGCTGGAAAAATAATATACAGAAACACACTTACACAGTACTGAGTGTTGGACGACCTTACTTCTCGTGAAAGGTTTGTCTTGAAAATGGCGTCGTAAGTGTTATCGGCAATTAAATCCGCACTTTTCCCTCCTTGGTTTAAAAAAAGCAAGGATATCTTTCCAATTTCCGAACGGTATCCAGTTACGACTTTCGGGCGTGTTGATTAAAGATAAAGATAAAGATGTCCTTTATTAGTCCCACAATTGGGAAATTTGAGACCGCGTAGGCCTGCCCCCTCACAAGTGAGTATCCAATCATCACCTTCAGCGAGAAGGCCTAACGGTCATCAACTCGCAATCTGATTGGCTCTCACAACTGTCTAGCAACTGTAACAGTTCTCTTGAGACGCAGAACAGACGCCCGCACGATCGTATCTGAAAGCCTTGGACAAAGAGTGCGTGCTGCTGATATCATGAAATCTGCCTGGCAACACGAGGGAGCTGAATTCTGATTGGATCAAAACTCTAACCTAAAAATTCAACACTCGGATAGAATATGTGAAGAATAGGATCATGATTTCTTGATTCTGTTAGGTCAACCGAGAAGGACTTGCAGGCCTTGACCGCCCACCACTGCATTTTGTCTTTGTGGTGACGGCTGCTGGCGTAGTCAACACTTTGTTAATGTTCCGTCTTTCTTCCGCACCTCCTGCAGAATGATGCCAACTGTGACTGTTACCAGACAGGAGACGGTTATGCAAAAGATGCCAGACTTAATTGTCCTTCCTCTTTGGCGGTGTCCCCGGACGGGACACTTTTTGTGGCCGATCTAGGAAATATCCGCATTCGGGCAATCCGGCGCAACCGACCCCTGACTGGTATGTGCTCACTGGATTGACTTGAAATGGTTGGCCGAACTTGGCACCGCCTTCATGTTAGCCAACGCCTCAAAGTATTCCGACTAATCGCGGTTCTCGTGTGTCCTCAGGCTCTTTGGCATCGGGTCCCAGCTCGTATGAAGTGGCCTCTACCGCCTCCCAGGAGCTCTACGTGTTTGACTTGAACGGAACTCACCAATTCACGCTTTCGCTGGTCACCGGCGACTACAAATATAATTTCAGTTACAGGTTGGTGCGGGTCACCATATTTTCACTCGCCAGCCTCCCGCCTATCAGTCGCACGGTTGACGATTTGGACTTTGCTGATCTTTCAGCAATGAGGAGGATTTAACGGCAGTGACCGACAGCAGCGGCAACACCTTGCGCATACGCCGAGACACCAACAGGATGCCCGTTCGTGTGGTCGCTCCAGATAATCAGGTGAGAACGACTCACGTGCGCTTCGAAATATCGGCGAGATGGCGTTTCTCTATGTTTGCGTTTATGTTTAGGTCATCTGGCTGACCATCGGAACAAATGGGGGTCTGAAGTCTCTCACAGCTCAGGGGCAAGAGCTGGTCTTGTTTAGTTACCATGGCAACAGTGGCTTACTAGCCACCAAAAGCATCCAAATTGGCTGGACGACTTTCTACGAGTGAGTAGAATCGTTATTAAGTATTTGCAACGCTCGTTCATTTATTTAGCCCGTAACTCGGCGCAAATGGAAAAAGTCCCGTTAAATGCAACCGGCGCAATGTCATTTGTTTCCAACGACTGCCTCCTGCCGGGTACGCGAAAGATTGCCTGAGCCGGATGATGGTTTGAATTGTAGATTCTGTCAAGTCATTTGGTGAATCGCGCCCTTCCTCTTCACTGTCCCGGCAGTTATGACAGCGAGGGCCGTTTGACGAACGTTACCTTCCCCACTGGCGTGGTGACCAATCTCCACGGCGACATGTCATCGGGGGCCGTTGCTGTGGATATTGAGACGTCAGGGAGAGACGAGGATGTTTCCATAACGACCAACCTGTCATCCATAGACTCCTTCTACACTCTGGTGCAGGGTGAGGAGCTTCAATTGGATTTAGGCTTTAGATCATGTGTCTAAAAAGAGCGCGTCCCTTAAAATGTCATTCCAACATACACAATATTGATCAATGAAGATTTGGTTTCTTCCACATCCCCCCCAAATTCTCTTCAATGGAAGGATGAGGTCTTTGAAAACCTGCTTCTTCGCTCTTGGCTCCACATGACGTGCCGTCGGGCTCCGACAACGAGGCACGTTTCGCACCTCCTCGCTTCAATAAAGAATGACGGAGCCAGTTGAACCAAGGCCATGCGTGGCCGGCGGCGATTTGTTTGAGTTTGCGTTACGTGTGCCTCGAGTGCGAGACAAACACGGCGGAGCGGTATCGATCGCGAGCTACTAACTTATTCAACAGCATCGACGAGTGACGTGTTCTCCTGCATGGATACGTCTACATTATTCATCGTTTCATCCGACGGCGACGTCCCTTGAGCGCTCCTACCGGCTTTGTAAACAAAAACAGATGACATGGAATTCAGTTGATTGCACGACGATCATGCAAAGAATTCAAGAAATATTATCAGGTGACGATCGGATTTTCTGAGTTTCTATCGAATTGCATTTGGAGCGGATCTCTTGGTCGCGAGCCTTCTCATTGGCCTTACGTTGAAGATGATGAACGCGGCTTGTGATCGCTCGGCGAAATCGCAAAGACGAAACTGGCGACCGTTGGAAAATTTCAAATATATTTTTGCTTTTTTTTCAACCCAGGAGGGAAAAGTGTGGATTTAATTGCAGATACACTTGCCAGGCCATTTTCAAGACCTTTCAAAAGAAGCGAGCTCATCCAAAACGCACTCAATGTCTTTTCTGTATCTTATTTGTCCGGCCGTGAAGTCAGAAACGATGGTATTATGAGGAGATTCGTCGTCGCCGTGACCTCTTCTTGTTTTTTTTTTTAAACTCCGCAACATTTCTCCTTTCTTAACTTCCATCGTTTAGATCCTCGGGTCTGCCTTGGGTCCACCTCGTCCTTTTATTTTCCCCCGGCGCCGTAATCGTCTGATGCCGTCTGGCTTCGGTCTCTCATGTCACCGCCGAGCAGCGTCCAATCTCTCTCAGGTTTCGTCGTCGACATGCAAAGCGGCGCACTCGCTGAAGCTCTCGTATGTCATCCCGTGCTCCTCTCTCGTTTGCAACCGAGCGTCCTTCCTCGTCGCAAAGCCCGCCGCCATCTGTCACATCTCTTGTCGTTATACCAAATCTGCCCATCGGATGACGGCCACTTTCTCACTCTGCCCTCTCGGATGATGTTTTTACCTGCCGTCATTAGAAATAGCTTTGGGGTGAAAAAAAATGTTTGGTGGCAAATGGAAAAAAAAAAAGCCTTTTGCTCATTCATCCCTTTTGCTGAGTTCCATGCGTGCACACCAGCGGTGAGGTCAAGGGAACGCAAATTAAAAGGGGCAGCGAGATGTTAATACCTGCTCGGTGCTCCATTAGCAGGTTCAAATAAGGCGCTGCTAATTAATTGAACTGTTTTCTCTCCTCTCATCCTTCGGTCGCCCTTTTTTCCCACCACCTAGACAATCAATTCAAAGTTTTTTTCCGATGATACGTCGTCTTTATAGTCACCACATGCTCCTTCCCTCTCCTCCATAGACCAGCTTCGAAACAGCTACCAGGTGGGTAATGACCATTCTCTGCGGGTCATCTATGCCAACGGGATGGATACGCATTATCAGACCGAGCCTCATATTCTGGCAGGTGAGTGCGCATTACCTCCAAAATTGCAAAGGAGATGAGATGCTGAATTTTCATTTACATTTAACGTGTGCGGCAAAACGATGACATTTCCTTGAGAACGCAATTTACTGCCTAGTTTGGGAGAACATCTACGTTCTCGCAATCTCACTTGTAAAAACTCTGATAGACGCCAGTCTTTTTTTTTTTTTTGTCTGTTCCAAGATTCAGTCCTCCCTTAGCATGCAATGTGCATTTTGGCAGATGGCGGCCATTTTTTCCAGTCACCTGGTGTCTTTTTTCAAACTGTTTCTTGACATTTTGGTTTAAACACACAAGAAAGAGCGTTACACACGTTGTTTATTGAACCAAACATATGCTTTGTCGCTTTTTCGTTGTTTCCCCTCTGCTAGCTTAATGCTAAAACGACAAATGTCACGGATGGCATCACCGATTTTTCTTCCGACTCTGAAATGAGCAGGTAATTAGATAGCCGAGACGGGCACGTTACCATAATTTGCCGGTCCGTCTTTCGGCCTCCGTCCGCGACTTGGGCACCCTTGGTTTGCATGAGTGCACCACACTGCCCCCTGGAGGACGAGGTGTGTGCAGCAGAAGCCGTTCAAATAGCGTCTCTTGCAGGCAAATGGAAACGGATTTTCCATTTCTTTCTTGATTTATTTGATCTGGACTCGCTCGGCGACACGTTGTCAAGACGTCAAGCTTTCTTCCATGCCTTCTGCATCCATCCTTGCTCTTTCTTGCTACTTTGCATTTTTGCGCTCTGGTTTTCCAGTTCCTGGTCCTGTCTGTTGACCCACTTGTACTCTTCTTGAGCTTCCTTGCCTTTTATTCATTTTATTTCTTTTTTTATTTTTGTATTCATGAGGAAATCTGTTACTTGGGAATTGATGCACAGAACGCTAAAAATGGATGCACATAAATTCACAAGAAAGTCGCAAATCAAGTGTCCGTCATTCCAAATTCTCATGGGCGAACACACCAATTTCACCCCTCGGGGTGTGATTTTTCTAGCAGCCTATAAATGCAATGTCTTCAACTTAAATGTTCATTTCACACTTTGAGATTTCCCTGTGAAATTGTGATGGCGAGACTTTTTCAATAGATTTTGAATTTTTCTGGCAAGCATTCCTCCTCTGGCTGTTTTCTAAACGGTCAAAATGTTGTTTTTTAAGAGGAGGCTCAAGTCCCACTTTGTAATTTGGCTTTTAAATCATTTATTTTACTCTTTTAATTTTTTTTTATCTAATCTTTCGGGCTTTTAGCTTCGTTTTGTAGTTTTTAGCTTGTTTCTTCTCTTTTTTTTGTTCTCTTTTTAGTTGCTCATGGGGGCTTCTGGGCTGCGAGGTGTGACACTCGGGCGTCCTCCTGAAGGTTTTTTTTTTTTTTGCTCAGCACCGAGTATCATTTTAATCTGGGCCGGAGGTGTCTGTGATGGTGGCGTCTCCTGTGTTTTTTTTTTTTGTTGTTGTTTTCTTTTTGGTCAAATATAAAGTGATTTTTGTATCCAGCTCTTGTCAGAAGATTTCCATCTATGGTGCAAGTGTAGCTCATGGTGTTTAAACCGAATCCTTCCTCATCGGACATTGTTGGCCCGCTGTGTCTTTCTGTCCAAATGCAGGTGCCGCCAACCCAATCGTAGCGCGCCGCAACATGTCGCTTCCAGGAGAGAATGGCCAAAATCTGGTGGAGTGGCGGTTTCGGAAGGAACAGACGCGAGGGAAAATCATTGTCTTTGGAAGAAAGCTCAGAGTGAGTTGCAATCCAAATGACATTAACCACAGAAGAGAAATTGTTGCTTGGACTCAGTTTGTCGTGACAAAAGTTTTAGAACCGTTCCAGTTCCAGTTTTCGCTGGAGACTGAAGTTTTTGCGTTTGATCGAAAAGATCGACGTTTCACCTTTTTATTCCCGGCCACTTATGTCTATCACTATTTGCTTCAAAAAAGTAAATGAGTTTGTCATTTAATTCGTTTAGAATTAATAAGTAACTAGTTACCAGACAGAATAACTATTTTCTCCAATGGATTTAAAATCACTTCCTATCAAATCTTTTTGGATTTTTCTTTGTAAGTTTGTCCCGTACTTCCAAAAGTACAAGATGAATACATTCATTTACAATAAATAAATAGAACTCTCAATATTACATAACTTGTCATGTCCACCACCTGCACCTCTTCGCTTTGCACTTTGGTCACATTGCAACTAAACAAACAATAATGTTGTAACTACAGTCGAGTCTAGTCAAGTTACAATCTCAGACACGTTTGTCAGTCCAGCAAAGACGTCATAGAAGAACAGATGAAAACTACAACGTGATTAAAATGGTCATGCTGCTTCGTTGCCGCCACAAATGTTTGAAAAAAACAAAAAGAAGAAGAATTGTCACTTAAGTCAAATTTACTTCACTATTTAGATCTATTAAGGTATGACGACAGCTCCTCTTACAAGGTCGGCGGATGCGCATTTGTCCCCTGTTTGAATATTGCTTGAAGTCTACTGGCGCTGTTTAATAAGCAAGAAAAGTGTGTCCACAGCAAGCGCTAATAAAACTTCCTGAACGATCCACGACTGGTAATGGGATGCGTTGCGATGGGAACTGGACGAACGCTGGTGTGAATTCACTGGGAAGTTTATGTCAGCCACAGTGTGAATAATGTGTATGAACGTGTCCCCGCTTCTATATATAAACAAGTACGTTCATTCCGGTTGTCTTGCAGCAGCGATTGAAATCATTAAAGATAATAGCTTTGATTCCAGGACTGGCGAAGGGAGTGCATCCTGAATGACAAATTGACTTGAATGCCAGATTAGCATAAACCTAACATACAAATAAAAAAAGTTGCGCTGCCTGACTTTTATGTGCACTCCATGCAAATGCGCAATTCGCTCGCTCTTTATGTGCTGTGCTTATCCTACACAGAAGAATGCACTTGCATGTTTCACTTTGTTGGGCAAAATGTCCAAAACATCCGACATCATGAGAGGTTAGAAACTGGCTATGCGGTGCAGTTTTTGCCGTTTTTCATGTATTTGTTCGTCTGTTGTTGTTATGGTTGTCGGTGAGGTCAGTTAGGATTTTAGTTTGCAAACTCGAATCGTGTTTTTTTTTGACTGGTGGTTTGCAGCGTTCAAAGAGCTAAATTTTTCTTCTACATCCACACACACACACACACACTCTGTGGCCACACTGGTCATTTGAATCAGGTGTGGGAGCCATGGAAAACAGGTACCTCGAGGAACAAGATCCAAGACTCCTTTTCTACACTCGCCTCGCCGTATTCAATTGGTACTGAATCGATTTGTGAACGAACGGCTAAAATGGGCGTTATGAAAAGGACTTTTCCTTTTGGTACGTCTCTCCAATATAACTGATTCGTCAAAATGAATCCGCGTTATTTTCTTTGTCAGGTAAACGGAAGGAACCTGTTGTCTGTCGATTACGACCGCACGCTCCGAACAGAGAAGATTTATGATGATCACCGCAAGTTCCTCCTGAAGATCATCTATGACACCCAAGGTCATCCCACGCTTTGGGTTCCAAGCAGCAAGCTCCTCGCTGTCAACCTGACGTACTCCAGGTAATCATCCTGAGGAATTCATCGCATTCTTTTGGTCCGGATTCCGATGTCATCGTGTTCAGTCTGTGCCAAATCGCTCATTTTGGCCCATCTTCCACGCTGGCTCAATAAAGGTTGTGAAACACTGACTTCATGTATCGTACTTCTGGATGTCTTCTGTGTGCGTCCAGTACTGGGCAGGTCACTGGCCTGCAAAGGGGTCCGACCACAGAGAAGTGGGAGTACGACAGTCAAGGAAGAATCATTTCCAGACTGTTTGCTGATGGAAAGACGTGGAGCTACACTTATTTAGATAAGGTAAATTACGTGCATTCACAATGTCACACTTTTATCGCCGAATCGTACCGTCGTCCAATTAAGTCAGACTGCATATTAGGCGAAAGGGATTCATTGAAATTGAATTTGTGAATTTGATTTGAGCTTTCTCTTGATCTTCAAAGAATTATAACGAAAAGAAAAATGATCAACGTGCGGAACGTGCGTTTAAAACATTGGTGTCAAACTCTGGCCTGCGGACCACATTTGGCCCGCATTGTAATTCTAATTGGCCCGCCGGGCTTTACCAAATGACGACGATAGCATTCGACATTCTACATGATAATGGTTACATTCAAAATGATAATAGTCCTTTTAAAAACTGAACATTGTATTGCATTCATAAAACCGCTGATGATAAACATTTTCAATGAAAAAAGTTTTAAGTTCAAGTTTTACTTTTTGGCTCACTGCGTATTTGAGTTTGACACCCTTGGTTTAAAAGTTGCCGACCTGAAACTACCCTGAATGCACCATCTCGTTTGCATCGCTAGCGTGTAGCGTGTTTGTGATTCTGCCGTGATTTAAGATGTTTAATCACACCATAGTTGGACTTTTCCATCAAACTAAACACACAAAAACAACAACAAAAACGACGCAAATCTTATTTTTATATTTACATCGAAAACATGCTTCATTGTTTTAACATTGCTCAGTCTGATGCTAAACGTCAATGGAGGATTCCATTCAAACAATAACGGGAAATGAGCATCGACTTCTGGAGTGCATGAAATACAATCTCAGCGAGCTCAGATTCGCCCAGTCAGACTTGTGAAAATAACACGAGATCAAATAAATCTATTAAAGACATAATGTTCATGCTTCTTCGAGGCTGTAATGCGTTCAAAGGCACCAAAGGGGTTGGATGGAGCAGAAAAAGATGTTTAAAAGCTCGTTTCGCACTGGACAAAAAAAAAGAAGAAAGTGTCGAACGAGCATGAGGCGATGATGACACTTTTCAGGAGTTGATTTTTAGTCGTAGAAAATTTTCCAATCAATGACTAATCGTTTCAATAATGCTCATTATTATTTTGTTGATAATCTTCCGGCCCTGCCGCATATGCAAACACACGTCCATGCACAGCGAGACAACCAACCGACTCGAGGGGAAAGAGAGAAGCCCGCATGCATTTTTCTTTTTGCTCAGTGAAGAACAGAGACCGACGTGTCTGCCGAGACACCGTAGAAGAGATAAATGGCGCGCATCTACACACCAAAAAGCACACCGGCTTCAAACGATTGTTTGCCGTTTCTTCCCCACACAAAGCGAGGTTACCCGATCGCTGTAAATGTTGCCAGCAAACAGCAACTCAAGTCTGTCCCCTTGTGCAAAGTGTCGCGTCCCAAAGTTGGCAAAGCAAACAAAGCGTGCGAAAGTCGCTTCTCATGACTCACGCTCGCTCTCGTCTCTCACACTTTACTGCTGTTTCACTTTCCACAAATAAAGAGAAGACGAAGGCGACAGCGCACAAGGAAAGCTTCTTCCAAGCCTCCCAAAAAGCACCGTGGTGATTCTCAGCACAAAACCAGATGACGTGTGTCCCCCGTTGTCCTTTTTTTTTTTTTTTGTCAAGTGAGACAAACCTTTGCAAACGTGACATCTCCAAAGAACCACGGTTAATCGTAATAATCTACAAATATCGAATGAAATCTCGAGTGTTTTTGCTCTGAAAATGAATTTGTCACGAGCTGGCACTCGCTGGTCGGGTTGGGAGAATGAAGCTTCAAGATGCTTCACCAGACACTTGTCATATTTGTCGACTCCTCTAGATGGCGCTCTGTTCAACAGAGGGCTGAAAACACACCGACTGGCCTACTTTCCGTACCGGTGACACGCTCTGGACTTTTCTGTCTCTCTCAACAGTCCATGGTCTTACTGCTGCATAGCCAACACCAGTACATTTTTGATTACGACTCCGGCGACCGGCTGTCAGCTGTGACCATGCCGAGCGTGGCCCGACACACCATGCAGACCATCCGATCCGTCGGCTACTACCGAAATATCTACACGCCACCGGAGAGCAACGCCTCCGTAACGGTGGACTACTCTGAGGAGGGACAGGTGTGTTCAACACTAACACTGAGCTGACCATTACTTTCCCAAGTCGTTTTACTTCGAGATCCGACAAAAACATTTCCGGACAGAGAATATTGTCCCGCGTGTCGCACTGCGGCGTAATCCAAGCCTAAATCGCCCCCAAAAATCAAAGTAAGAGATAAAGTCACCCTCTGCCTCGCAGTTTTTCACCTTTCTCAAGGATTTCGGTCCCCGTTAAAAGCTAGAACGGAGGCATTATTGTGTGTTGCAAAATGTTTTTTGATCATTTTTTGACTTTGTCTTTAGCTCCTTCGAGTTGCCCATCTTGGAACCGGACGCCGTGTGATGTACAAATATCGCAGACAGGTATGTGATTTCATTTCGTATCTCAAAGGTTTTGCCACGGCGGGTTTCATATTTACTAAATTGCAGTGGGGGGCCGTCAAGGCCGTCGGGAGCTTCTCTGCTGGCCTCACATCATCAAGAAATCGTGATCCTATTTAATGTCATATTCTATCCTGGTGTTGAATTTTTAGGTGAGAGTTTTTATCCAATCAGAATTCAGCCAGCTCGTGTTGCCGGGCAGATTTCACGATACCAGTCGCACGCGCTTCTCATCTTCACATACAATCGTGCGGGCGTCTATTCTGTGTCTCAAGGGGGCTTTTACCGTTGATCGGCAGTTGCGATAGCCAATCAGATCACGAGTTGATGACAGGAAGGCCTTCTCGCTGGCCAACGTGACTGAAGGCCTACATGTGACATGCACGGCCCGCCACTGCTAGATAGCGTGTAGAAAAAGCGACGTCATATATTTGATTGCTGCACGCCATCAAAGGTATCGAGAGCAGAGGAGCCAAAGATGGATGTTTGCAAGAAGGTTGTGTTTTGTTTGCTTCTTGAGTGTGAGATCGATCGTGCGCAGGGAAACCAGGAAGCGCACGAGCAACATCAGGCGTTCCCCGCGGCGTTGGAAGTCTGAAATGCTTTGGGAGAAGAACAGGAACGTTTGTTCGCGCGGATCACGTAGGCAGAAGCCGACGTGCTGGACGTGAGCGTCATCTTTTATCTTCCTCCTCAGAACAAACTGGCCGAGATTCTGTACGATTCGACGCGGGTCAGTTTCACGTACGACGAGACGGCGGGCGTGCTGAAGACGGTCAACCTGCAGACCGAAGGCTTCATCTGTTCCATACGCTACCGGCAAATCGGCCCGCTGGTGGACCGGCAGATATTCCGTTTCAGCGAGGACGGGATGGTGAACGCCCGTTTTGACTACACCTACGACAACAGTTTCCGAGTCACCAGCATGCAGGCGGTCATCAATGAGACGCCGCTGCCCATCGATCTCTATCAATTTGATGACATATCGGGCAAGGTGGAGCAATTCGGAAAGTTTGGCGTCATCTATTACGACATCAACCAGGTAAGACGGATCTGGGCGTCAGCGGGGCGAGGTCCGATGAGCGCCGTCGGAACTGAGGGTCTCGCGTTTCTTTTAGATCATCTCCACAGCGGTCATGACGTACACCAAGCACTTCGACCAGCACGGTCGCATCAAAGAGATCCAGTATGAGATCTTCCGCTCGCTCATGTACTGGATCACCGTCCAGTACGACAACATGGGCCGAGTCACCAAGCGCGAGATCAAGATCGGACCGTTCGCCAACACCACCAAATACGGCTACGAGTACGACGTCGACGGACAGTTGCAGACGGTGTCGCTCAATGAAAAAATGATGTGGAGGTGAGCTCACCACGTCAGCCTTTTTGTTTTGGGAATGTCACGAAAAGAGGATTGATGTCGCTAACGCCGCAATGGACTGGACTTGCAGGTATAATTACGACCTCAACGGGAATTTGCATTTGCTGAATCCGGGAAACAGCGGTCGCTTGACGCCTCTTCGTTACGACCTGAGAGACAGAATCACGCGTTTGGGAGATGTTCAGTACAAAATGGATGAAGACGGTTTTCTGAGACAGAGAGGAGCCGAGATATTCGAATACAACTCCAAAGGTAGGAGGAATGACGCCGCTTCACTTGTTGAACGGCGGCCTTTGCGCGATTTGAAGGCTCACGCACACGATGTTGTGTCCGATGGACGTACGGTAGAGACACGGAATCTACCAAAAGGGAAGATTCGACTCTCTTTGTGGCTCAAAATCTTTTGTTTTCTCTGATGAGCACTTTTGCGAATCAACAACTTTGTATTTTGGAGCAACTTTCTATTTTTGGGGGCAGGATTCAACAGTTTTTGTTTCTTCAATTTCAGAAAACGGTGCTCTCATGTCATTTTTTGAAATAAAAAAAAATCCAAATGATTCCTTTTGATTTTCTTATTTATCCTGCTTAGAGCGACAAAAAGTTATAATGCAAAAAAAAAAAAAACCTTAACAAACATCCAGATGACTTTTGTATCGTTAATATTAGCGTCTCTGTCTCCATCGTGCACACGAACCACGAAATAATTTGAAAAACAGCATCGATCATGTCTGACAGTGACACAAACTCCAACAATAAAACAACAACTTCATTCTTAAGACGACTCCAGATTTTCATCTCGCTTTTACGATCGTTGTGACCTTTCCATATGATGTCGTTTGCGTCCTAAACTTTATTTGAAAAAGTCCAACGACCGCGTTCGTCTGAATGTCCATTTTCAACCTCCTGGCACAATTTGAGGCCACTGAATAATTTCCCACGTGGCCTCTTTCCCGTTGCGCCTAAAGCTGTTGTTTTGCCGCTCGCTTGTGCTCAGGTCTTCTCGTTCGGGTGTACAGCAAAGCCGCCGGTTGGAACATCCGGTACCGTTACGATGGGCTGGGTCGGCGAGTGGCCGCCAGGAACAGCCTCGGACAACATCTGCAGTTCTTCTATGCCGACCTCAACTACCCCACCAGGATCACGCACGTTTATAACCACTCCAGCTCCGAAATCACCTCCTTTTACTACGACTTGCAGGTAACAACGCATGAACAGGACGCAAGTCATGTCAAGAAAAAAGATTTTAAAATGCTTTTTTTAAGTATGGGGGGAAAAAAAGCAAAGACTCACACATTTGTAGAAAAATGTTCTTCATAATCATTGCAGTTGTTTATTTACATTTTACTGACATCTGTTCTCGCAAAGGTTTTGAGATGAATTAACGTGTAAATTTGTGTCCAAATCACCACAACTTTTCTTTTGCACTGCATCGTTTTGTGCACGAGGTTGATGTGCTCATGTCTTCCAACTTGTTTCTGTTGCTCTCCACGGGGAGTCGTGAATTTCAGAAAGAAAAAGAAATGCCTTACTGTCTGTCGAAGTTGCTCTCCGCTTTGAATTTATGAGCGTCTGTTGGTCGCCAGCTCCCCTCTGGAGACCGGAAATAAATGCAATGACTGTACACAATTTGCATTCGAAGAAAAGCTTGGGTTTTGTTTTTTTTGAAGCGGCCCCAATGAATCAAACTAATATATTGTTCAAACACATGCTGTTGATTTGTGTACTGTAATTTCTGTTGCACCACAAGCGCCAAAATCAATTAGGCTCCAATTGCAAAACTGCGATTATGAGTTGGAACAACAATAGCATTTATTTAATTGTATCTAATAAAAAAATGTTTATAACAAAAGGCCATGTTTTTTGTTTTTTTTATGAAAAAAATGTTTCTCGCACAGGGCCACGTTTTTGCAATGGAGATCAGCAGTGGAGAAGAGTTTTACATCGCATGTGATAACACCGGCACCCCGCTGGCTGTCTTCAGCAACAATGGACTCTTACTTAAGCAGGTACACGTCATCTGGCACCATTCCGCCGCCACTCCGCCACTCCGTCCCGTGCCGAATGGCGGCGCTTGAGTCGGTTCAACTTGCGTTCTTCCAACGTCATATCAACAGAGCCAAAGCCAAACACCCGATACTTTTTGCTCTTTGTGTTGCAAGCCATTGTCGCTGTCACGCTGCCATTTAGATGCATCAAATTATGCAAATGAGGCAACTCACGTCAACCGCGTGCAACGCGCACATGCTCCTTGGCAAGAAGCCCTTTTTAGTGGGACTCGTCTGAAAGGGACAGGCGAATAAATCCTGGCTCGACTGTTACGCCTCTGATGCGCCAATTTGCGGAGAATCAAGTGTGAAGGAAGAGCGCACGCGTGCGTGTGCGTGTGTGGGAGGCGGGGCTATGTATGACTGAAAGTGGCCAAATGAAAGAAAGAAATACACCATGAAAGGTACATCATCATTCATCATTAATTCATTTCTTCATTCAATATGGAATTAAATAAATAAATGTGTCATTAATAAAATGATCAATGAGTATATGCAAAAAAAATGATATCATTATTTCTGTATTTAATTATTTTTGTATTCAATGAATTATTTCTGTGATTAAATATTTCACGGGGCCACGTTGCAATGTTTCATAAATGAATTTGATCTGTCAAACACGCCCATCAAAGTTTGGTGGGCTGGTCCTAACACCTGATTGGTTGGCTGCTCATCAAGTCAAGGCGATAATTAAATACACAAATAATGATATAGATTTCTTGACTTATAATCATTGATCATTTCATTAATGATGCATTTAATGAATAAATGAAAGCTTTCATGGCAATTTTAGTGAAACATTTGGTGGTGTATTTATTCTTTTAATTTTGCCACTTTCAGTCCTCGCTAAGGAGGAGACTACATAAATGTGTTGGTTATCGCAATTCATTTTCAAAATGACTGCAGGCTTTTCTTTCTTCAAATGTTCAGGTGCAGTACACGGCGTACGGTGAGATTTATTTTGATTCCAACCCGGACTTTGTGCTGGTCATCGGTTTCCATGGAGGCTTGTACGATCCTCTGACGCGATTGCTACATTTCGGAGACAGAGATTACGACATCCCCGCCGGGAGGTAACGCGTCCCCGACTTCATCTTCTTCACTTTGTTCTGCGCGTGAGATGCGCTTGCGCTTTATGGAACCGCTTTGTTGGTGACGAAGGTGGACAACCCCGGACGTGAGCACCTGGACCAGAGTTGGGAAAGACCCTCAGCCTTTCAATCTTTACATGTTCCAAAGCAACAACCCCATCAGCAAAATCCATCAAGTCAAAGAATACGTGACAGGTACCACTCAAACGTGCAGTACAGAGAATGTCGTGCGCAAAAACGCACACTCGACGTTTATCGCGATCCCGGCCTGTCATGACGTAACTTCAATCGGGTTACGCGCTTGCGAGGGCTTGCCACGGGCGCATTCGGCGGCTTCATCGCCGCCATCCAGTTGGAATCATTTCGGACACGTTTGTGTGCTTGTGTTGAAAAATATATTCTTCTTCTTGTGGAAAGAAGTGAAGTAGAGCAAGTGGGTTTTCCTACCAATTCTTTTGGACAAACTTTGCAATTTGATCAGTGGCGGCATCGCTGCCGTTTCGCTCACTCGTCCAAACCAACGAGGCTCATCCTCTTTGCGTTCGGCGGCCCGCTGACAACAGAAAAGAACCGTTCCGCATTCGTAGTTTGCGTGACCGCACCGATAAACCGTACGAAGGAAAGTGGCGCTTGAGCTGAGATTGCTCTCGCCTCTCGACCACGTGGGAATAAAAAATTGCATCAAATGAACGTCTTGTTTTCGATGTGACGAGTGCAGCATCATTGACAACGTTGACTTTTAAGGCCGTTTTCTTTTTGTTTGTCTCTTGAGATGTCAACATCTGGTTGGTGACTTTTGGATTCCATCTTCACAACGCCATTCCGGGATTCCCCATTCCAAAATTTGACTTGACGCAGCCGTCGTTGGAGATGAAGAAAAGTCAGCTGTGGGATGACCTGCCGGTGCGTAAACGATGATTCTTATTCGACCCCAAAACCAACATTCCAGCCCGTCGACACCAAAATCAACTTTTGACAGCGGTTAGAAAATGTTGGTCTTTCAAACTGCGGCGGACTTTGACAAAATCAAAACATCGTATATACGCCTTTTCAGTTTAGCTTTACCAAAACAAAAATTATTATTCACATTTGTACTTCAAAAGAAACGTTTTTTTTTTTTTTCGTGTCACATCAATGAATTGACCATTTTTAATACAGTCGTTGACTCAAAGCCAATAAAAGTCAACGGCAGACGTAGTAGACAACTTAAATCAACATCAACAAAGAAATTTGGGACGTGTCTGAAAGCAATTGAGTGTAAATAACACGAGTCAATTTGAGGAGGGGAAGCGCACGAAAGCGCAACGTGGAGACGACAGAATGAAAGCGCAAATGAGGCGAGAAAAGCCATCCAGGAAAGACAATCATTGTTCCCCCGTAGGGATGGGCAATAAAGCGAAAATTTACCGTGACCGAAATTTATTATTGACCGACGTCATTTTGCCAATGTCGGTAAATTCGGTGTTTAAAAAAGAAAAGTCTTTTCTTTCTGTGGCAATGTTCGTGCCCCTTTAAGACGGCTACAGCGCGTCGAGTCACATGACCACACCCATCTGAACCCTGGTTGGAAAACCCACCTGGCGCAACGTGTAAGAAAGCTGGCATGATTTTGCGATGTGTCGTTTCGATCTGTTTGATGCATTGAATGCACACGTTATCAGATGTCCAACTTTGCGAGCGGTCATTGAACGCATGTCAAGTCCAAGGAAAGTGACTTTCTTTTGTTTTTGCTTTTTCCACTAAAGACGTTACTAAAGAATATTTTTTTAAAAAAATGAACGTGTGAAATCGCCCAGCAAGGCGCTTGCTTCCGGTGTATTTTTATGTCAAGCCGAACGG
Source organism: Idiotropiscis lumnitzeri (assembly GCF_059441095.1). Lineage (NCBI taxonomy): Eukaryota > Metazoa > Chordata > Actinopteri > Syngnathiformes > Syngnathidae > Idiotropiscis > Idiotropiscis lumnitzeri. The sequence continues at coordinate 22,649,794 of NC_142398.1, read as the reverse complement.
AGCTTCACCTGCGTTTGTCTCCTCTCCGACAGTCCATCTCAGGTGTCCAGCAGGAGGTGACTCGTCAGTCTCGGGCCTTCCTGTCTTTCGAGCGGATGCCCGAAATCCAGCTGAGCCGACGCCACGCGGGCCGGGCGAAACCGTGGCTGTGGTTTGCCACAATCAAGTCTCTGATTGGCAAAGGAGTGATGCTCGCCGTCATCCAAGGCCGCGTGGTGACCAGCGCGCTCAACATCGCCAACGAGGACTGCATCAAAGTGGCGGCGGTCTTAAACAACGCCTTTTATCTGGACGATCTGCATTTTACCGTGGAAGGACGGGACACGCACTACTTGATCAAGACCGGCCTGCCCGAGAACGACCTGAGCGCCCTGCGGCTCACCTCGGGACGTAAAGCGCTGGAGAACGGCGTGAACGTGACCGTGTCGCAGTCCACCACGGTGATGAACGGCCGCACGCGGCGCTTCGCCGATGTGGAGCTGCAGTACGGCGCTCTGGCGCTCCACGTGCGCTACGGGACCACGCTGGACGAGGAGAAGGCGCGCGTCCTGGAGCAGGCCAGGCAGAGGGCCTTGACCAGCGCCTGGAGCCGCGAGCAGCAGCGCGTCCGAGATGGCGAGGAGGGAGTTCGCCTGTGGACCGAGGGAGAGAAAAGGCAGCTGCTGAGCGGCGGGAAGGTTTTGGGCTACGACGGCTATTACGTGCTGTCCATCGAGCAGTACCCGGAGCTCGCCGACAGCGCCAACAACATCCAGTTCTTACGTCAGAGTGAGATCGGCAGGAGGTAACAGGGCTGGATTTCCACACCGAGGACTGTCGGAGACTCCAAAAAAACAAGTTCCCTTTTAAAAGCGCCCCCCTCTCCCACGTTGGCAAATCTATTTTTCTCTGAGGACAAAAAGGCGCGCCAACCGTGATGAATCAATCAGGTCCATGTGACGAATGTCGAACAATAACAATCTTTTCCTTTTGGGATCGGCCTTCGCGCAAGCAGCACACGCATGCAAGTCCCTCCCTTTCTTTCACTCGCTCCATTTGGAAGGCGGGGCCGAGCCCGATGCCGTGCCACGTCAGCGGAAGCCGAGGCCGCTTTTCCGATTTCGACGTCCGCCGCGGGCCAAATGAGTCGTCAAGCATCTCAACACTTTGAAACCAAACAAATGGAACTTTGACCGCCGCGTTTCGGCCCCCACCGGCCAATGTTGAGACGGGTGTCTTTGATGTCTTTTTGTTTTGTTTTTTTATGGCTGGCGCAATCGGACAGAACTGTCGTGAACTCTCTCCAAGAGAGAACAGCACATGATTTGTACGGAGGAAAGTCAAGGATATATGGGTTTGAATATTTTTGTTTTGTATTGTAATCGAAACATTGTATTGCGTTGGCAAAAAGGAGGGAGGGGAAGTCAAAAAAAAACTTACGATGATTGTAAACGCAGAAACGGACAGAACAAAACGGGACATTTTGACTGCTATTTCGTTTGACGTGTTTGGTGAGTTCACGTGAACTCCATCAAGCGCTCCGTGAAGAAAATAGGCTGTTTGCGGTTCTCCCAAGAGTCCAGCAAGTCTGCAAAATGTCACTCAGTCTTCGAATGCATAGAACTTGTGCTTTTATCTCTCCAAGTTGGTAGTCTTGCTTGCAATAGAAACGTTGTCTTGGCTTTTAGAGGCGGGAGGGGGAGGGGCAAGGGGGAGGGTTTCCGTGAGTCGTCACGATTGTTGCTTCTCTCGACATTTTTGCTTGTTTCTCTTCGAGAGGAGAGTGTATCGCCATCAGTGACTTGGAGTAACAATAAACAACAATCATCGGTGTGTATGTTTTTCTATCGGCTGTGGCTCTTTGTATTCTTAGAGAGTTTTCCTCGTGTGTGTGTGCGCGCGCGCGTTTTGGTTTTCAGGGGTGGGAAAGCAATCGGAATCGTTTTCAAGGACACGATAACGTAAACTGAGCATTTACTTCATCGCAGACAATTGAGGCAAGTTGACGTGTTCTGGCTTTATCATCTTTATGTTGAAGGTTGAGAAATTCCACCGGACTTCTCAGAGAACGTAATTTATGTACAGTGTTTCTTTCTACAGTAAAAAATAAATAAAACCTTTGAAAGTCCCTTTTCTTTCTTTCTTGCTGTTCTTTTGTTTAGTTTGAGCTCATCTACTCACCACGATTTTACTTCAAAGGAGCCAAGACTACTTCCTTCCCACAACGGCGCACACGCCCCATTGCCAGCTCGCCCTTTAAAAATGAGTTCAAGCTTGAAAACACAGGTCGAGTGCCCAGGCAAGGTTTTAAAAATAGTTGGGGTTCCCAGGGAGGATTTTAAGACACAGGTCGCGTTTTAAGATGCAAGGCATTTCAATTAAATGGTGTCATTCTGAAAACATGTTTTCAGGACATAAACTATTAAGATTTTAACAGCAATCATTTAGAATGCAATAATCTTGAACAAAAAAAAACATATTTTAATGACAACATGAGGGACAAATACTTTTGGTATATTTATTGAACAACTGCAGAAAACGGCCAATATCAAATTTAGAAAGGCACACAAAGTCCACTGACATTCAACGATATTTATCGGAGAGTTTGAAGACTGCATCGCCAGCGCTCACAAAAGAAAATGCACGTGAAAATCATGAGAGTGCAGCGGAAAGCTTTAACGTTCTTATACGTTACTATGTACAGCGTAGTTATAAATTAAATCAAGGCTTGGAAGGCATTCTATAACTGTGAAGGAGCACATGCCATGATTTCAGAGTTACAGTCATGCAAATCAAATCGTGAGTGAGTCTTGCAGCTTTTTGTGCTACTGACAAACGCTCTTCAAAATCGCCGCCTCTCCTGGTTACAAATTGAATTTCAACTTCCATGATAAACAAAATGTCAAGTAACAATATTCCTCCTTTGCATTTGTCTGGAAACATAATTGGATTAAAAAATAAAATAAAAAAATACCGTACATAAAAAAAAAAAAAAAGAAAAGTACAATTTAAAGGTTCTTTAAAATTAAAATCTGTAGACTTGTCGGTGCCTCTCAATTTCATTGAAAAATGTGACAATATTCTAAAATATTTTTAGGGTAACCAGGATACAGAAGAAAGTAATTTTGTCAAACAGAACAAAGATGCAGAGTTAAAAAAAAAATAAAAAATGACATTACAACTTTTTGGCTGCCCAAGAACAGAAATTTGCAAGCTCACTTGGTCGAGTTGTCCAACGCCATTGAGTGGTTTATGGAATTAAAATTAATTGTAATCTCACTCCTTTTCGGCTTGAATTGCCTAACAAAAGAAAACAAGAGCAAATTGAAACATACAAACGGCCACAAAAACAAGCAAATGTGTCGAATTAATAGACTGTTGAAGTGAAAAAAAAAAAGTTTGAATTTCATCCTGCCCACAAAATATCTGTGATGGTGTTACAAAAAAAAAAAAAAAAAACTAGCCATACAAAAACAATCACATTTGGTGATTTAATCTTGCGCTTCTTACGGAACTAAAGTCACATTATTGCTCGGTATTTTTGTACAAAACGTTGGCCTTGGATCTTGCCACTTAAAAGGCCAAAATAGAAGAAGTGACGTGTTTGAGAGGAGCACCAAAGCTGCAATTATGAAGTCGAAACACATGAAAAGGAAACTCACTGCAACTGTACTCCTGCCATGTTGAGTAATCTTCTTGACGCAATCATCTCGGGTGTGTCGTGGTATTTATCAGAAAGATAGACCACCACCTTGATTCCTGGACAAGCGCAATAAAGCAACCACGCACAACAACAATAAATTAATTAATAATGATTTGTCAGAAAAGTTCCAGGACTATATATTTGAATTTTTTTTTTTAAAAAAAGACTCTTTCAAATCCAAAATTAAAAAAAAGAAAAATATATATTCCGAATCCAAAAAAAAAAAAAAATTCAAATCCAAATGCCAGTTTTTTTCCCTTCATAAGTATCCCACTGTAATCATTCCAAGCTTTCTCTGCGCAAAACGAATCCTGCGGTGGTTACGTGCATCTTGATGTCATTTCCCTCCGTAAAACGAGCGCCTTTGATGACCCACGCTTGAGGTTGGGCGTGGATTCTTTTTTTTATTTCGTATTTTTAAATCACACCGAGACAGATCAGGTGAGTCGGGGGCTCGCCTTACACGGCACTCTAGCATCGGAAGCATACGGTATTGCCAGCAGGCGTTGTCGTGGTAACAATGTCTCGCCTCTTCTTGTGCAATGAACGAAGCAAAAACTGCAGGATGGCTCGATAGACGATGCCCATCCTTCACGCGGAAGAACGCCATCAACACATCTTTGACCGTCTTGCTTCCTTCGGACTCGAAAAGTGAAGGCGCTGGCGTTTGACCTTCGGGTTGTACTTCAAGATTCACGACTCATCACTGGCGATGACTCTCTTAGTCGTTTGCGTCCGAGCTCCAAGTTTTTATATCTTCAGAAAAAAAAAACGTCTGGGATTAAATGAGTTAATTTTTCACTTTTGAAATGACTTGACCACCCAGACACAGGGTACGTATTTAGAAGGGGGGAAACGTTTGGGTAAATGTCTGCAGCCTCTCGGTTATTTAAAGCAGTTTGGTTTTACTGAAGGGGAAAACTCATCATACGGGTTTGTAATTCTCTCTCTCCAGTCCGGGAGTGTTTCGGAAACAGCTCATCACTAACGAACGATTAAGATCAAAATGAGCCAGCCGATAATGTAATCACGTCAAAGAGAAGTCCGATCGTGTCGAGTGTGCAAAGCGTGTCGCCGATCCCGACCTGCTTGGATGATGAGTTTGGCACACTCGTTACACGGGAAGAGTGCGACGTACATGGTGCAGCCCTTCACATCGGCACTGTTCTTGTTCATGATGGCATTTAGCTCTGCGTGGCAAACTGCGGGACACAAACTGGTGATTAGCACAAGCCACCTGCGGACCAGCTGATTGCAAACTCAGTTGATTGTCAAGAAGCACTTTTAACATTCCGACTTTCTGGGCGACGTTGCGTTGAATGGAATTCCAGAAAAACTCAAATCGATGGCCTCTTTGTTTCGTTGTGGCGGCCCTGCCAGAACGGACACTGGGCCCGTA